>NC_138781.1:57324220-57634058 GCF_965178545.1 Coloeus monedula | reverse complement strand
CTAAGCAGCCTTGAAGCTGAGCACAGCACACTGCGCCTAGGCAGCTTCTTTCTCCGAGAGACGTGCCCTCCTCACACGATGCACTCTCGCAGCTCCCTTGCCCACTTGCAGCAGCTGCTAGCAAAGAAAAAGGCTCCAGGGCTAAGAGCCACTGCTGGGCTGAACCTTCCCCTTGCCTCACGTCAAGCCCCAGAAACTGTCCTCTGCACTCGGTTTTTCCCTTCTCCACCGCATCTACCACGGGCGTCTCTGCATCTCCAAGCATGAAGCTAGCAGAATTGCTTCCAGGGAACAGTGGAAGAGAAATAGGGAGCAGCACAAGTAGCCGCAAGTTGAACTTTCTGCTTCCCACTGCTCAAGTGAATCCGCAAACAAGCGAGTGGCAGGCACGCTTCCTCTTGCAGCCTGGGCCATTCGCACAGCAGCCCAGCCGCTGCTCTGCCTTCGTTCTTATGCCCTTCGTAGCAGGTCGCGCTTTCGTTTTGCTGGAGACGAACAGTCGTCTGCTTCTCGCCCAGAGAGCGCGGTGCCGGCAGCGAAAGCCTCCAGGCTGCTGCTTCTGCCCAAACACGCCTGGCCTATGCACTTTCTCTGGCGGCGCTAGGTAGCGGCACATTCGCTCTGCCTTGTAGCCTGAATCTTAACGGAAAGCTTCTCGGCTACGTCTGGCACAGAGCACAGGTTGAGGTCAACGAGCTTCCCCAGAGCTTGCCCCCGAGGCGTGGAAACTTGGATTTGCAGCACATTCCAGGGCTCCTCTTCCTTCCTTTACAGCCTGCCCAGCGCCGTCAGATCGCCGTGCTCTCTGCCGCCGCCTTCTCGCTTCCAAGTACCAGCACGCACCTTGCAGCCGTGCAGAGAGCAAAGATGCGGATAGACGTCTCGCTCAGAAGAAGGTGCCAGGACGAAAAGATGTTCGTCCTTTCTGCTCCTCGTCGCCCGCATTGTGGTGCTGTGTTGAAAGTCTTGGCCAGCCAAAGGCTAATCTTACAGCAAGTGCTTCTCTCCTGAAGCATTTGGCTCAGTGAGAGCTACACACGCGGTTTGGACACTGTAAAGCAGCAAGAAAAATGATTGTACCTCGAGCTGAGGAAAATCCCTGCACAGAACCCTGTGCATGCGTGCGCTATACCCTCTGAAGAGCGCGACAGCTCCGAGCCATGGCTGGGCTTCACTTGTGTCCAGAGCACAGAAGGCGAAGAACGAAGCAGCCGGGCACCGGGCTCATGCACTCAGTGCACCGAATTGCATGAGCTCAGCACAAAGCTGCTTCACAAGCACAGTCAGCTGAGAATGCTCCGGCTGCTTCCGAGAGTCCGGCGCAGCCCTTGCACGCCATCACACAAGCTGGCCAGAAACAGTTTCTTACAGCCGCACTGTTGCAGAGTCCACGCGGCTTGAGCGCACGCAGAAGGAGGCGTCCAGAAAGAAGGCGTTCTTCAAGTCCCCCTTCTCTAAGCAGCCTTGAAGCTGAGCACAGCACACTGCGCCTAGGCAGCTTCTTTCTCCGAGAGACGTGCCCTCCTCACACGATGCACTCTCGCAGCTCCCTTGCCCACTTGCAGCAGCTGCTAGCAAAGAAAAAGGCTCCAGGGCTAAGAGCCACTGCTGGGCTGAACCTTCCCCTTGCCTCACGTCAAGCCCCAGAAACTGTCCTCTGCACTCGGTTTTTCCCTTCTCCACCGCATCTACCACGGGCGTCTCTGCATCTCCAAGCATGAAGCTAGCAGAATTGCTTCCAGGGAACAGTGGAAGAGAAATAGGGAGCAGCACAAGTAGCCGCAAGTTGAACTTTCTGCTTCCCACTGCTCAAGTGAATCCGCAAACAAGCGAGTGGCAGGCACGCTTCCTCTTGCAGCCTGGGCCATTCGCACAGCAGCCCAGCCGCTGCTCTGCCTTCGTTCTTATGCCCTTCGTAGCAGGTCGCGCTTTCGTTTTGCTGGAGACGAACAGTCGTCTGCTTCTCGCCCAGAGAGCGCGGTGCCGGCAGCGAAAGCCTCCAGGCTGCTGCTTCTGCCCAAACACGCCTGGCCTATGCACTTTCTCTGGCGGCGCTAGGTAGCGGCACATTCGCTCTGCCTTGTAGCCTGAATCTTAACGGAAAGCTTCTCGGCTACGTCTGGCACAGAGCACAGGTTGAGGTCAACGAGCTTCCCCAGAGCTTGCCCCCGAGGCGTGGAAACTTGGATTTGCAGCACATTCCAGGGCTCCTCTTCCTTCCTTTACAGCCTGCCCAGCGCCGTCAGATCGCCGTGCTCTCTGCCGCCGCCTTCTCGCTTCCAAGTACCAGCACGCACCTTGCAGCCGTGCAGAGAGCAAAGATGCGGATAGACGTCTCGCTCAGAAGAAGGTGCCAGGACGAAAAGATGTTCGTCCTTTCTGCTCCTCGTCGCCCGCATTGTGGTGCTGTGTTGAAAGTCTTGGCCAGCCAAAGGCTAATCTTACAGCAAGTGCTTCTCTCCTGAAGCATTTGGCTCAGTGAGAGCTACACACGCGGTTTGGACACTGTAAAGCAGCAAGAAAAATGATTGTACCTCGAGCTGAGGAAAATCCCTGCACAGAACCCTGTGCATGCGTGCGCTATACCCTCTGAAGAGCGCGACAGCTCCGAGCCATGGCTGGGCTTCACTTGTGTCCAGAGCACAGAAGGCGAAGAACGAAGCAGCCGGGCACCGGGCTCATGCACTCAGTGCACCGAATTGCATGAGCTCAGCACAAAGCTGCTTCACAAGCACAGTCAGCTGAGAATGCTCCGGCTGCTTCCGAGAGTCCGGCGCAGCCCTTGCACGCCATCACACAAGCTGGCCAGAAACAGTTTCTTACAGCCGCACTGTTGCAGAGTCCACGCGGCTTGAGCGCACGCAGAAGGAGGCGTCCAGAAAGAAGGCGTTCTTCAAGTCCCCCTTCTCTAAGCAGCCTTGAAGCTGAGCACAGCACACTGCGCCTAGGCAGCTTCTTTCTCCGAGAGACGTGCCCTCCTCACACGATGCACTCTCGCAGCTCCCTTGCCCACTTGCAGCAGCTGCTAGCAAAGAAAAAGGCTCCAGGGCTAAGAGCCACTGCTGGGCTGAACCTTCCCCTTGCCTCACGTCAAGCCCCAGAAACTGTCCTCTGCACTCGGTTTTTCCCTTCTCCACCGCATCTACCACGGGCGTCTCTGCATCTCCAAGCATGAAGCTAGCAGAATTGCTTCCAGGGAACAGTGGAAGAGAAATAGGGAGCAGCACAAGTAGCCGCAAGTTGAACTTTCTGCTTCCCACTGCTCAAGTGAATCCGCAAACAAGCGAGTGGCAGGCACGCTTCCTCTTGCAGCCTGGGCCATTCGCACAGCAGCCCAGCCGCTGCTCTGCCTTCGTTCTTATGCCCTTCGTAGCAGGTCGCGCTTTCGTTTTGCTGGAGACGAACAGTCGTCTGCTTCTCGCCCAGAGAGCGCGGTGCCGGCAGCGAAAGCCTCCAGGCTGCTGCTTCTGCCCAAACACGCCTGGCCTATGCACTTTCTCTGGCGGCGCTAGGTAGCGGCACATTCGCTCTGCCTTGTAGCCTGAATCTTAACGGAAAGCTTCTCGGCTACGTCTGGCACAGAGCACAGGTTGAGGTCAACGAGCTTCCCCAGAGCTTGCCCCCGAGGCGTGGAAACTTGGATTTGCAGCACATTCCAGGGCTCCTCTTCCTTCCTTTACAGCCTGCCCAGCGCCGTCAGATCGCCGTGCTCTCTGCCGCCGCCTTCTCGCTTCCAAGTACCAGCACGCACCTTGCAGCCGTGCAGAGAGCAAAGATGCGGATAGACGTCTCGCTCAGAAGAAGGTGCCAGGACGAAAAGATGTTCGTCCTTTCTGCTCCTCGTCACCCGCATTGTGGTGCTGTGTTGAAAGTCTTGGCCAGCCAAAGGCTAATCTTACAGCAAGTGCTTCTCTCCTGAAGCATTTGGCTCAGTGAGAGCTACACACGCGGTTTGGACACTGTAAAGCAGCAAGAAAAATGATTGTACCTCGAGCTGAGGAAAATCCCTGCACAGAACCCTGTGCATGCGTGCGCTATACCCTCTGAAGAGCGCGACAGCTCCGAGCCATGGCTGGGCTTCACTTCTGTCCAGAGCACAGAAGGCGAAGAACGAAGCAGCCGGGCACCGGGCTCATGCACTCAGTGCACCGAATTGCATGAGCTCAGCACAAAGCTGCTTCACAAGCACAGTCAGCTGAGAATGCTCCGGCTGCTTCCGAGAGTCCGGCGCAGCCCTTGCACGCCATCACACAAGCTGGCCAGAAACAGTTTCTTACAGCCGCACTGTTGCAGAGTCCACGCGGCTTGAGCGCACGCAGAAGGAGGCGTCCAGAAAGAAGGCGTTCTTCAAGTCCCCCTTCTCTAAGCAGCCTTGAAGCTGAGCACAGCACACTGCGCCTAGGCAGCTTCTTTCTCCGAGAGACGTGCCCTCCTCACACGATGCACTCTCGCAGCTCCCTTGCCCACTTGCAGCAGCTGCTAGCAAAGAAAAAGGCTCCAGGGCTAAGAGCCACTGCTGGGCTGAACCTTCCCCTTGCCTCACGTCAAGCCCCAGAAACTGTCCTCTGCACTCGGTTTTTCCCTTCTCCACCGCATCTACCACGGGCGTCTCTGCATCTCCAAGCATGAAGCTAGCAGAATTGCTTCCAGGGAACAGTGGAAGAGAAATAGGGAGCAGCACAAGTAGCCGCAAGTTGAACTTTCTGCTTCCCACTGCTCAAGTGAATCCGCAAACAAGCGAGTGGCAGGCACGCTTCCTCTTGCAGCCTGGGCCATTCGCACAGCAGCCCAGCCGCTGCTCTGCCTTCGTTCTTATGCCCTTCGTAGCAGGTCGCGCTTTCGTTTTGCTGGAGACGAACAGTCGTCTGCTTCTCGCCCAGAGAGCGCGGTGCCGGTAGCGAAAGCCTCCAGGCTGCTGCTTCTGCCCAAACATGCCTGGCCTATGCACTTTCTCTGGCGGCGCTAGGTAGCGGCACATTCGCTCTGCCTTGTAGCCTGAATCTTAACGGAAAGCTTCTCGGCTACGTCTGGCACAGAGCACAGGTTGAGGTCAACGAGCTTCCCCAGAGCTTGCCCCCGAGGCGTGGAAACTTGGATTTGCAGCACATTCCAGGGCTCCTCTTCCTTCCTTTACAGCCTGCCCAGCGCCGTCAGATCGCCGTGCTCTCTGCCGCCGCCTTCTCGCTTCCAAGTACCAGCACGCACCTTGCAGCCGTGCAGAGAGCAAAGATGCGGATAGACGTCTCGCTCAGAAGAAGGTGCCAGGACGAAAAGATGTTCGTCCTTTCTGCTCCTCGTCGCCCGCATTGTGGTGCTGTGTTGAAAGTCTTGGCCAGCCAAAGGCTAATCTTACAGCAAGTGCTTCTCTCCTGAAGCATTTGGCTCAGTGAGAGCTACACACGCGGTTTGGACACTGTAAAGCAGCAAGAAAAATGATTGTACCTCGAGCTGAGGAAAATCCCTGCACAGAACCCTGTGCATGCGTGCGCTATACCCTCTGAAGAGCGCGACAGCTCCGAGCCATGGCTGGGCTTCACTTGTGTCCAGAGCACAGAAGGCGAAGAACGAAGCAGCCGGGCACCGGGCTCATGCACTCAGTGCACCGAATTGCATGAGCTCAGCACAAAGCTGCTTCACAAGCACAGTCAGCTGAGAATGCTCCGGCTGCTTCCGAGAGTCCGGCGCAGCCCTTGCACGCCATCACACAAGCTGGCCAGAAACAGTTTCTTACAGCCGCACTGTTGCAGAGTCCACGCGGCTTGAGCGCACGCAGAAGGAGGCGTCCAGAAAGAAGGCGTTCTTCAAGTCCCCCTTCTCTAAGCAGCCTTGAAGCTGAGCACAGCACACTGCGCCTAGGCAGCTTCTTTCTCCGAGAGACGTGCCCTCCTCACACGATGCACTCTCGCAGCTCCCTTGCCCACTTGCAGCAGCTGCTAGCAAAGAAAAAGGCTCCAGGGCTAAGAGCCACTGCTGGGCTGAACCTTCCCCTTGCCTCACGTCAAGCCCCAGAAACTGTCCTCTGCACTCGGTTTTTCCCTTCTCCACCGCATCTACCACGGGCGTCTCTGCATCTCCAAGCATGAAGCTAGCAGAATTGCTTCCAGGGAACAGTGGAAGAGAAATAGGGAGCAGCACAAGTAGCCGCAAGTTGAACTTTCTGCTTCCCACTGCTCAAGTGAATCCGCAAACAAGCGAGTGGCAGGCACGCTTCCTCTTGCAGCCTGGGCCATTCGCACAGCAGCCCAGCCGCTGCTCTGCCTTCGTTCTTATGCCCTTCGTAGCAGGTCGCGCTTTCGTTTTGCTGGAGACGAACAGTCGTCTGCTTCTCGCCCAGAGAGCGCGGTGCCGGCAGCGAAAGCCTCCAGGCTGCTGCTTCTGCCCAAACACGCCTGGCCTATGCACTTTCTCTGGCGGCGCTAGGTAGCGGCACATTCGCTCTGCCTTGTAGCCTGAATCTTAACGGAAAGCTTCTCGGCTACGTCTGGCACAGAGCACAGGTTGAGGTCAACGAGCTTCCCCAGAGCTTGCCCCCGAGGCGTGGAAACTTGGATTTGCAGCACATTCCAGGGCTCCTCTTCCTTCCTTTACAGCCTGCCCAGCGCCGTCAGATCGCCGTGCTCTCTGCCGCCGCCTTCTCGCTTCCAAGTACCAGCACGCACCTTGCAGCCGTGCAGAGAGCAAAGATGCGGATAGACGTCTCGCTCAGAAGAAGGTGCCAGGACGAAAAGATGTTCGTCCTTTCTGCTCCTCGTCGCCCGCATTGTGGTGCTGTGTTGAAAGTCTTGGCCAGCCAAAGGCTAATCTTACAGCAAGTGCTTCTCTCCTGAAGCATTTGGCTCAGTGAGAGCTACACACGCGGTTTGGACACTGTAAAGCAGCAAGAAAAATGATTGTACCTCGAGCTGAGGAAAATCCCTGCACAGAACCCTGTGCATGCGTGCGCTATACCCTCTGAAGAGCGCGACAGCTCCGAGCCATGGCTGGGCTTCACTTGTGTCCAGAGCACAGAAGGCGAAGAACGAAGCAGCCGGGCACCGGGCTCATGCACTCAGTGCACCGAATTGCATGAGCTCAGCACAAAGCTGCTTCACAAGCACAGTCAGCTGAGAATGCTCCGGCTGCTTCCGAGAGTCCGGCGCAGCCCTTGCACGCCATCACACAAGCTGGCCAGAAACAGTTTCTTACAGCCGCACTGTTGCAGAGTCCACGCGGCTTGAGCGCACGCAGAAGGAGGCGTCCAGAAAGAAGGCGTTCTTCAAGTCCCCCTTCTCTAAGCAGCCTTGAAGCTGAGCACAGCACACTGCGCCTAGGCAGCTTCTTTCTCCGAGAGACGTGCCCTCCTCACACGATGCACTCTCGCAGCTCCCTTGCCCACTTGCAGCAGCTGCTAGCAAAGAAAAAGGCTCCAGGGCTAAGAGCCACTGCTGGGCTGAACCTTCCCCTTGCCTCACGTCAAGCCCCAGAAACTGTCCTCTGCACTCGGTTTTTCCCTTCTCCACCGCATCTACCACGGGCGTCTCTGCATCTCCAAGCATGAAGCTAGCAGAATTGCTTCCAGGGAACAGTGGAAGAGAAATAGGGAGCAGCACAAGTAGCCGCAAGTTGAACTTTCTGCTTCCCACTGCTCAAGTGAATCCGCAAACAAGCGAGTGGCAGGCACGCTTCCTCTTGCAGCCTGGGCCATTCGCACAGCAGCCCAGCCGCTGCTCTGCCTTCGTTCTTATGCCCTTCGTAGCAGGTCGCGCTTTCGTTTTGCTGGAGACGAACAGTCGTCTGCTTCTCGCCCAGAGAGCGCGGTGCCGGTAGCGAAAGCCTCCAGGCTGCTGCTTCTGCCCAAACATGCCTGGCCTATGCACTTTCTCTGGCGGCGCTAGGTAGCGGCACATTCGCTCTGCCTTGTAGCCTGAATCTTAACGGAAAGCTTCTCGGCTACGTCTGGCACAGAGCACAGGTTGAGGTCAACGAGCTTCCCCAGAGCTTGCCCCCGAGGCGTGGAAACTTGGATTTGCAGCACATTCCAGGGCTCCTCTTCCTTCCTTTACAGCCTGCCCAGCGCCGTCAGATCGCCGTGCTCTCTGCCGCCGCCTTCTCGCTTCCAAGTACCAGCACGCACCTTGCAGCCGTGCAGAGAGCAAAGATGCGGATAGACGTCTCGCTCAGAAGAAGGTGCCAGGACGAAAAGATGTTCGTCCTTTCTGCTCCTCGTCGCCCGCATTGTGGTGCTGTGTTGAAAGTCTTGGCCAGCCAAAGGCTAATCTTACAGCAAGTGCTTCTCTCCTGAAGCATTTGGCTCAGTGAGAGCTACACACGCGGTTTGGACACTGTAAAGCAGCAAGAAAAATGATTGTACCTCGAGCTGAGGAAAATCCCTGCACAGAACCCTGTGCATGCGTGCGCTATACCCTCTGAAGAGCGCGACAGCTCCGAGCCATGGCTGGGCTTCACTTGTGTCCAGAGCACAGAAGGCGAAGAACGAAGCAGCCGGGCACCGGGCTCATGCACTCAGTGCACCGAATTGCATGAGCTCAGCACAAAGCTGCTTCACAAGCACAGTCAGCTGAGAATGCTCCGGCTGCTTCCGAGAGTCCGGCGCAGCCCTTGCACGCCATCACACAAGCTGGCCAGAAACAGTTTCTTACAGCCGCACTGTTGCAGAGTCCACGCGGCTTGAGCGCACGCAGAAGGAGGCGTCCAGAAAGAAGGCGTTCTTCAAGTCCCCCTTCTCTAAGCAGCCTTGAAGCTGAGCACAGCACACTGCGCCTAGGCAGCTTCTTTCTCCGAGAGACGTGCCCTCCTCACACGATGCACTCTCGCAGCTCCCTTGCCCACTTGCAGCAGCTGCTAGCAAAGAAAAAGGCTCCAGGGCTAAGAGCCACTGCTGGGCTGAACCTTCCCCTTGCCTCACGTCAAGCCCCAGAAACTGTCCTCTGCACTCGGTTTTTCCCTTCTCCACCGCATCTACCACGGGCGTCTCTGCATCTCCAAGCATGAAGCTAGCAGAATTGCTTCCAGGGAACAGTGGAAGAGAAATAGGGAGCAGCACAAGTAGCCGCAAGTTGAACTTTCTGCTTCCCACTGCTCAAGTGAATCCGCAAACAAGCGAGTGGCAGGCACGCTTCCTCTTGCAGCCTGGGCCATTCGCACAGCAGCCCAGCCGCTGCTCTGCCTTCGTTCTTATGCCCTTCGTAGCAGGTCGCGCTTTCGTTTTGCTGGAGACGAACAGTCGTCTGCTTCTCGCCCAGAGAGCGCGGTGCCGGCAGCGAAAGCCTCCAGGCTGCTGCTTCTGCCCAAACACGCCTGGCCTATGCACTTTCTCTGGCGGCGCTAGGTAGCGGCACATTCGCTCTGCCTTGTAGCCTGAATCTTAACGGAAAGCTTCTCGGCTACGTCTGGCACAGAGCACAGGTTGAGGTCAACGAGCTTCCCCAGAGCTTGCCCCCGAGGCGTGGAAACTTGGATTTGCAGCACATTCCAGGGCTCCTCTTCCTTCCTTTACAGCCTGCCCAGCGCCGTCAGATCGCCGTGCTCTCTGCCGCCGCCTTCTCGCTTCCAAGTACCAGCACGCACCTTGCAGCCGTGCAGAGAGCAAAGATGCGGATAGACGTCTCGCTCAGAAGAAGGTGCCAGGACGAAAAGATGTTCGTCCTTTCTGCTCCTTGTCACCCGCATTGTGGTGCTGTGTTGAAAGTCTTGGCCAGCCAAAGGCTAATCTTACAGCAAGTGCTTCTCTCCTGAAGCATTTGGCTCAGTGAGAGCTACACACGCGGTTTGGACACTGTAAAGCAGCAAGAAAAATGATTGTACCTCGAGCTGAGGAAAATCCCTGCACAGAACCCTGTGCATGCGTGCGCTATACCCTCTGAAGAGCGCGACAGCTCCGAGCCATGGCTGGGCTTCACTTGTGTCCAGAGCACAGAAGGCGAAGAACGAAGCAGCCGGGCACCGGGCTCATGCACTCAGTGCACCGAATTGCATGAGCTCAGCACAAAGCTGCTTCACAAGCACAGTCAGCTGAGAATGCTCCGGCTGCTTCCGAGAGTCCGGCGCAGCCCTTGCACGCCATCACACAAGCTGGCCAGAAACAGTTTCTTACAGCCGCACTGTTGCAGAGTCCACGCGGCTTGAGCGCACGCAGAAGGAGGCGTCCAGAAAGAAGGCGTTCTTCAAGTCCCCCTTCTCTAAGCAGCCTTGAAGCTGAGCACAGCACACTGCGCCTAGGCAGCTTCTTTCTCCGAGAGACGTGCCCTCCTCACACGATGCACTCTCGCAGCTCCCTTGCCCACTTGCAGCAGCTGCTAGCAAAGAAAAAGGCTCCAGGGCTAAGAGCCACTGCTGGGCTGAACCTTCCCCTTGCCTCACGTCAAGCCCCAGAAACTGTCCTCTGCACTCGGTTTTTCCCTTCTCCACCGCATCTACCACGGGCGTCTCTGCATCTCCAAGCATGAAGCTAGCAGAATTGCTTCCAGGGAACAGGGGAAGAGAAATAGGGAGCAGCACAAGTAGCCGCAAGTTGAACTTTCTGCTTCCCACTGCTCAAGTGAATCCGCAAACAAGCGAGTGGCAGGCACGCTTCCTCTTGCAGCCTGGGCCATTCGCACAGCAGCCCAGCCGCTGCTCTGCCTTCGTTCTTATGCCCTTCGTAGCAGGTCGCGCTTTCGTTTTGCTGGAGACGAACAGTCGTCTGCTTCTCGCCCAGAGAGCGCGGTGCCGGTAGCGAAAGCCTCCAGGCTGCTGCTTCTGCCCAAACACGCCTGGCCTATGCACTTTCTCTGGCGGCGCTAGGTAGCGGCACATTCGCTCTGCCTTGTAGCCTGAATCTTAACGGAAAGCTTCTCGGCTAAGTCTGGCACAGAGCACAGGTTGAGGTCAACGAGCTTCCCCAGAGCTTGCCCCCGAGGCGTGGAAACTTGGATTTGCAGCACATTCCAGGGCTCCTCTTCCTTCCTTTACAGCCTGCCCAGCGCCGTCAGATCGCCGTGCTCTCTGCCGCCGCCTTCTCGCTTCCAAGTACCAGCACGCACCTTGCAGCCGTGCAGAGAGCAAAGATGCGGATAGACGTCTCGCTCAGAAGAAGGTGCCAGGACGAAAAGATGTTCGTCCTTTCTGCTCCTCGTCGCCCGCATTGTGGTGCTGTGTTGAAAGTCTTGGCCAGCCAAAGGCTAATCTTACAGCAAGTGCTTCTCTCCTGAAGCATTTGGCTCAGTGAGAGCTACACACGCGGTTTGGACACTGTAAAGCAGCAAGAAAAATGATTGTACCTCGAGCTGAGGAAAATCCCTGCACAGAACCCTGTGCATGCGTGCGCTATACCCTCTGAAGAGCGCGACAGCTCCGAGCCATGGCTGGGCTTCACTTGTGTCCAGAGCACAGAAGGCGAAGAACGAAGCAGCCGGGCACCGGGCTCATGCACTCAGTGCACCGAATTGCATGAGCTCAGCACAAAGCTGCTTCACAAGCACAGTCAGCTGAGAATGCTCCGGCTGCTTCCGAGAGTCCGGCGCAGCCCTTGCACGCCATCACACAAGCTGGCCAGAAACAGTTTCTTACAGCCGCACTGTTGCAGAGTCCACGCGGCTTGAGCGCACGCAGAAGGAGGCGTCCAGAAAGAAGGCGTTCTTCAAGTCCCCCTTCTCTAAGCAGCCTTGAAGCTGAGCACAGCACACTGCGCCTAGGCAGCTTCTTTCTCCGAGAGACGTGCCCTCCTCACACGATGCACTCTCGCAGCTCCCTTGCCCACTTGCAGCAGCTGCTAGCAAAGAAAAAGGCTCCAGGGCTAAGAGCCACTGCTGGGCTGAACCTTCCCCTTGCCTCACGTCAAGCCCCAGAAACTGTCCTCTGCACTCGGTTTTTCCCTTCTCCACCGCATCTACCACGGGCGTCTCTGCATCTCCAAGCATGAAGCTAGCAGAATTGCTTCCAGGGAACAGTGGAAGAGAAATAGGGAGCAGCACAAGTAGCCGCAAGTTGAACTTTCTGCTTCCCACTGCTCAAGTGAATCCGCAAACAAGCGAGTGGCAGGCACGCTTCCTCTTGCAGCCTGGGCCATTCGCACAGCAGCCCAGCCGCTGCTCTGCCTTCGTTCTTATGCCCTTCGTAGCAGGTCGCGCTTTCGTTTTGCTGGAGACGAACAGTCGTCTGCTTCTCGCCCAGAGAGCGCGGTGCCGGCAGCGAAAGCCTCCAGGCTGCTGCTTCTGCCCAAACACGCCTGGCCTATGCACTTTCTCTGGCGGCGCTAGGTAGCGGCACATTCGCTCTGCCTTGTAGCCTGAATCTTAACGGAAAGCTTCTCGGCTACGTCTGGCACAGAGCACAGGTTGAGGTCAACGAGCTTCCCCAGAGCTTGCCCCCGAGGCGTGGAAACTTGGATTTGCAGCACATTCCAGGGCTCCTCTTCCTTCCTTTACAGCCTGCCCAGCGCCGTCAGATCGCCGTGCTCTCTGCCGCCGCCTTCTCGCTTCCAAGTACCAGCACGCACCTTGCAGCCGTGCAGAGAGCAAAGATGCGGATAGACGTCTCGCTCAGAAGAAGGTGCCAGGACGAAAAGATGTTCGTCCTTTCTGCTCCTCGTCGCCCGCATTGTGGTGCTGTGTTGAAAGTCTTGGCCAGCCAAAGGCTAATCTTACAGCAAGTGCTTCTCTCCTGAAGCATTTGGCTCAGTGAGAGCTACACACGCGGTTTGGACACTGTAAAGCAGCAAGAAAAATGATTGTACCTCGAGCTGAGGAAAATCCCTGCACAGAACCCTGTGCATGCGTGCGCTATACCCTCTGAAGAGCGCGACAGCTCCGAGCCATGGCTGGGCTTCACTTGTGTCCAGAGCACAGAAGGCGAAGAACGAAGCAGCCGGGCACCGGGCTCATGCACTCAGTGCACCGAATTGCATGAGCTCAGCACAAAGCTGCTTCACAAGCACAGTCAGCTGAGAATGCTCCGGCTGCTTCCGAGAGTCCGGCGCAGCCCTTGCACGCCATCACACAAGCTGGCCAGAAACAGTTTCTTACAGCCGCACTGTTGCAGAGTCCACGCGGCTTGAGCGCACGCAGAAGGAGGCGTCCAGAAAGAAGGCGTTCTTCAAGTCCCCCTTCTCTAAGCAGCCTTGAAGCTGAGCACAGCACACTGCGCCTAGGCAGCTTCTTTCTCCGAGAGACGTGCCCTCCTCACACGATGCACTCTCGCAGCTCCCTTGCCCACTTGCAGCAGCTGCTAGCAAAGAAAAAGGCTCCAGGGCTAAGAGCCACTGCTGGGCTGAACCTTCCCCTTGCCTCACGTCAAGCCCCAGAAACTGTCCTCTGCACTCGGTTTTTCCCTTCTCCACCGCATCTACCACGGGCGTCTCTGCATCTCCAAGCATGAAGCTAGCAGAATTGCTTCCAGGGAACAGTGGAAGAGAAATAGGGAGCAGCACAAGTAGCCGCAAGTTGAACTTTCTGCTTCCCACTGCTCAAGTGAATCCGCAAACAAGCGAGTGGCAGGCACGCTTCCTCTTGCAGCCTGGGCCATTCGCACAGCAGCCCAGCCGCTGCTCTGCCTTCGTTCTTATGCCCTTCGTAGCAGGTCGCGCTTTCGTTTTGCTGGAGACGAACAGTCGTCTGCTTCTCGCCCAGAGAGCGCGGTGCCGGCAGCGAAAGCCTCCAGGCTGCTGCTTCTGCCCAAACACGCCTGGCCTATGCACTTTCTCTGGCGGCGCTAGGTAGCGGCACATTCGCTCTGCCTTGTAGCCTGAATCTTAACGGAAAGCTTCTCGGCTACGTCTGGCACAGAGCACAGGTTGAGGTCAACGAGCTTCCCCAGAGCTTGCCCCCGAGGCGTGGAAACTTGGATTTGCAGCACATTCCAGGGCTACTCTTCCTTCCTTTACAGCCTGCCCAGCGCCGTCAGATCGCCGTGCTCTCTGCCGCCGCCTTCTCGCTTCCAAGTACCAGCACGCACCTTGCAGCCGTGCAGAGAGCAAAGATGCGGATAGACGTCTCGCTCAGAAGAAGGTGCCAGGACGAAAAGATGTTCGTCCTTTCTGCTCCTCGTCACCCGCATTGTGGTGCTGTGTTGAAAGTCTTGGCCAGCCAAAGGCTAATCTTACAGCAAGTGCTTCTCTCCTGAAGCATTTGGCTCAGTGAGAGCTACACACGCGGTTTGGACACTGTAAAGCAGCAAGAAAAATGATTGTACCTCGAGCTGAGGAAAATCCCTGCACAGAACCCTGTGCATGCGTGCGCTATACCCTCTGAAGAGCGCGACAGCTCCGAGCCATGGCTGGGCTTCACTTCTGTCCAGAGCACAGAAGGCGAAGAACGAAGCAGCCGGGCACCGGGCTCATGCACTCAGTGCACCGAATTGCATGAGCTCAGCACAAAGCTGCTTCACAAGCACAGTCAGCTGAGAATGCTCCGGCTGCTTCCGAGAGTCCGGCGCAGCCCTTGCACGCCATCACACAAGCTGGCCAGAAACAGTTTCTTACAGCCGCACTGTTGCAGAGTCCACGCGGCTTGAGCGCACGCAGAAGGAGGCGTCCAGAAAGAAGGCGTTCTTCAAGTCCCCCTTCTCTAAGCAGCCTTGAAGCTGAGCACAGCACACTGCGCCTAGGCAGCTTCTTTCTCCGAGAGACGTGCCCTCCTCACACGATGCACTCTCGCAGCTCCCTTGCCCACTTGCAGCAGCTGCTAGCAAAGAAAAAGGCTCCAGGGCTAAGAGCCACTGCTGGGCTGAACCTTCCCCTTGCCTCACGTCAAGCCCCAGAAACTGTCCTCTGCACTCGGTTTTTCCCTTCTCCACCGCATCTACCACGGGCGTCTCTGCATCTCCAAGCATGAAGCTAGCAGAATTGCTTCCAGGGAACAGTGGAAGAGAAATAGGGAGCAGCACAAGTAGCCGCAAGTTGAACTTTCTGCTTCCCACTGCTCAAGTGAATCCGCAAACAAGCGAGTGGCAGGCACGCTTCCTCTTGCAGCCTGGGCCATTCGCACAGCAGCCCAGCCGCTGCTCTGCCTTCGTTCTTATGCCCTTCGTAGCAGGTCGCGCTTTCGTTTTGCTGGAGACGAACAGTCGTCTGCTTCTCGCCCAGAGAGCGCGGTGCCGGTAGCGAAAGCCTCCAGGCTGCTGCTTCTGCCCAAACATGCCTGGCCTATGCACTTTCTCTGGCGGCGCTAGGTAGCGGCACATTCGCTCTGCCTTGTAGCCTGAATCTTAACGGAAAGCTTCTCGGCTACGTCTGGCACAGAGCACAGGTTGAGGTCAACGAGCTTCCCCAGAGCTTGCCCCCGAGGCGTGGAAACTTGGATTTGCAGCACATTCCAGGGCTCCTCTTCCTTCCTTTACAGCCTGCCCAGCGCCGTCAGATCGCCGTGCTCTCTGCCGCCGCCTTCTCGCTTCCAAGTACCAGCACGCACCTTGCAGCCGTGCAGAGAGCAAAGATGCGGATAGACGTCTCGCTCAGAAGAAGGTGCCAGGACGAAAAGATGTTCGTCCTTTCTGCTCCTCGTCGCCCGCATTGTGGTGCTGTGTTGAAAGTCTTGGCCAGCCAAAGGCTAATCTTACAGCAAGTGCTTCTCTCCTGAAGCATTTGGCTCAGTGAGAGCTACACACGCGGTTTGGACACTGTAAAGCAGCAAGAAAAATGATTGTACCTCGAGCTGAGGAAAATCCCTGCACAGAACCCTGTGCATGCGTGCGCTATACCCTCTGAAGAGCGCGACAGCTCCGAGCCATGGCTGGGCTTCACTTGTGTCCAGAGCACAGAAGGCGAAGAACGAAGCAGCCGGGCACCGGGCTCATGCACTCAGTGCACCGAATTGCATGAGCTCAGCACAAAGCTGCTTCACAAGCACAGTCAGCTGAGAATGCTCCGGCTGCTTCCGAGAGTCCGGCGCAGCCCTTGCACGCCATCACACAAGCTGGCCAGAAACAGTTTCTTACAGCCGCACTGTTGCAGAGTCCACGCGGCTTGAGCGCACGCAGAAGGAGGCGTCCAGAAAGAAGGCGTTCTTCAAGTCCCCCTTCTCTAAGCAGCCTTGAAGCTGAGCACAGCACACTGCGCCTAGGCAGCTTCTTTCTCCGAGAGACGTGCCCTCCTCACACGATGCACTCTCGCAGCTCCCTTGCCCACTTGCAGCAGCTGCTAGCAAAGAAAAAGGCTCCAGGGCTAAGAGCCACTGCTGGGCTGAACCTTCCCCTTGCCTCACGTCAAGCCCCAGAAACTGTCCTCTGCACTCGGTTTTTCCCTTCTCCACCGCATCTACCACGGGCGTCTCTGCATCTCCAAGCATGAAGCTAGCAGAATTGCTTCCAGGGAACAGGGGAAGAGAAATAGGGAGCAGCACAAGTAGCCGCAAGTTGAACTTTCTGCTTCCCACTGCTCAAGTGAATCCGCAAACAAGCGAGTGGCAGGCACGCTTCCTCTTGCAGCCTGGGCCATTCGCACAGCAGCCCAGCCGCTGCTCTGCCTTCGTTCTTATGCCCTTCGTAGCAGGTCGCGCTTTCGTTTTGCTGGAGACGAACAGTCGTCTGCTTCTCGCCCAGAGAGCGCGGTGCCGGCAGCGAAAGCCTCCAGGCTGCTGCTTCTGCCCAAACACGCCTGGCCTATGCACTTTCTCTGGCGGCGCTAGGTAGCGGCACATTCGCTCTGCCTTGTAGCCTGAATCTTAACGGAAAGCTTCTCGGCTACGTCTGGCACAGAGCACAGGTTGAGGTCAACGAGCTTCCCCAGAGCTTGCCCCCGAGGCGTGGAAACTTGGATTTGCAGCACATTCCAGGGCTCCTCTTCCTTCCTTTACAGCCTGCCCAGCGCCGTCAGATCGCCGTGCTCTCTGCCGCCGCCTTCTCGCTTCCAAGTACCAGCACGCACCTTGCAGCCGTGCAGAGAGCAAAGATGCGGATAGACGTCTCGCTCAGAAGAAGGTGCCAGGACGAAAAGATGTTCGTCCTTTCTGCTCCTCGTCGCCCGCATTGTGGTGCTGTGTTGAAAGTCTTGGCCAGCCAAAGGCTAATCTTACAGCAAGTGCTTCTCTCCTGAAGCATTTGGCTCAGTGAGAGCTACACACGCGGTTTGGACACTGTAAAGCAGCAAGAAAAATGATTGTACCTCGAGCTGAGGAAAATCCCTGCACAGAACCCTGTGCATGCGTGCGCTATACCCTCTGAAGAGCGCGACAGCTCCGAGCCATGGCTGGGCTTCACTTGTGTCCAGAGCACAGAAGGCGAAGAACGAAGCAGCCGGGCACCGGGCTCATGCACTCAGTGCACCGAATTGCATGAGCTCAGCACAAAGCTGCTTCACAAGCACAGTCAGCTGAGAATGCTCCGGCTGCTTCCGAGAGTCCGGCGCAGCCCTTGCACGCCATCACACAAGCTGGCCAGAAACAGTTTCTTACAGCCGCACTGTTGCAGAGTCCACGCGGCTTGAGCGCACGCAGAAGGAGGCGTCCAGAAAGAAGGCGTTCTTCAAGTCCCCCTTCTCTAAGCAGCCTTGAAGCTGAGCACAGCACACTGCGCCTAGGCAGCTTCTTTCTCCGAGAGACGTGCCCTCCTCACACGATGCACTCTCGCAGCTCCCTTGCCCACTTGCAGCAGCTGCTAGCAAAGAAAAAGGCTCCAGGGCTAAGAGCCACTGCTGGGCTGAACCTTCCCCTTGCCTCACGTCAAGCCCCAGAAACTGTCCTCTGCACTCGGTTTTTCCCTTCTCCACCGCATCTACCACGGGCGTCTCTGCATCTCCAAGCATGAAGCTAGCAGAATTGCTTCCAGGGAACAGGGGAAGAGAAATAGGGAGCAGCACAAGTAGCCGCAAGTTGAACTTTCTGCTTCCCACTGC
Organism: Coloeus monedula; assembly: GCF_965178545.1. Classification (NCBI taxonomy): domain Eukaryota; kingdom Metazoa; phylum Chordata; class Aves; order Passeriformes; family Corvidae; genus Coloeus; species Coloeus monedula. The sequence goes on along the minus strand of NC_138781.1, from coordinate 57,616,255 downwards.
TCAAGTGAATCCGCAAACAAGCGAGTGGCAGGCACGCTTCCTCTTGCAGCCTGGGCCATTCGCACAGCAGCCCAGCCGCTGCTCTGCCTTCGTTCTTATGCCCTTCGTAGCAGGTCGCGCTTTCGTTTTGCTGGAGACGAACAGTCGTCTGCTTCTCGCCCAGAGAGCGCGGTGCCGGTAGCGAAAGCCTCCAGGCTGCTGCTTCTGCCCAAACATGCCTGGCCTATGCACTTTCTCTGGCGGCGCTAGGTAGCGGCACATTCGCTCTGCCTTGTAGCCTGAATCTTAACGGAAAGCTTCTCGGCTACGTCTGGCACAGAGCACAGGTTGAGGTCAACGAGCTTCCCCAGAGCTTGCCCCCGAGGCGTGGAAACTTGGATTTGCAGCACATTCCAGGGCTCCTCTTCCTTCCTTTACAGCCTGCCCAGCGCCGTCAGATCGCCGTGCTCTCTGCCGCCGCCTTCTCGCTTCCAAGTACCAGCACGCACCTTGCAGCCGTGCAGAGAGCAAAGATGCGGATAGACGTCTCGCTCAGAAGAAGGTGCCAGGACGAAAAGATGTTCGTCCTTTCTGCTCCTCGTCGCCCGCATTGTGGTGCTGTGTTGAAAGTCTTGGCCAGCCAAAGGCTAATCTTACAGCAAGTGCTTCTCTCCTGAAGCATTTGGCTCAGTGAGAGCTACACACGCGGTTTGGACACTGTAAAGCAGCAAGAAAAATGATTGTACCTCGAGCTGAGGAAAATCCCTGCACAGAACCCTGTGCATGCGTGCGCTATACCCTCTGAAGAGCGCGACAGCTCCGAGCCATGGCTGGGCTTCACTTGTGTCCAGAGCACAGAAGGCGAAGAACGAAGCAGCCGGGCACCGGGCTCATGCACTCAGTGCACCGAATTGCATGAGCTCAGCACAAAGCTGCTTCACAAGCACAGTCAGCTGAGAATGCTCCGGCTGCTTCCGAGAGTCCGGCGCAGCCCTTGCACGCCATCACACAAGCTGGCCAGAAACAGTTTCTTACAGCCGCACTGTTGCAGAGTCCACGCGGCTTGAGCGCACGCAGAAGGAGGCGTCCAGAAAGAAGGCGTTCTTCAAGTCCCCCTTCTCTAAGCAGCCTTGAAGCTGAGCACAGCACACTGCGCCTAGGCAGCTTCTTTCTCCGAGAGACGTGCCCTCCTCACACGATGCACTCTCGCAGCTCCCTTGCCCACTTGCAGCAGCTGCTAGCAAAGAAAAAGGCTCCAGGGCTAAGAGCCACTGCTGGGCTGAACCTTCCCCTTGCCTCACGTCAAGCCCCAGAAACTGTCCTCTGCACTCGGTTTTTCCCTTCTCCACCGCATCTACCACGGGCGTCTCTGCATCTCCAAGCATGAAGCTAGCAGAATTGCTTCCAGGGAACAGTGGAAGAGAAATAGGGAGCAGCACAAGTAGCCGCAAGTTGAACTTTCTGCTTCCCACTGCTCAAGTGAATCCGCAAACAAGCGAGTGGCAGGCACGCTTCCTCTTGCAGCCTGGGCCATTCGCACAGCAGCCCAGCCGCTGCTCTGCCTTCGTTCTTATGCCCTTCGTAGCAGGTCGCGCTTTCGTTTTGCTGGAGACGAACAGTCGTCTGCTTCTCGCCCAGAGAGCGCGGTGCCGGTAGCGAAAGCCTCCAGGCTGCTGCTTCTGCCCAAACACGCCTGGCCTATGCACTTTCTCTGGCGGCGCTAGGTAGCGGCACATTCGCTCTGCCTTGTAGCCTGAATCTTAACGGAAAGCTTCTCGGCTACGTCTGGCACAGAGCACAGGTTGAGGTCAACGAGCTTCCCCAGAGCTTGCCCCCGAGGCGTGGAAACTTGGATTTGCAGCACATTCCAGGGCTCCTCTTCCTTCCTTTACAGCCTGCCCAGCGCCGTCAGATCGCCGTGCTCTCTGCCGCCGCCTTCTCGCTTCCAAGTACCAGCACGCACCTTGCAGCCGTGCAGAGAGCAAAGATGCGGATAGACGTCTCGCTCAGAAGAAGGTGCCAGGACGAAAAGATGTTCGTCCTTTCTGCTCCTTGTCACCCGCATTGTGGTGCTGTGTTGAAAGTCTTGGCCAGCCAAAGGCTAATCTTACAGCAAGTGCTTCTCTCCTGAAGCATTTGGCTCAGTGAGAGCTACACACGCGGTTTGGACACTGTAAAGCAGCAAGAAAAATGATTGTACCTCGAGCTGAGGAAAATCCCTGCACAGAACCCTGTGCATGCGTGCGCTATACCCTCTGAAGAGCGCGACAGCTCCGAGCCATGGCTGGGCTTCACTTGTGTCCAGAGCACAGAAGGCGAAGAACGAAGCAGCCGGGCACCGGGCTCATGCACTCAGTGCACCGAATTGCATGAGCTCAGCACAAAGCTGCTTCACAAGCACAGTCAGCTGAGAATGCTCCGGCTGCTTCCGAGAGTCCGGCGCAGCCCTTGCACGCCATCACACAAGCTGGCCAGAAACAGTTTCTTACAGCCGCACTGTTGCAGAGTCCACGCGGCTTGAGCGCACGCAGAAGGAGGCGTCCAGAAAGAAGGCGTTCTTCAAGTCCCCCTTCTCTAAGCAGCCTTGAAGCTGAGCACAGCACACTGCGCCTAGGCAGCTTCTTTCTCCGAGAGACGTGCCCTCCTCACACGATGCACTCTCGCAGCTCCCTTGCCCACTTGCAGCAGCTGCTAGCAAAGAAAAAGGCTCCAGGGCTAAGAGCCACTGCTGGGCTGAACCTTCCCCTTGCCTCACGTCAAGCCCCAGAAACTGTCCTCTGCACTCGGTTTTTCCCTTCTCCACCGCATCTACCACGGGCGTCTCTGCATCTCCAAGCATGAAGCTAGCAGAATTGCTTCCAGGGAACAGGGGAAGAGAAATAGGGAGCAGCACAAGTAGCCGCAAGTTGAACTTTCTGCTTCCCACTGCTCAAGTGAATCCGCAAACAAGCGAGTGGCAGGCACGCTTCCTCTTGCAGCCTGGGCCATTCGCACAGCAGCCCAGCCGCTGCTCTGCCTTCGTTCTTATGCCCTTCGTAGCAGGTCGCGCTTTCGTTTTGCTGGAGACGAACAGTCGTCTGCTTCTCGCCCAGAGAGCGCGGTGCCGGTAGCGAAAGCCTCCAGGCTGCTGCTTCTGCCCAAACACGCCTGGCCTATGCACTTTCTCTGGCGGCGCTAGGTAGCGGCACATTCGCTCTGCCTTGTAGCCTGAATCTTAACGGAAAGCTTCTCGGCTAAGTCTGGCACAGAGCACAGGTTGAGGTCAACGAGCTTCCCCAGAGCTTGCCCCCGAGGCGTGGAAACTTGGATTTGCAGCACATTCCAGGGCTACTCTTCCTTCCTTTACAGCCTGCCCAGCGCCGTCAGATCGCCGTGCTCTCTGCCGCCGCCTTCTCGCTTCCAAGTACCAGCACGCACCTTGCAGCCGTGCAGAGAGCAAAGATGCGGATAGACGTCTCGCTCAGAAGAAGGTGCCAGGACGAAAAGATGTTCGTCCTTTCTGCTCCTCGTCGCCCGCATTGTGGTGCTGTGTTGAAAGTCTTGGCCAGCCAAAGGCTAATCTTACAGCAAGTGCTTCTCTCCTGAAGCATTTGGCTCAGTGAGAGCTACACACGCGGTTTGGACACTGTAAAGCAGCAAGAAAAATGATTGTACCTCGAGCTGAGGAAAATCCCTGCACAGAACCCTGTGCATGCGTGCGCTATACCCTCTGAAGAGCGCGACAGCTCCGAGCCATGGCTGGGCTTCACTTCTGTCCAGAGCACAGAAGGTGAAGAACGAAGCAGCCGGGCACCGGGCTCATGCACTCAGTGCACCGAATTGCATGAGCTCAGCACAAAGCTGCTTCACAAGCACAGTCAGCTGAGAATGCTCCGGCTGCTTCCGAGAGTCCGGCGCAGCCCTTGCACGCCATCACACAAGCTGGCCAGAAACAGTTTCTTACAGCCGCACTGTTGCAGAGTCCACGCGGCTTGAGCGCACGCAGAAGGAGGCGTCCAGAAAGAAGGCGTTCTTCAAGTCCCCCTTCTCTAAGCAGCCTTGAAGCTGAGCACAGCACACTGCGCCTAGGCAGCTTCTTTCTCCGAGAGACGTGCCCTCCTCACACGATGCACTCTCGCAGCTCCCTTGCCCACTTGCAGCAGCTGCTAGCAAAGAAAAAGGCTCCAGGGCTAAGAGCCACTGCTGGGCTGAACCTTCCCCTTGCCTCACGTCAAGCCCCAGAAACTGTCCTCTGCACTCGGTTTTTCCCTTCTCCACCGCATCTACCACGGGCGTCTCTGCATCTCCAAGCATGAAGCTAGCAGAATTGCTTCCAGGGAACAGGGGAAGAGAAATAGGGAGCAGCACAAGTAGCCGCAAGTTGAACTTTCTGCTTCCCACTGCTCAAGTGAATCCGCAAACAAGCGAGTGGCAGGCACGCTTCCTCTTGCAGCCTGGGCCATTCGCACAGCAGCCCAGCCGCTGCTCTGCCTTCGTTCTTATGCCCTTCGTAGCAGGTCGCGCTTTCGTTTTGCTGGAGACGAACAGTCGTCTGCTTCTCGCCCAGAGAGCGCGGTGCCGGTAGCGAAAGCCTCCAGGCTGCTGCTTCTGCCCAAACACGCCTGGCCTATGCACTTTCTCTGGCGGCGCTAGGTAGCGGCACATTCGCTCTGCCTTGTAGCCTGAATCTTAACGGAAAGCTTCTCGGCTACGTCTGGCACAGAGCACAGGTTGAGGTCAACGAGCTTCCCCAGAGCTTGCCCCCGAGGCGTGGAAACTTGGATTTGCAGCACATTCCAGGGCTCCTCTTCCTTCCTTTACAGCCTGCCCAGCGCCGTCAGATCGCCGTGCTCTCTGCCGCCGCCTTCTCGCTTCCAAGTACCAGCACGCACCTTGCAGCCGTGCAGCCGTGCAAAGATGCGGATAGACGTCTCTCTCAGAAGAAGGTGCCAGGACGAAAAGATGTTCGTCCTTTCTGCTCCTCGTCGCCCGCATTGTGGTGCTGTGTTGAAAGTCTTGGCCAGCCAAAGGCTAATCTTACAGCAAGTGCTTCTCTCCTGAAGCATTTGGCTCAGTGAGAGCTACACACGCGGTTTGGACACTGTAAAGCAGCAAGAAAAATGATTGTACCTCGAGCTGAGGAAAATCCCTGCACAGAACCCTGTGCATGCGTGCGCTATACCCTCTGAAGAGCGCGACAGCTCCGAGCCATGGCTGGGCTTCACTTGTGTCCAGAGCACAGAAGGCGAAGAACGAAGCAGCCGGGCACCGGGCTCATGCACTCAGTGCACCGAATTGCATGAGCTCAGCACAAAGCTGCTTCACAAGCACAGTCAGCTGAGAATGCTCCGGCTGCTTCCGAGAGTCCGGCGCAGCCCTTGCACGCCATCACACAAGCTGGCCAGAAACAGTTTCTTACAGCCGCACTGTTGCAGAGTCCACGCGGCTTGAGCGCACGCAGAAGGAGGCGTCCAGAAAGAAGGCGTTCTTCAAGTCCCCCTTCTCTAAGCAGCCTTGAAGCTGAGCACAGCACACTGCGCCTAGGCAGCTTCTTTCTCCGAGAGACGTGCCCTCCTCACACGATGCACTCTCGCAGCTCCCTTGCCCACTTGCAGCAGCTGCTAGCAAAGAAAAAGGCTCCAGGGCTAAGAGCCACTGCTGGGCTGAACCTTCCCCTTGCCTCACGTCAAGCCCCAGAAACTGTCCTCTGCACTCGGTTTTTCCCTTCTCCACCGCATCTACCACGGGCGTCTCTGCATCTCCAAGCATGAAGCTAGCAGAATTGCTTCCAGGGAACAGTGGAAGAGAAATAGGGAGCAGCACAAGTAGCCGCAAGTTGAACTTTCTGCTTCCCACTGCTCAAGTGAATCCGCAAACAAGCGAGTGGCAGGCACGCTTCCTCTTGCAGCCTGGGCCATTCGCACAGCAGCCCAGCCGCTGCTCTGCCTTCGTTCTTATGCCCTTCGTAGCAGGTCGCGCTTTCGTTTTGCTGGAGACGAACAGTCGTCTGCTTCTCGCCCAGAGAGCGCGGTGCCGGCAGCGAAAGCCTCCAGGCTGCTGCTTCTGCCCAAACACGCCTGGCCTATGCACTTTCTCTGGCGGCGCTAGGTAGCGGCACATTCGCTCTGCCTTGTAGCCTGAATCTTAACGGAAAGCTTCTCGGCTACGTCTGGCACAGAGCACAGGTTGAGGTCAACGAGCTTCCCCAGAGCTTGCCCCCGAGGCGTGGAAACTTGGATTTGCAGCACATTCCAGGGCTCCTCTTCCTTCCTTTACAGCCTGCCCAGCGCCGTCAGATCGCCGTGCTCTCTGCCGCCGCCTTCTCGCTTCCAAGTACCAGCACGCACCTTGCAGCCGTGCAGAGAGCAAAGATGCGGATAGACGTCTCGCTCAGAAGAAGGTGCCAGGACGAAAAGATGTTCGTCCTTTCTGCTCCTCGTCGCCCGCATTGTGGTGCTGTGTTGAAAGTCTTGGCCAGCCAAAGGCTAATCTTACAGCAAGTGCTTCTCTCCTGAAGCATTTGGCTCAGTGAGAGCTACACACGCGGTTTGGACACTGTAAAGCAGCAAGAAAAATGATTGTACCTCGAGCTGAGGAAAATCCCTGCACAGAACCCTGTGCATGCGTGCGCTATACCCTCTGAAGAGCGCGACAGCTCCGAGCCATGGCTGGGCTTCACTTGTGTCCAGAGCACAGAAGGCGAAGAACGAAGCAGCCGGGCACCGGGCTCATGCACTCAGTGCACCGAATTGCATGAGCTCAGCACAAAGCTGCTTCACAAGCACAGTCAGCTGAGAATGCTCCGGCTGCTTCCGAGAGTCCGGCGCAGCCCTTGCACGCCATCACACAAGCTGGCCAGAAACAGTTTCTTACAGCCGCACTGTTGCAGAGTCCACGCGGCTTGAGCGCACGCAGAAGGAGGCGTCCAGAAAGAAGGCGTTCTTCAAGTCCCCCTTCTCTAAGCAGCCTTGAAGCTGAGCACAGCACACTGCGCCTAGGCAGCTTCTTTCTCCGAGAGACGTGCCCTCCTCACACGATGCACTCTCGCAGCTCCCTTGCCCACTTGCAGCAGCTGCTAGCAAAGAAAAAGGCTCCAGGGCTAAGAGCCACTGCTGGGCTGAACCTTCCCCTTGCCTCACGTCAAGCCCCAGAAACTGTCCTCTGCACTCGGTTTTTCCCTTCTCCACCGCATCTACCACGGGCGTCTCTGCATCTCCAAGCATGAAGCTAGCAGAATTGCTTCCAGGGAACAGTGGAAGAGAAATAGGGAGCAGCACAAGTAGCCGCAAGTTGAACTTTCTGCTTCCCACTGCTCAAGTGAATCCGCAAACAAGCGAGTGGCAGGCACGCTTCCTCTTGCAGCCTGGGCCATTCGCACAGCAGCCCAGCCGCTGCTCTGCCTTCGTTCTTATGCCCTTCGTAGCAGGTCGCGCTTTCGTTTTGCTGGAGACGAACAGTCGTCTGCTTCTCGCCCAGAGAGCGCGGTGCCGGTAGCGAAAGCCTCCAGGCTGCTGCTTCTGCCCAAACATGCCTGGCCTATGCACTTTCTCTGGCGGCGCTAGGTAGCGGCACATTCGCTCTGCCTTGTAGCCTGAATCTTAACGGAAAGCTTCTCGGCTACGTCTGGCACAGAGCACAGGTTGAGGTCAACGAGCTTCCCCAGAGCTTGCCCCCGAGGCGTGGAAACTTGGATTTGCAGCACATTCCAGGGCTCCTCTTCCTTCCTTTACAGCCTGCCCAGCGCCGTCAGATCGCCGTGCTCTCTGCCGCCGCCTTCTCGCTTCCAAGTACCAGCACGCACCTTGCAGCCGTGCAGAGAGCAAAGATGCGGATAGACGTCTCGCTCAGAAGAAGGTGCCAGGACGAAAAGATGTTCGTCCTTTCTGCTCCTCGTCGCCCGCATTGTGGTGCTGTGTTGAAAGTCTTGGCCAGCCAAAGGCTAATCTTACAGCAAGTGCTTCTCTCCTGAAGCATTTGGCTCAGTGAGAGCTACACACGCGGTTTGGACACTGTAAAGCAGCAAGAAAAATGATTGTACCTCGAGCTGAGGAAAATCCCTGCACAGAACCCTGTGCATGCGTGCGCTATACCCTCTGAAGAGCGCGACAGCTCCGAGCCATGGCTGGGCTTCACTTGTGTCCAGAGCACAGAAGGCGAAGAACGAAGCAGCCGGGCACCGGGCTCATGCACTCAGTGCACCGAATTGCATGAGCTCAGCACAAAGCTGCTTCACAAGCACAGTCAGCTGAGAATGCTCCGGCTGCTTCCGAGAGTCCGGCGCAGCCCTTGCACGCCATCACACAAGCTGGCCAGAAACAGTTTCTTACAGCCGCACTGTTGCAGAGTCCACGCGGCTTGAGCGCACGCAGAAGGAGGCGTCCAGAAAGAAGGCGTTCTTCAAGTCCCCCTTCTCTAAGCAGCCTTGAAGCTGAGCACAGCACACTGCGCCTAGGCAGCTTCTTTCTCCGAGAGACGTGCCCTCCTCACACGATGCACTCTCGCAGCTCCCTTGCCCACTTGCAGCAGCTGCTAGCAAAGAAAAAGGCTCCAGGGCTAAGAGCCACTGCTGGGCTGAACCTTCCCCTTGCCTCACGTCAAGCCCCAGAAACTGTCCTCTGCACTCGGTTTTTCCCTTCTCCACCGCATCTACCACGGGCGTCTCTGCATCTCCAAGCATGAAGCTAGCAGAATTGCTTCCAGGGAACAGTGGAAGAGAAATAGGGAGCAGCACAAGTAGCCGCAAGTTGAACTTTCTGCTTCCCACTGCTCAAGTGAATCCGCAAACAAGCGAGTGGCAGGCACGCTTCCTCTTGCAGCCTGGGCCATTCGCACAGCAGCCCAGCCGCTGCTCTGCCTTCGTTCTTATGCCCTTCGTAGCAGGTCGCGCTTTCGTTTTGCTGGAGACGAACAGTCGTCTGCTTCTCGCCCAGAGAGCGCGGTGCCGGCAGCGAAAGCCTCCAGGCTGCTGCTTCTGCCCAAACACGCCTGGCCTATGCACTTTCTCTGGCGGCGCTAGGTAGCGGCACATTCGCTCTGCCTTGTAGCCTGAATCTTAACGGAAAGCTTCTCGGCTACGTCTGGCACAGAGCACAGGTTGAGGTCAACGAGCTTCCCCAGAGCTTGCCCCCGAGGCGTGGAAACTTGGATTTGCAGCACATTCCAGGGCTCCTCTTCCTTCCTTTACAGCCTGCCCAGCGCCGTCAGATCGCCGTGCTCTCTGCCGCCGCCTTCTCGCTTCCAAGTACCAGCACGCACCTTGCAGCCGTGCAGAGAGCAAAGATGCGGATAGACGTCTCGCTCAGAAGAAGGTGCCAGGACGAAAAGATGTTCGTCCTTTCTGCTCCTTGTCACCCGCATTGTGGTGCTGTGTTGAAAGTCTTGGCCAGCCAAAGGCTAATCTTACAGCAAGTGCTTCTCTCCTGAAGCATTTGGCTCAGTGAGAGCTACACACGCGGTTTGGACACTGTAAAGCAGCAAGAAAAATGATTGTACCTCGAGCTGAGGAAAATCCCTGCACAGAACCCTGTGCATGCGTGCGCTATACCCTCTGAAGAGCGCGACAGCTCCGAGCCATGGCTGGGCTTCACTTGTGTCCAGAGCACAGAAGGCGAAGAACGAAGCAGCCGGGCACCGGGCTCATGCACTCAGTGCACCGAATTGCATGAGCTCAGCACAAAGCTGCTTCACAAGCACAGTCAGCTGAGAATGCTCCGGCTGCTTCCGAGAGTCCGGCGCAGCCCTTGCACGCCATCACACAAGCTGGCCAGAAACAGTTTCTTACAGCCGCACTGTTGCAGAGTCCACGCGGCTTGAGCGCACGCAGAAGGAGGCGTCCAGAAAGAAGGCGTTCTTCAAGTCCCCCTTCTCTAAGCAGCCTTGAAGCTGAGCACAGCACACTGCGCCTAGGCAGCTTCTTTCTCCGAGAGACGTGCCCTCCTCACACGATGCACTCTCGCAGCTCCCTTGCCCACTTGCAGCAGCTGCTAGCAAAGAAAAAGGCTCCAGGGCTAAGAGCCACTGCTGGGCTGAACCTTCCCCTTGCCTCACGTCAAGCCCCAGAAACTGTCCTCTGCACTCGGTTTTTCCCTTCTCCACCGCATCTACCACGGGCGTCTCTGCATCTCCAAGCATGAAGCTAGCAGAATTGCTTCCAGGGAACAGGGGAAGAGAAATAGGGAGCAGCACAAGTAGCCGCAAGTTGAACTTTCTGCTTCCCACTGCTCAAGTGAATCCGCAAACAAGCGAGTGGCAGGCACGCTTCCTCTTGCAGCCTGGGCCATTCGCACAGCAGCCCAGCCGCTGCTCTGCCTTCGTTCTTATGCCCTTCGTAGCAGGTCGCGCTTTCGTTTTGCTGGAGACGAACAGTCGTCTGCTTCTCGCCCAGAGAGCGCGGTGCCGGTAGCGAAAGCCTCCAGGCTGCTGCTTCTGCCCAAACACGCCTGGCCTATGCACTTTCTCTGGCGGCGCTAGGTAGCGGCACATTCGCTCTGCCTTGTAGCCTGAATCTTAACGGAAAGCTTCTCGGCTAAGTCTGGCACAGAGCACAGGTTGAGGTCAACGAGCTTCCCCAGAGCTTGCCCCCGAGGCGTGGAAACTTGGATTTGCAGCACATTCCAGGGCTACTCTTCCTTCCTTTACAGCCTGCCCAGCGCCGTCAGATCGCCGTGCTCTCTGCCGCCGCCTTCTCGCTTCCAAGTACCAGCACGCACCTTGCAGCCGTGCAGAGAGCAAAGATGCGGATAGACGTCTCGCTCAGAAGAAGGTGCCAGGACGAAAAGATGTTCGTCCTTTCTGCTCCTCGTCGCCCGCATTGTGGTGCTGTGTTGAAAGTCTTGGCCAGCCAAAGGCTAATCTTACAGCAAGTGCTTCTCTCCTGAAGCATTTGGCTCAGTGAGAGCTACACACGCGGTTTGGACACTGTAAAGCAGCAAGAAAAATGATTGTACCTCGAGCTGAGGAAAATCCCTGCACAGAACCCTGTGCATGCGTGCGCTATACCCTCTGAAGAGCGCGACAGCTCCGAGCCATGGCTGGGCTTCACTTCTGTCCAGAGCACAGAAGGTGAAGAACGAAGCAGCCGGGCACCGGGCTCATGCACTCAGTGCACCGAATTGCATGAGCTCAGCACAAAGCTGCTTCACAAGCACAGTCAGCTGAGAATGCTCCGGCTGCTTCCGAGAGTCCGGCGCAGCCCTTGCACGCCATCACACAAGCTGGCCAGAAACAGTTTCTTACAGCCGCACTGTTGCAGAGTCCACGCGGCTTGAGCGCACGCAGAAGGAGGCGTCCAGAAAGAAGGCGTTCTTCAAGTCCCCCTTCTCTAAGCAGCCTTGAAGCTGAGCACAGCACACTGCGCCTAGGCAGCTTCTTTCTCCGAGAGACGTGCCCTCCTCACACGATGCACTCTCGCAGCTCCCTTGCCCACTTGCAGCAGCTGCTAGCAAAGAAAAAGGCTCCAGGGCTAAGAGCCACTGCTGGGCTGAACCTTCCCCTTGCCTCACGTCAAGCCCCAGAAACTGTCCTCTGCACTCGGTTTTTCCCTTCTCCACCGCATCTACCACGGGCGTCTCTGCATCTCCAAGCATGAAGCTAGCAGAATTGCTTCCAGGGAACAGGGGAAGAGAAATAGGGAGCAGCACAAGTAGCCGCAAGTTGAACTTTCTGCTTCCCACTGCTCAAGTGAATCCGCAAACAAGCGAGTGGCAGGCACGCTTCCTCTTGCAGCCTGGGCCATTCGCACAGCAGCCCAGCCGCTGCTCTGCCTTCGTTCTTATGCCCTTCGTAGCAGGTCGCGCTTTCGTTTTGCTGGAGACGAACAGTCGTCTGCTTCTCGCCCAGAGAGCGCGGTGCCGGTAGCGAAAGCCTCCAGGCTGCTGCTTCTGCCCAAACACGCCTGGCCTATGCACTTTCTCTGGCGGCGCTAGGTAGCGGCACATTCGCTCTGCCTTGTAGCCTGAATCTTAACGGAAAGCTTCTCGGCTACGTCTGGCACAGAGCACAGGTTGAGGTCAACGAGCTTCCCCAGAGCTTGCCCCCGAGGCGTGGAAACTTGGATTTGCAGCACATTCCAGGGCTCCTCTTCCTTCCTTTACAGCCTGCCCAGCGCCGTCAGATCGCCGTGCTCTCTGCCGCCGCCTTCTCGCTTCCAAGTACCAGCACGCACCTTGCAGCCGTGCAGCCGTGCAAAGATGCGGATAGACGTCTCTCTCAGAAGAAGGTGCCAGGACGAAAAGATGTTCGTCCTTTCTGCTCCTCGTCGCCCGCATTGTGGTGCTGTGTTGAAAGTCTTGGCCAGCCAAAGGCTAATCTTACAGCAAGTGCTTCTCTCCTGAAGCATTTGGCTCAGTGAGAGCTACACACGCGGTTTGGACACTGTAAAGCAGCAAGAAAAATGATTGTACCTCGAGCTGAGGAAAATCCCTGCACAGAACCCTGTGCATGCGTGCGCTATACCCTCTGAAGAGCGCGACAGCTCCGAGCCATGGCTGGGCTTCACTTCTGTCCAGAGCACAGAAGGCGAAGAACGAAGCAGCCGGGCACCGGGCTCATGCACTCAGTGCACCGAATTGCATGAGCTCAGCACAAAGCTGCTTCACAAGCACAGTCAGCTGAGAATGCTCCGGCTGCTTCCGAGAGTCCGGCGCAGCCCTTGCACGCCATCACACAAGCTGGCCAGAAACAGTTTCTTACAGCCGCACTGTTGCAGAGTCCACGCGGCTTGAGCGCACGCAGAAGGAGGCGTCCAGAAAGAAGGCGTTCTTCAAGTCCCCCTTCTCTAAGCAGCCTTGAAGCTGAGCACAGCACACTGCGCCTAGGCAGCTTCTTTCTCCGAGAGACGTGCCCTCCTCACACGATGCACTCTCGCAGCTCCCTTGCCCACTTGCAGCAGCTGCTAGCAAAGAAAAAGGCTCCAGGGCTAAGAGCCACTGCTGGGCTGAACCTTCCCCTTGCCTCACGTCAAGCCCCAGAAACTGTCCTCTGCACTCGGTTTTTCCCTTCTCCACCGCATCTACCACGGGCGTCTCTGCATCTCCAAGCATGAAGCTAGCAGAATTGCTTCCAGGGAACAGGGGAAGAGAAATAGGGAGCAGCACAAGTAGCCGCAAGTTGAACTTTCTGCTTCCCACTGCTCAAGTGAATCCGCAAACAAGCGAGTGGCAGGCACGCTTCCTCTTGCAGCCTGGGCCATTCGCACAGCAGCCCAGCCGCTGCTCTGCCTTCGTTCTTATGCCCTTCGTAGCAGGTCGCGCTTTCGTTTTGCTGGAGACGAACAGTCGTTTGCTTCTCGCCCAGAGAGCACGGTGCCGGCAGCGAAAGCCTCCAGGCTGCTGCTTCTGCCCAAACACGCCTGGCCTATGCACTTTCTCTGGCGGCGCTAGGTAGCGGCACATTCGCTCTGCCTTGTAGCCTGAATCTTAACGGAAAGCTTCTCGGCTACGTCTGGCACAGAGCACAGGTTGAGGTCAACGAGCTTCCCCAGAGCTTGCCCCCGAGGCGTGGAAACTTGGATTTGCAGCACATTCCAGGGCTCCTCTTCCTTCCTTTACAGCCTGCCCAGCGCCGTCAGATCGCCGTGCTCTCTGCCGCCGCCTTCTCGCTTCCAAGTACCAGCACGCACCTTGCAGCCGTGCAGAGAGCAAAGATGCGGATAGACGTCTCGCTCAGAAGAAGGTGCCAGGACGAAAAGATGTTCGTCCTTTCTGCTCCTCGTCGCCCGCATTGTGGTGCTGTGTTGAAAGTCTTGGCCAGCCAAAGGCTAATCTTACAGCAAGTGCTTCTCTCCTGAAGCATTTGGCTCAGTGAGAGCTACACACGCGGTTTGGACACTGTAAAGCAGCAAGAAAAATGATTGTACCTCGAGCTGAGGAAAATCCCTGCACAGAACCCTGTGCATGCGTGCGCTATACCCTCTGAAGAGCGCGACAGCTCCGAGCCATGGCTGGGCTTCACTTGTGTCCAGAGCACAGAAGGCGAAGAACGAAGCAGCCGGGCACCGGGCTCATGCACTCAGTGCACCGAATTGCATGAGCTCAGCACAAAGCTGCTTCACAAGCACAGTCAGCTGAGAATGCTCCGGCTGCTTCCGAGAGTCCGGCGCAGCCCTTGCACGCCATCACACAAGCTGGCCAGAAACAGTTTCTTACAGCCGCACTGTTGCAGAGTCCACGCGGCTTGAGCGCACGCAGAAGGAGGCGTCCAGAAAGAAGGCGTTCTTCAAGTCCCCCTTCTCTAAGCAGCCTTGAAGCTGAGCACAGCACACTGCGCCTAGGCAGCTTCTTTCTCCGAGAGACGTGCCCTCCTCACACGATGCACTCTCGCAGCTCCCTTGCCCACTTGCAGCAGCTGCTAGCAAAGAAAAAGGCTCCAGGGCTAAGAGCCACTGCTGGGCTGAACCTTCCCCTTGCCTCACGTCAAGCCCCAGAAACTGTCCTCTGCACTCGGTTTTTCCCTTCTCCACCGCATCTACCACGGGCGTCTCTGCATCTCCAAGCATGAAGCTAGCAGAATTGCTTCCAGGGAACAGTGGAAGAGAAATAGGGAGCAGCACAAGTAGCCGCAAGTTGAACTTTCTGCTTCCCACTGCTCAAGTGAATCCGCAAACAAGCGAGTGGCAGGCACGCTTCCTCTTGCAGCCTGGGCCATTCGCACAGCAGCCCAGCCGCTGCTCTGCCTTCGTTCTTATGCCCTTCGTAGCAGGTCGCGCTTTCGTTTTGCTGGAGACGAACAGTCGTCTGCTTCTCGCCCAGAGAGCGCGGTGCCGGTAGCGAAAGCCTCCAGGCTGCTGCTTCTGCCCAAACATGCCTGGCCTATGCACTTTCTCTGGCGGCGCTAGGTAGCGGCACATTCGCTCTGCCTTGTAGCCTGAATCTTAACGGAAAGCTTCTCGGCTACGTCTGGCACAGAGCACAGGTTGAGGTCAACGAGCTTCCCCAGAGCTTGCCCCCGAGGCGTGGAAACTTGGATTTGCAGCACATTCCAGGGCTCCTCTTCCTTCCTTTACAGCCTGCCCAGCGCCGTCAGATCGCCGTGCTCTCTGCCGCCGCCTTCTCGCTTCCAAGTACCAGCACGCACCTTGCAGCCGTGCAGAGAGCAAAGATGCGGATAGACGTCTCGCTCAGAAGAAGGTGCCAGGACGAAAAGATGTTCGTCCTTTCTGCTCCTCGTCGCCCGCATTGTGGTGCTGTGTTGAAAGTCTTGGCCAGCCAAAGGCTAATCTTACAGCAAGTGCTTCTCTCCTGAAGCATTTGGCTCAGTGAGAGCTACACACGCGGTTTGGACACTGTAAAGCAGCAAGAAAAATGATTGTACCTCGAGCTGAGGAAAATCCCTGCACAGAACCCTGTGCATGCGTGCGCTATACCCTCTGAAGAGCGCGACAGCTCCGAGCCATGGCTGGGCTTCACTTGTGTCCAGAGCACAGAAGGCGAAGAACGAAGCAGCCGGGCACCGGGCTCATGCACTCAGTGCACCGAATTGCATGAGCTCAGCACAAAGCTGCTTCACAAGCACAGTCAGCTGAGAATGCTCCGGCTGCTTCCGAGAGTCCGGCGCAGCCCTTGCACGCCATCACACAAGCTGGCCAGAAACAGTTTCTTACAGCCGCACTGTTGCAGAGTCCACGCGGCTTGAGCGCACGCAGAAGGAGGCGTCCAGAAAGAAGGCGTTCTTCAAGTCCCCCTTCTCTAAGCAGCCTTGAAGCTGAGCACAGCACACTGCGCCTAGGCAGCTTCTTTCTCCGAGAGACGTGCCCTCCTCACACGATGCACTCTCGCAGCTCCCTTGCCCACTTGCAGCAGCTGCTAGCAAAGAAAAAGGCTCCAGGGCTAAGAGCCACTGCTGGGCTGAACCTTCCCCTTGCCTCACGTCAAGCCCCAGAAACTGTCCTCTGCACTCGGTTTTTCCCTTCTCCACCGCATCTACCACGGGCGTCTCTGCATCTCCAAGCATGAAGCTAGCAGAATTGCTTCCAGGGAACAGTGGAAGAGAAATAGGGAGCAGCACAAGTAGCCGCAAGTTGAACTTTCTGCTTCCCACTGCTCAAGTGAATCCGCAAACAAGCGAGTGGCAGGCACGCTTCCTCTTGCAGCCTGGGCCATTCGCACAGCAGCCCAGCCGCTGCTCTGCCTTCGTTCTTATGCCCTTCGTAGCAGGTCGCGCTTTCGTTTTGCTGGAGACGAACAGTCGTCTGCTTCTCGCCCAGAGAGCGCGGTGCCGGCAGCGAAAGCCTCCAGGCTGCTGCTTCTGCCCAAACACGCCTGGCCTATGCACTTTCTCTGGCGGCGCTAGGTAGCGGCACATTCGCTCTGCCTTGTAGCCTGAATCTTAACGGAAAGCTTCTCGGCTACGTCTGGCACAGAGCACAGGTTGAGGTCAACGAGCTTCCCCAGAGCTTGCCCCCGAGGCGTGGAAACTTGGATTTGCAGCACATTCCAGGGCTCCTCTTCCTTCCTTTACAGCCTGCCCAGCGCCGTCAGATCGCCGTGCTCTCTGCCGCCGCCTTCTCGCTTCCAAGTACCAGCACGCACCTTGCAGCCGTGCAGAGAGCAAAGATGCGGATAGACGTCTCGCTCAGAAGAAGGTGCCAGGACGAAAAGATGTTCGTCCTTTCTGCTCCTTGTCACCCGCATTGTGGTGCTGTGTTGAAAGTCTTGGCCAGCCAAAGGCTAATCTTACAGCAAGTGCTTCTCTCCTGAAGCATTTGGCTCAGTGAGAGCTACACACGCGGTTTGGACACTGTAAAGCAGCAAGAAAAATGATTGTACCTCGAGCTGAGGAAAATCCCTGCACAGAACCCTGTGCATGCGTGCGCTATACCCTCTGAAGAGCGCGACAGCTCCGAGCCATGGCTGGGCTTCACTTGTGTCCAGAGCACAGAAGGCGAAGAACGAAGCAGCCGGGCACCGGGCTCATGCACTCAGTGCACCGAATTGCATGAGCTCAGCACAAAGCTGCTTCACAAGCACAGTCAGCTGAGAATGCTCCGGCTGCTTCCGAGAGTCCGGCGCAGCCCTTGCACGCCATCACACAAGCTGGCCAGAAACAGTTTCTTACAGCCGCACTGTTGCAGAGTCCACGCGGCTTGAGCGCACGCAGAAGGAGGCGTCCAGAAAGAAGGCGTTCTTCAAGTCCCCCTTCTCTAAGCAGCCTTGAAGCTGAGCACAGCACACTGCGCCTAGGCAGCTTCTTTCTCCGAGAGACGTGCCCTCCTCACACGATGCACTCTCGCAGCTCCCTTGCCCACTTGCAGCAGCTGCTAGCAAAGAAAAAGGCTCCAGGGCTAAGAGCCACTGCTGGGCTGAACCTTCCCCTTGCCTCACGTCAAGCCCCAGAAACTGTCCTCTGCACTCGGTTTTTCCCTTCTCCACCGCATCTACCACGGGCGTCTCTGCATCTCCAAGCATGAAGCTAGCAGAATTGCTTCCAGGGAACAGGGGAAGAGAAATAGGGAGCAGCACAAGTAGCCGCAAGTTGAACTTTCTGCTTCCCACTGCTCAAGTGAATCCGCAAACAAGCGAGTGGCAGGCACGCTTCCTCTTGCAGCCTGGGCCATTCGCACAGCAGCCCAGCCGCTGCTCTGCCTTCGTTCTTATGCCCTTCGTAGCAGGTCGCGCTTTCGTTTTGCTGGAGACGAACAGTCGTCTGCTTCTCGCCCAGAGAGCGCGGTGCCGGTAGCGAAAGCCTCCAGGCTGCTGCTTCTGCCCAAACACGCCTGGCCTATGCACTTTCTCTGGCGGCGCTAGGTAGCGGCACATTCGCTCTGCCTTGTAGCCTGAATCTTAACGGAAAGCTTCTCGGCTAAGTCTGGCACAGAGCACAGGTTGAGGTCAACGAGCTTCCCCAGAGCTTGCCCCCGAGGCGTGGAAACTTGGATTTGCAGCACATTCCAGGGCTACTCTTCCTTCCTTTACAGCCTGCCCAGCGCCGTCAGATCGCCGTGCTCTCTGCCGCCGCCTTCTCGCTTCCAAGTACCAGCACGCACCTTGCAGCCGTGCAGAGAGCAAAGATGCGGATAGACGTCTCGCTCAGAAGAAGGTGCCAGGACGAAAAGATGTTCGTCCTTTCTGCTCCTCGTCGCCCGCATTGTGGTGCTGTGTTGAAAGTCTTGGCCAGCCAAAGGCTAATCTTACAGCAAGTGCTTCTCTCCTGAAGCATTTGGCTCAGTGAGAGCTACACACGCGGTTTGGACACTGTAAAGCAGCAAGAAAAATGATTGTACCTCGAGCTGAGGAAAATCCCTGCACAGAACCCTGTGCATGCGTGCGCTATACCCTCTGAAGAGCGCGACAGCTCCGAGCCATGGCTGGGCTTCACTTCTGTCCAGAGCACAGAAGGTGAAGAACGAAGCAGCCGGGCACCGGGCTCATGCACTCAGTGCACCGAATTGCATGAGCTCAGCACAAAGCTGCTTCACAAGCACAGTCAGCTGAGAATGCTCCGGCTGCTTCCGAGAGTCCGGCGCAGCCCTTGCACGCCATCACACAAGCTGGCCAGAAACAGTTTCTTACAGCCGCACTGTTGCAGAGTCCACGCGGCTTGAGCGCACGCAGAAGGAGGCGTCCAGAAAGAAGGCGTTCTTCAAGTCCCCCTTCTCTAAGCAGCCTTGAAGCTGAGCACAGCACACTGCGCCTAGGCAGCTTCTTTCTCCGAGAGACGTGCCCTCCTCACACGATGCACTCTCGCAGCTCCCTTGCCCACTTGCAGCAGCTGCTAGCAAAGAAAAAGGCTCCAGGGCTAAGAGCCACTGCTGGGCTGAACCTTCCCCTTGCCTCACGTCAAGCCCCAGAAACTGTCCTCTGCACTCGGTTTTTCCCTTCTCCACCGCATCTACCACGGGCGTCTCTGCATCTCCAAGCATGAAGCTAGCAGAATTGCTTCCAGGGAACAGGGGAAGAGAAATAGGGAGCAGCACAAGTAGCCGCAAGTTGAACTTTCTGCTTCCCACTGCTCAAGTGAATCCGCAAACAAGCGAGTGGCAGGCACGCTTCCTCTTGCAGCCTGGGCCATTCGCACAGCAGCCCAGCCGCTGCTCTGCCTTCGTTCTTATGCCCTTCGTAGCAGGTCGCGCTTTCGTTTTGCTGGAGACGAACAGTCGTCTGCTTCTCGCCCAGAGAGCGCGGTGCCGGTAGCGAAAGCCTCCAGGCTGCTGCTTCTGCCCAAACACGCCTGGCCTATGCACTTTCTCTGGCGGCGCTAGGTAGCGGCACATTCGCTCTGCCTTGTAGCCTGAATCTTAACGGAAAGCTTCTCGGCTACGTCTGGCACAGAGCACAGGTTGAGGTCAACGAGCTTCCCCAGAGCTTGCCCCCGAGGCGTGGAAACTTGGATTTGCAGCACATTCCAGGGCTCCTCTTCCTTCCTTTACAGCCTGCCCAGCGCCGTCAGATCGCCGTGCTCTCTGCCGCCGCCTTCTCGCTTCCAAGTACCAGCACGCACCTTGCAGCCGTGCAGCCGTGCAAAGATGCGGATAGACGTCTCTCTCAGAAGAAGGTGCCAGGACGAAAAGATGTTCGTCCTTTCTGCTCCTCGTCGCCCGCATTGTGGTGCTGTGTTGAAAGTCTTGGCCAGCCAAAGGCTAATCTTACAGCAAGTGCTTCTCTCCTGAAGCATTTGGCTCAGTGAGAGCTACACACGCGGTTTGGACACTGTAAAGCAGCAAGAAAAATGATTGTACCTCGAGCTGAGGAAAATCCCTGCACAGAACCCTGTGCATGCGTGCGCTATACCCTCTGAAGAGCGCGACAGCTCCGAGCCATGGCTGGGCTTCACTTGTGTCCAGAGCACAGAAGGCGAAGAACGAAGCAGCCGGGCACCGGGCTCATGCACTCAGTGCACCGAATTGCATGAGCTCAGCACAAAGCTGCTTCACAAGCACAGTCAGCTGAGAATGCTCCGGCTGCTTCCGAGAGTCCGGCGCAGCCCTTGCACGCCATCACACAAGCTGGCCAGAAACAGTTTCTTACAGCCGCACTGTTGCAGAGTCCACGCGGCTTGAGCGCACGCAGAAGGAGGCGTCCAGAAAGAAGGCGTTCTTCAAGTCCCCCTTCTCTAAGCAGCCTTGAAGCTGAGCACAGCACACTGCGCCTAGGCAGCTTCTTTCTCCGAGAGACGTGCCCTCCTCACACGATGCACTCTCGCAGCTCCCTTGCCCACTTGCAGCAGCTGCTAGCAAAGAAAAAGGCTCCAGGGCTAAGAGCCACTGCTGGGCTGAACCTTCCCCTTGCCTCACGTCAAGCCCCAGAAACTGTCCTCTGCACTCGGTTTTTCCCTTCTCCACCGCATCTACCACGGGCGTCTCTGCATCTCCAAGCATGAAGCTAGCAGAATTGCTTCCAGGGAACAGTGGAAGAGAAATAGGGAGCAGCACAAGTAGCCGCAAGTTGAACTTTCTGCTTCCCACTGCTCAAGTGAATCCGCAAACAAGCGAGTGGCAGGCACGCTTCCTCTTGCAGCCTGGGCCATTCGCACAGCAGCCCAGCCGCTGCTCTGCCTTCGTTCTTATGCCCTTCGTAGCAGGTCGCGCTTTCGTTTTGCTGGAGACGAACAGTCGTCTGCTTCTCGCCCAGAGAGCGCGGTGCCGGTAGCGAAAGCCTCCAGGCTGCTGCTTCTGCCCAAACATGCCTGGCCTATGCACTTTCTCTGGCGGCGCTAGGTAGCGGCACATTCGCTCTGCCTTGTAGCCTGAATCTTAACGGAAAGCTTCTCGGCTACGTCTGGCACAGAGCACAGGTTGAGGTCAACGAGCTTCCCCAGAGCTTGCCCCCGAGGCGTGGAAACTTGGATTTGCAGCACATTCCAGGGCTCCTCTTCCTTCCTTTACAGCCTGCCCAGCGCCGTCAGATCGCCGTGCTCTCTGCCGCCGCCTTCTCGCTTCCAAGTACCAGCACGCACCTTGCAGCCGTGCAGAGAGCAAAGATGCGGATAGACGTCTCGCTCAGAAGAAGGTGCCAGGACGAAAAGATGTTCGTCCTTTCTGCTCCTCGTCGCCCGCATTGTGGTGCTGTGTTGAAAGTCTTGGCCAGCCAAAGGCTAATCTTACAGCAAGTGCTTCTCTCCTGAAGCATTTGGCTCAGTGAGAGCTACACACGCGGTTTGGACACTGTAAAGCAGCAAGAAAAATGATTGTACCTCGAGCTGAGGAAAATCCCTGCACAGAACCCTGTGCATGCGTGCGCTATACCCTCTGAAGAGCGCGACAGCTCCGAGCCATGGCTGGGCTTCACTTGTGTCCAGAGCACAGAAGGCGAAGAACGAAGCAGCCGGGCACCGGGCTCATGCACTCAGTGCACCGAATTGCATGAGCTCAGCACAAAGCTGCTTCACAAGCACAGTCAGCTGAGAATGCTCCGGCTGCTTCCGAGAGTCCGGCGCAGCCCTTGCACGCCATCACACAAGCTGGCCAGAAACAGTTTCTTACAGCCGCACTGTTGCAGAGTCCACGCGGCTTGAGCGCACGCAGAAGGAGGCGTCCAGAAAGAAGGCGTTCTTCAAGTCCCCCTTCTCTAAGCAGCCTTGAAGCTGAGCACAGCACACTGCGCCTAGGCAGCTTCTTTCTCCGAGAGACGTGCCCTCCTCACACGATGCACTCTCGCAGCTCCCTTGCCCACTTGCAGCAGCTGCTAGCAAAGAAAAAGGCTCCAGGGCTAAGAGCCACTGCTGGGCTGAACCTTCCCCTTGCCTCACGTCAAGCCCCAGAAACTGTCCTCTGCACTCGGTTTTTCCCTTCTCCACCGCATCTACCACGGGCGTCTCTGCATCTCCAAGCATGAAGCTAGCAGAATTGCTTCCAGGGAACAGTGGAAGAGAAATAGGGAGCAGCACAAGTAGCCGCAAGTTGAACTTTCTGCTTCCCACTGCTCAAGTGAATCCGCAAACAAGCGAGTGGCAGGCACGCTTCCTCTTGCAGCCTGGGCCATTCGCACAGCAGCCCAGCCGCTGCTCTGCCTTCGTTCTTATGCCCTTCGTAGCAGGTCGCGCTTTCGTTTTGCTGGAGACGAACAGTCGTCTGCTTCTCGCCCAGAGAGCGCGGTGCCGGTAGCGAAAGCCTCCAGGCTGCTGCTTCTGCCCAAACACGCCTGGCCTATGCACTTTCTCTGGCGGCGCTAGGTAGCGGCACATTCGCTCTGCCTTGTAGCCTGAATCTTAACGGAAAGCTTCTCGGCTACGTCTGGCACAGAGCACAGGTTGAGGTCAACGAGCTTCCCCAGAGCTTGCCCCCGAGGCGTGGAAACTTGGATTTGCAGCACATTCCAGGGCTCCTCTTCCTTCCTTTACAGCCTGCCCAGCGCCGTCAGATCGCCGTGCTCTCTGCCGCCGCCTTCTCGCTTCCAAGTACCAGCACGCACCTTGCAGCCGTGCAGAGAGCAAAGATGCGGATAGACGTCTCGCTCAGAAGAAGGTGCCAGGACGAAAAGATGTTCGTCCTTTCTGCTCCTCGTCGCCCGCATTGTGGTGCTGTGTTGAAAGTCTTGGCCAGCCAAAGGCTAATCTTACAGCAAGTGCTTCTCTCCTGAAGCATTTGGCTCAGTGAGAGCTACACACGCGGTTTGGACACTGTAAAGCAGCAAGAAAAATGATTGTACCTCGAGCTGAGGAAAATCCCTGCACAGAACCCTGTGCATGCGTGCGCTATACCCTCTGAAGAGCGCGACAGCTCCGAGCCATGGCTGGGCTTCACTTCTGTCCAGAGCACAGAAGGTGAAGAACGAAGCAGCCGGGCACCGGGCTCATGCACTCAGTGCACCGAATTGCATGAGCTCAGCACAAAGCTGCTTCACAAGCACAGTCAGCTGAGAATGCTCCGGCTGCTTCCGAGAGTCCGGCGCAGCCCTTGCACGCCATCACACAAGCTGGCCAGAAACAGTTTCTTACAGCCGCACTGTTGCAGAGTCCACGCGGCTTGAGCGCACGCAGAAGGAGGCGTCCAGAAAGAAGGCGTTCTTCAAGTCCCCCTTCTCTAAGCAGCCTTGAAGCTGAGCACAGCACACTGCGCCTAGGCAGCTTCTTTCTCCGAGAGACGTGCCCTCCTCACACGATGCACTCTCGCAGCTCCCTTGCCCACTTGCAGCAGCTGCTAGCAAAGAAAAAGGCTCCAGGGCTAAGAGCCACTGCTGGGCTGAACCTTCCCCTTGCCTCACGTCAAGCCCCAGAAACTGTCCTCTGCACTCGGTTTTTCCCTTCTCCACCGCATCTACCACGGGCGTCTCTGCATCTCCAAGCATGAAGCTAGCAGAATTGCTTCCAGGGAACAGGGGAAGAGAAATAGGGAGCAGCACAAGTAGCCGCAAGTTGAACTTTCTGCTTCCCACTGCTCAAGTGAATCCGCAAACAAGCGAGTGGCAGGCACGCTTCCTCTTGCAGCCTGGGCCATTCGCACAGCAGCCCAGCCGCTGCTCTGCCTTCGTTCTTATGCCCTTCGTAGCAGGTCGCGCTTTCGTTTTGCTGGAGACGAACAGTCGTCTGCTTCTCGCCCAGAGAGCGCGGTGCCGGCAGCGAAAGCCTCCAGGCTGCTGCTTCTGCCCAAACACGCCTGGCCTATGCACTTTCTCTGGCGGCGCTAGGTAGCGGCACATTCGCTCTGCCTTGTAGCCTGAATCTTAACGGAAAGCTTCTCGGCTACGTCTGGCACAGAGCACAGGTTGAGGTCAACGAGCTTCCCCAGAGCTTGCCCCCGAGGCGTGGAAACTTGGATTTGCAGCACATTCCAGGGCTCCTCTTCCTTCCTTTACAGCCTGCCCAGCGCCGTCAGATCGCCGTGCTCTCTGCCGCCGCCTTCTCGCTTCCAAGTACCAGCACGCACCTTGCAGCCGTGCAGCCGTGCAAAGATGCGGATAGACGTCTCTCTCAGAAGAAGGTGCCAGGACGAAAAGATGTTCGTCCTTTCTGCTCCTCGTCGCCCGCATTGTGGTGCTGTGTTGAAAGTCTTGGCCAGCCAAAGGCTAATCTTACAGCAAGTGCTTCTCTCCTGAAGCATTTGGCTCAGTGAGAGCTACACACGCGGTTTGGACACTGTAAAGCAGCAAGAAAAATGATTGTACCTCGAGCTGAGGAAAATCCCTGCACAGAACCCTGTGCATGCGTGTGCTATACCCTCTGAAGAGCGCGACAGCTCCGAGCCATGGCTGGGCTTCACTTCTGTCCAGAGCACAGAAGGCGAAGAACGAAGCAGCCGGGCACCGGGCTCATGCACTCAGTGCACCGAATTGCATGAGCTCGGCACAAAGCTGCTTCACAAGCACAGTCAGCTGAGAATGCTCCGGCTGCTTCCGAGAGTCCGGCGCAGCCCTTGCACGCCATCACACAAGCTGGCCAGAAACAGTTTCTTACAGCCGCACTGTTGCAGAGTCCACGCGGCTTGAGCGCACGCAGAAGGAGGCGTCCAGAAAGAAGGCGTTCTTCAAGTCCCCCTTCTCTAAGCAGCCTTGAAGCTGAGCACAGCACACTGCGCCTAGGCAGCTTCTTTCTCCGAGAGACGTGCCCTCCTCACACGATGCACTCTCGCAGCTCCCTTGCCCACTTGCAGCAGCTGCTAGCAAAGAAAAAGGCTCCAGGGCTAAGAGCCACTGCTGGGCTGAACCTTCCCCTTGCCTCACGTCAAGCCCCAGAAACTGTCCTCTGCACTCGGTTTTTCCCTTCTCCACCGCATCTACCACGGGCGTCTCTGCATCTCCAAGCATGAAGCTAGCAGAATTGCTTCCAGGGAACAGTGGAAGAGAAATAGGGAGCAGCACAAGTAGCCGCAAGTTGAACTTTCTGCTTCCCACTGCTCAAGTGAATCCGCAAACAAGCGAGTGGCAGGCACGCTTCCTCTTGCAGCCTGGGCCATTCGCACAGCAGCTCAGCCGCTGCTCTGCCTTCGTTCTTATGCCCTTCGTAGCAGGTCGCGCTTTCGTTTTGCTGGAGACGAACAGTCGTCTGCTTCTCGCCCAGAGAGCGCGGTGCCGGCAGCGAAAGCCTCCAGGCTGCTGCTTCTGCCCAAACACGCCTGGCCTATGCACTTTCTCTGGCGGCGCTAGGTAGCGGCACATTCGCTCTGCCTTGTAGCCTGAATCTTAACGGAAAGCTTCTCGGCTACGTCTGGCACAGAGCACAGGTTGAGGTCAACGAGCTTCCCCAGAGCTTGCCCCCGAGGCGTGGAAACTTGGATTTGCAGCACATTCCAGGGCTCCTCTTCCTTCCTTTACAGCCTGCCCAGCGCCGTCAGATCGCCGTGCTCTCTGCCGCCGCCTTCTCGCTTCCAAGTACCAGCACGCACCTTGCAGCCGTGCAAAGATGCGGATAGACGTCTCGCTCAGAAGAAGGTGCCAGGACGAAAAGATGTTCGTCCTTTCTGCTCCTCGTCGCCCGCATTGTGGTGCTGTGTTGAAAGTCTTGGCCAGCCAAAGGCTAATGCAGCAGGTGCTTCTCTCCTGAAGCATTTGGCTCAGTGAGAGCTACACACGCGGTTTGGACACTGTAAAGCAGCAAGAAAAATGATTGTACCTCGAGCTGAGGAAAATCCCTGCACAGAACCCTGTGCATGCGTGCGCTATACCCTCTGAAGAGCGCGACAGCTCCGAGCCATGGCTGGGCTTCACTTGTGTCCAGAGCACAGAAGGCGAAGAACGAAGCAGCCGGGCACCGGGCTCATGCACTCAGTGCACCGAATTGCATGAGCTCGGCACAAAGCTGCTTCACAAGCACAGTCAGCTGAGAATGCTCCGGCTGCTTCCGAGAGTCCGGCGCAGCCCTTGCACTCCATCACACAAGCTGGCCAGAAACAGTTTCTTACAGCCGCACTGTTGCAGAGTCCACGCGGCTTGAGCGCACGCAGAAGGAGGCGTCCAGAAAGAAGGCGTTCTTCAAGTCCCCCTTCTCTAAGCAGCCTTGAAGCTGAGCACAGCACACTGCGCCTAGGCAGCTTCTTTCTCCGAGAGACGTGCCCTCCTCACACGATGCACTCTCGCAGCTCCCTTGCCCACTTGCAGCAGCTGCTAGCAAAGAAAAAGGCTCCAGGGCTAAGAGCCACTGCTGGGCTGAACCTTTCCCTTGCCTCACGTCAAGCCCCAGAAACTGTCCTCTGCACTCGGTTTTTCCCTTCTCCACCGCATCTACCACGGGCGTCTCTGCATCTCCAAGCATGAAGCTAGCAGAATTGCTTCCAGGGAACAGGGGAAGAGAAATAGGGAGCAGCACAAGTAGCCGCAAGTTGAACTTTCTGCTTCCCACTGCTCAAGTGAATCCGCAAACAAGCGAGTGGCAGGCACGCTTCCTCTTGCAGCCTGGGCCATTCGCACAGCAGCCCAGCCGCTGCTCTGCCTTCGTTCTTATGCCCTTCGTAGCAGGTCGCGCTTTCGTTTTGCTGGAGACGAACAGCCGTCTGCTTCTCGCCCAGAGAGCGCGGTGCCGGCAGCGAAAGCCTCCAGGCTGCTGCTTCTGCCCAAACACGCCTGGCCTATGCACTTTCTCTGGCGGCGCTAGGTAGCGGCACATTCGCTCTGCCTTGTAGCCTGAATCTTAACGGAAAGCTTCTCGGCTACGTCTGGCACAGAGCACAGGTTGAGGTCAACGAGCTTCCCCAGAGCTTGCCCCCGAGGCGTGGAAACTTGGATTTGCAGCACATTCCAGGGCTACTCTTCCTTCCTTTACAGCCTGCCCAGCGCCGTCAGATCGCCGTGCTCTCTGCCGCCGCCTTCTCGCTTCCAAGTACCAGCACGCACCTTGCAGCCGTGCAGCCGTGCAAAGATGCGGATAGACGTCTCTCTCAGAAGAAGGTGCCAGGACGAAAAGATGTTCGTCCTTTCTGCTCCTCGTCGCCCGCATTGTGGTGCTGTGTTGAAAGTCTTGGCCAGCCAAAGGCTAATCTTACAGCAAGTGCTTCTCTCCTGAAGCATTTGGCTCAGTGAGAGCTACACACGCGGTTTGGACACTGTAAAGCAGCAAGAAAAATGATTGTACCTCGAGCTGAGGAAAATCCCTGCACAGAACCCTGTGCATGCGTGTGCTATACCCTCTGAAGAGCGCGACAGCTCCGAGCCATGGCTGGGCTTCACTTCTGTCCAGAGCACAGAAGGCGAAGAACGAAGCAGCCGGGCACCGGGCTCATGCACTCAGTGCACCGAATTGCATGAGCTCGGCACAAAGCTGCTTCACAAGCACAGTCAGCTGAGAATGCTCCGGCTGCTTCCGAGAGTCCGGCGCAGCCCTTGCACTCCATCACACAAGCTGGCCAGAAACAGTTTCTTACAGCCGCACTGTTGCAGAGTCCACGCGGCTTGAGCGCACGCAGAAGGAGGCGTCCAGAAAGAAGGCGTTCTTCAAGTCCCCCTTCTCTAAGCAGCCTTGAAGCTGAGCACAGCACACTGCGCCTAGGCAGCTTCTTTCTCCGAGAGACGTGCCCTCCTCACACGATGCACTCTCGCAGCTCCCTTGCCCACTTGCAGCAGCTGCTAGCAAAGAAAAAGGCTCCAGGGCTAAGAGCCACTGCTGGGCTGAACCTTCCCCTTGCCTCACGTCAAGCCCCAGAAACTGTCCTCTGCACTCGGTTTTTCCCTTCTCCACCGCATCTACCACGGGCGTCTCTGCATCTCCAAGCATGAAGCTAGCAGAATTGCTTCCAGGGAACAGTGGAAGAGAAATAGGGAGCAGCACAAGTAGCCGCAAGTTGAACTTTCTGCTTCCCACTGCTCAAGTGAATCCGCAAACAAGCGAGTGGCAGGCACGCTTCCTCTTGCAGCCTGGGCCATTCGCACAGCAGCCCAGCCGCTGCTCTGCCTTCGTTCTTATGCCCTTCGTAGCAGGTCGCGCTTTCGTTTTGCTGGAGACGAACAGTCGTCTGCTTCTCGCCCAGAGAGCGCGGTGCCGGCAGCGAAAGCCTCCAGGCTGCTGCTTCTGCCCAAACACGCCTGGCCTATGCACTTTCTCTGGCGGCGCTAGGTAGCGGCACATTCGCTCTGCCTTGTAGCCTGAATCTTAACGGAAAGCTTCTCGGCTACGTCTGGCACAGAGCACAGGTTGAGGTCAACGAGCTTCCCCAGAGCTTGCCCCCGAGGCGTGGAAACTTGGATTTGCAGCACATTCCAGGGCTACTCTTCCTTCCTTTACAGCCTGCCCAGCGCCGTCAGATCGCCGTGCTCTCTGCCGCCGCCTTCTCGCTTCCAAGTACCAGCACGCACCTTGCAGCCGTGCAGAGAGCAAAGATGCGGATAGACGTCTCGCTCAGAAGAAGGTGCCAGGACGAAAAGATGTTCGTCCTTTCTGCTCCTCGTCGCCCGCATTGTGGTGCTGTGTTGAAAGTCTTGGCCAGCCAAAGGCTAATCTTACAGCAAGTGCTTCTCTCCTGAAGCATTTGGCTCAGTGAGAGCTACACACGCGGTTTGGACACTGTAAAGCAGCAAGAAAAATGATTGTACCTCGAGCTGAGGAAAATCCCTGCACAGAACCCTGTGCATGCGTGCGCTATACCCTCTGAAGAGCGCGACAGCTCCGAGCCATGGCTGGGCTTCACTTGTGTCCAGAGCACAGAAGGCGAAGAACGAAGCAGCCGGGCACCGGGCTCATGCACTCAGTGCACCGAATTGCATGAGCTCAGCACAAAGCTGCTTCACAAGCACAGTCAGCTGAGAATGCTCCGGCTGCTTCCGAGAGTCCGGCGCAGCCCTTGCACGCCATCACACAAGCTGGCCAGAAACAGTTTCTTACAGCCGCACTGTTGCAGAGTCCACGCGGCTTGAGCGCACGCAGAAGGAGGCGTCCAGAAAGAAGGCGTTCTTCAAGTCCCCCTTCTCTAAGCAGCCTTGAAGCTGAGCACAGCACACTGCGCCTAGGCAGCTTCTTTCTCCGAGAGACGTGCCCTCCTCACACGATGCACTCTCGCAGCTCCCTTGCCCACTTGCAGCAGCTGCTAGCAAAGAAAAAGGCTCCAGGGCTAAGAGCCACTGCTGGGCTGAACCTTCCCCTTGCCTCACGTCAAGCCCCAGAAACTGTCCTCTGCACTCGGTTTTTCCCTTCTCCACCGCATCTACCACGGGCGTCTCTGCATCTCCAAGCATGAAGCTAGCAGAATTGCTTCCAGGGAACAGTGGAAGAGAAATAGGGAGCAGCACAAGTAGCCGCAAGTTGAACTTTCTGCTTCCCACTGCTCAAGTGAATCCGCAAACAAGCGAGTGGCAGGCACGCTTCCTCTTGCAGCCTGGGCCATTCGCACAGCAGCCCAGCCGCTGCTCTGCCTTCGTTCTTATGCCCTTCGTAGCAGGTCGCGCTTTCGTTTTGCTGGAGACGAACAGTCGTCTGCTTCTCGCCCAGAGAGCGCGGTGCCGGCAGCGAAAGCCTCCAGGCTGCTGCTTCTGCCCAAACACGCCTGGCCTATGCACTTTCTCTGGCGGCGCTAGGTAGCGGCACATTCGCTCTGCCTTGTAGCCTGAATCTTAACGGAAAGCTTCTCGGCTACGTCTGGCACAGAGCACAGGTTGAGGTCAACGAGCTTCCCCAGAGCTTGCCCCCGAGGCGTGGAAACTTGGATTTGCAGCACATTCCAGGGCTACTCTTCCTTCCTTTACAGCCTGCCCAGCGCCGTCAGATCGCCGTGCTCTCTGCCGCCGCCTTCTCGCTTCCAAGTACCAGCACGCACCTTGCAGCCGTGCAGAGAGCAAAGATGCGGATAGACGTCTCGCTCAGAAGAAGGTGCCAGGACGAAAAGATGTTCGTCCTTTCTGCTCCTCGTCGCCCGCATTGTGGTGCTGTGTTGAAAGTCTTGGCCAGCCAAAGGCTAATCTTACAGCAAGTGCTTCTCTCCTGAAGCATTTGGCTCAGTGAGAGCTACACACGCGGTTTGGACACTGTAAAGCAGCAAGAAAAATGATTGTACCTCGAGCTGAGGAAAATCCCTGCACAGAACCCTGTGCATGCGTGCGCTATACCCTCTGAAGAGCGCGACAGCTCCGAGCCATGGCTGGGCTTCACTTGTGTCCAGAGCACAGAAGGCGAAGAACGAAGCAGCCGGGCACCGGGCTCATGCACTCAGTGCACCGAATTGCATGAGCTCAGCACAAAGCTGCTTCACAAGCACAGTCAGCTGAGAATGCTCCGGCTGCTTCCGAGAGTCCGGCGCAGCCCTTGCACGCCATCACACAAGCTGGCCAGAAACAGTTTCTTACAGCCGCACTGTTGCAGAGTCCACGCGGCTTGAGCGCACGCAGAAGGAGGCGTCCAGAAAGAAGGCGTTCTTCAAGTCCCCCTTCTCTAAGCAGCCTTGAAGCTGAGCACAGCACACTGCGCCTAGGCAGCTTCTTTCTCCGAGAGACGTGCCCTCCTCACACGATGCACTCTCGCAGCTCCCTTGCCCACTTGCAGCAGCTGCTAGCAAAGAAAAAGGCTCCAGGGCTAAGAGCCACTGCTGGGCTGAACCTTCCCCTTGCCTCACGTCAAGCCCCAGAAACTGTCCTCTGCACTCGGTTTTTCCCTTCTCCACCGCATCTACCACGGGCGTCTCTGCATCTCCAAGCATGAAGCTAGCAGAATTGCTTCCAGGGAACAGGGGAAGAGAAATAGGGAGCAGCACAAGTAGCCGCAAGTTGAACTTTCTGCTTCCCACTGCTCAAGTGAATCCGCAAACAAGCGAGTGGCAGGCACGCTTCCTCTTGCAGCCTGGGCCATTCGCACAGCAGCCCAGCCGCTGCTCTGCCTTCGTTCTTATGCCCTTCGTAGCAGGTCGCGCTTTCGTTTTGCTGGAGACGAACAGTCGTCTGCTTCTCGCCCAGAGAGCGCGGTGCCGGTAGCGAAAGCCTCCAGGCTGCTGCTTCTGCCCAAACACGCCTGGCCTATGCACTTTCTCTGGCGGCGCTAGGTAGCGGCACATTCGCTCTGCCTTGTAGCCTGAATCTTAACGGAAAGCTTCTCGGCTACGTCTGGCACAGAGCACAGGTTGAGGTCAACGAGCTTCCCCAGAGCTTGCCCCCGAGGCGTGGAAACTTGGATTTGCAGCACATTCCAGGGCTCCTCTTCCTTCCTTTACAGCCTGCCCAGCGCCGTCAGATCGCCGTGCTCTCTGCCGCCGCCTTCTCGCTTCCAAGTACCAGCACGCACCTTGCAGCCGTGCAGAGAGCAAAGATGCGGATAGACGTCTCGCTCAGAAGAAGGTGCCAGGACGAAAAGATGTTCGTCCTTTCTGCTCCTCGTCGCCCGCATTGTGGTGCTGTGTTGAAAGTCTTGGCCAGCCAAAGGCTAATCTTACAGCAAGTGCTTCTCTCCTGAAGCATTTGGCTCAGTGAGAGCTACACACGCGGTTTGGACACTGTAAAGCAGCAAGAAAAATGATTGTACCTCGAGCTGAGGAAAATCCCTGCACAGAACCCTGTGCATGCGTGCGCTATACCCTCTGAAGAGCGCGACAGCTCCGAGCCATGGCTGGGCTTCACTTCTGTCCAGAGCACAGAAGGCGAAGAACGAAGCAGCCGGGCACCGGGCTCATGCACTCAGTGCACCGAATTGCATGAGCTCGGCACAAAGCTGCTTCACAAGCACAGTCAGCTGAGAATGCTCCGGCTGCTTCCGAGAGTCCGGCGCAGCCCTTGCACGCCATCACACAAGCTGGCCAGAAACAGTTTCTTACAGCCGCACTGTTGCAGAGTCCACGCGGCTTGAGCGCACGCAGAAGGAGGCGTCCAGAAAGAAGGCGTTCTTCAAGTCCCCCTTCTCTAAGCAGCCTTGAAGCTGAGCACAGCACACTGCGCCTAGGCAGCTTCTTTCTCCGAGAGACGTGCCCTCCTCACACGATGCACTCTCGCAGCTCCCTTGCCCACTTGCAGCAGCTGCTAGCAAAGAAAAAGGCTCCAGGGCTAAGAGCCACTGCTGGGCTGAACCTTCCCCTTGCCTCACGTCAAGCCCCAGAAACTGTCCTCTGCACTCAGTTTTTCCCTTCTCCACCGCATCTACCACGGGCGTCTCTGCATCTCCAAGCATGAAGCTAGCAGAATTGCTTCCAGGGAACAGTGGAAGAGAAATAGGGAGCAGCACAAGTAGCCGCAAGTTGAACTTTCTGCTTCCCACTGCTCAAGTGAATCCGCAAACAAGCGAGTGGCAGGCACGCTTCCTCTTGCAGCCTGGGCCATTCGCACAGCAGCCCAGCCGCTGCTCTGCCTTCGTTCTTATGCCCTTCGTAGCAGGTCGCGCTTTCGTTTTGCTGGAGACGAACAGTCGTCTGCTTCTCGCCCAGAGAGCACGGTGCCGGCAGCGAAAGCCTCCAGGCTGCTGCTTCTGCCCAAACACGCCTGGCCTATGCACTTTCTCTGGCGGCGCTAGGTAGCGGCACATTCGCTCTGCCTTGTAGCCTGAATCTTAACGGAAAGCTTCTCGGCTACGTCTGGCACAGAGCACAGGTTGAGGTCAACGAGCTTCCCCAGAGCTTGCCCCCGAGGCGTGGAAACTTGGATTTGCAGCACATTCCAGGGCTACTCTTCCTTCCTTTACAGCCTGCCCAGCGCCGTCAGATCGCCGTGCTCTCTGCCGCCGCCTTCTCGCTTCCAAGTACCAGCACGCACCTTGCAGCCGTGCAGAGAGCAAAGATGCGGATAGACGTCTCGCTCAGAAGAAGGTGCCAGGACGAAAAGATGTTCGTGCTTTCTGCTCCTCGTCGCCCGCATTGTGGTGCTGTGTTGAAAGTCTTGGCCAGCCAAAGGCTAATCTTACAGCAAGTGCTTCTCTCCTGAAGCATTTGGCTCAGTGAGAGCTACACACGCGGTTTGGACACTGTAAAGCAGCAAGAAAAATGATTGTACCTCGAGCTGAGGAAAATCCCTGCACAGAACCCTGTGCATGCGTGCGCTATACCCTCTGAAGAGCGCGACAGCTCCGAGCCATGGCTGGGCTTCACTTCTGTCCAGAGCACAGAAGGCGAAGAACGAAGCAGCCGGGCACCGGGCTCATGCACTCAGTGCACCGAATTGCATGAGCTCGGCACAAAGCTGCTTCACAAGCACAGTCAGCTGAGAATGCTCCGGCTGCTTCCGAGAGTCCGGCGCAGCCCTTGCACTCCATCACACAAGCTGGCCAGAAACAGTTTCTTACAGCCGCACTGTTGCAGAGTCCACGCGGCTTGAGCGCACGCAGAAGGAGGCGTCCAGAAAGAAGGCGTTCTTCAAGTCCCCCTTCTCTAAGCAGCCTTGAAGCTGAGCACAGCACACTGCGCCTAGGCAGCTTCTTTCTCCGAGAGACGTGCCCTCCTCACACGATGCACTCTCGCAGCTCCCTTGCCCACTTGCAGCAGCTGCTAGCAAAGAAAAAGGCTCCAGGGCTAAGAGCCACTGCTGGGCTGAACCTTTCCCTTGCCTCACGTCAAGCCCCAGAAACTGTCCTCTGCACTCGGTTTTTCCCTTCTCCACCGCATCTACCACGGGCGTCTCTGCATCTCCAAGCATGAAGCTAGCAGAATTGCTTCCAGGGAACAGGGGAAGAAAAATAGGGAGCAGCACAAGTAGCCGCAAGTTGAACTTTCTGCTTCCCACTGCTCAAGTGAATCCGCAAACAAGCGAGTGGCAGGCACGCTTCCTCTTGCAGCCTGGGCCATTCGCACAGCAGCCCAGCCGCTGCTCTGCCTTCGTTCTTATGCCCTTCGTAGCAGGTCGCGCTTTCGTTTTGCTGGAGACGAACAGTCGTCTGCTTCTCGCCCAGAGAGCACGGTGCCGGCAGCGAAAGCCTCCAGGCTGCTGCTTCTGCCCAAACACGCCTGGCCTATGCACTTTCTCTGGCGGCGCTAGGTAGCGGCACATTCGCTCTGCCTTGTAGCCTGAATCTTAACGGAAAGCTTCTCGGCTACGTCTGGCACAGAGCACAGGTTGAGGTCAACGAGCTTCCCCAGAGCTTGCCCCCGAGGCGTGGAAACTTGGATTTGCAGCACATTCCAGGGCTACTCTTCCTTCCTTTACAGCCTGCCCAGCGCCGTCAGATCGCCGTGCTCTCTGCCGCCGCCTTCTCGCTTCCAAGTACCAGCACGCACCTTGCAGCCGTGCAGAGAGCAAAGATGCGGATAGACGTCTCGCTCAGAAGAAGGTGCCAGGACGAAAAGATGTTCGTCCTTTCTGCTCCTCGTCGCCCGCATTGTGGTGCTGTGTTGAAAGTCTTGGCCAGCCAAAGGCTAATCTTACAGCAAGTGCTTCTCTCCTGAAGCATTTGGCTCAGTGAGAGCTACACACGCGGTTTGGACACTGTAAAGCAGCAAGAAAAATGATTGTACCTCGAGCTGAGGAAAATCCCTGCACAGAACCCTGTGCATGCGTGCGCTATACCCTCTGAAGAGCGCGACAGCTCCGAGCCATGGCTGGGCTTCACTTCTGTCCAGAGCACAGAAGGCGAAGAACGAAGCAGCCGGGCACCGGGCTCATGCACTCAGTGCACCGAATTGCATGAGCTCAGCACAAAGCTGCTTCACAAGCACAGTCAGCTGAGAATGCTCCGGCTGCTTCCGAGAGTCCGGCGCAGCCCTTGCACTCCATCACACAAGCTGG
This sequence comes from Coloeus monedula, assembly GCF_965178545.1. NCBI lineage: Eukaryota > Metazoa > Chordata > Aves > Passeriformes > Corvidae > Coloeus > Coloeus monedula. Next base: position 57,581,822 of record NC_138781.1, on the reverse strand, counting down.
CCAGAAACAGTTTCTTACAGCCGCACTGTTGCAGAGTCCACGCGGCTTGAGCGCACGCAGAAGGAGGCGTCCAGAAAGAAGGCGTTCTTCAAGTCCCCCTTCTCTAAGCAGCCTTGAAGCTGAGCACAGCACACTGCGCCTAGGCAGCTTCTTTCTCCGAGAGACGTGCCCTCCTCACACGATGCACTCTCGCAGCTCCCTTGCCCACTTGCAGCAGCTGCTAGCAAAGAAAAAGGCTCCAGGGCTAAGAGCCACTGCTGGGCTGAACCTTCCCCTTGCCTCACGTCAAGCCCCAGAAACTGTCCTCTGCACTCGGTTTTTCCCTTCTCCACCGCATCTACCACGGGCGTCTCTGCATCTCCAAGCATGAAGCTAGCAGAATTGCTTCCAGGGAACAGGGGAAGAGAAATAGGGAGCAGCACAAGTAGCCGCAAGTTGAACTTTCTGCTTCCCACTGCTCAAGTGAATCCGCAAACAAGCGAGTGGCAGGCACGCTTCCTCTTGCAGCCTGGGCCATTCGCACAGCAGCCCAGCCGCTGCTCTGCCTTCGTTCTTATGCCCTTCGTAGCAGGTCGCGCTTTCGTTTTGCTGGAGACGAACAGTCGTCTGCTTCTCGCCCAGAGAGCGCGGTGCCGGCAGCGAAAGCCTCCAGGCTGCTGCTTCTGCCCAAACACGCCTGGCCTATGCACTTTCTCTGGCGGCGCTAGGTAGCGGCACATTCGCTCTGCCTTGTAGCCTGAATCTTAACGGAAAGCTTCTCGGCTACGTCTGGCACAGAGCACAGGTTGAGGTCAACGAGCTTCCCCAGAGCTTGCCCCCGAGGCGTGGAAACTTGGATTTGCAGCACATTCCAGGGCTCCTCTTCCTTCCTTTACAGCCTGCCCAGCGCCGTCAGATCGCCGTGCTCTCTGCCGCCGCCTTCTCGCTTCCAAGTACCAGCACGCACCTTGCAGCCGTGCAGAGAGCAAAGATGCGGATAGACGTCTCGCTCAGAAGAAGGTGCCAGGACGAAAAGATGTTCGTCCTTTCTGCTCCTCGTCGCCCGCATTGTGGTGCTGTGTTGAAAGTCTTGGCCAGCCAAAGGCTAATCTTACAGCAAGTGCTTCTCTCCTGAAGCATTTGGCTCAGTGAGAGCTACACACGCGGTTTGGACACTGTAAAGCAGCAAGAAAAATGATTGTACCTCGAGCTGAGGAAAATCCCTGCACAGAACCCTGTGCATGCGTGCGCTATACCCTCTGAAGAGCGCGACAGCTCCGAGCCATGGCTGGGCTTCACTTGTGTCCAGAGCACAGAAGGCGAAGAACGAAGCAGCCGGGCACCGGGCTCATGCACTCAGTGCACCGAATTGCATGAGCTCAGCACAAAGCTGCTTCACAAGCACAGTCAGCTGAGAATGCTCCGGCTGCTTCCGAGAGTCCGGCGCAGCCCTTGCACGCCATCACACAAGCTGGCCAGAAACAGTTTCTTACAGCCGCACTGTTGCAGAGTCCACGCGGCTTGAGCGCACGCAGAAGGAGGCGTCCAGAAAGAAGGCGTTCTTCAAGTCCCCCTTCTCTAAGCAGCCTTGAAGCTGAGCACAGCACACTGCGCCTAGGCAGCTTCTTTCTCCGAGAGACGTGCCCTCCTCACACGATGCACTCTCGCAGCTCCCTTGCCCACTTGCAGCAGCTGCTAGCAAAGAAAAAGGCTCCAGGGCTAAGAGCCACTGCTGGGCTGAACCTTCCCCTTGCCTCACGTCAAGCCCCAGAAACTGTCCTCTGCACTCGGTTTTTCCCTTCTCCACCGCATCTACCACGGGCGTCTCTGCATCTCCAAGCATGAAGCTAGCAGAATTGCTTCCAGGGAACAGGGGAAGAGAAATAGGGAGCAGCACAAGTAGCCGCAAGTTGAACTTTCTGCTTCCCACTGCTCAAGTGAATCCGCAAACAAGCGAGTGGCAGGCACGCTTCCTCTTGCAGCCTGGGCCATTCGCACAGCAGCCCAGCCGCTGCTCTGCCTTCGTTCTTATGCCCTTCGTAGCAGGTCGCGCTTTCGTTTTGCTGGAGACGAACAGTCGTCTGCTTCTCGCCCAGAGAGCGCGGTGCCGGCAGCGAAAGCCTCCAGGCTGCTGCTTCTGCCCAAACACGCCTGGCCTATGCACTTTCTCTGGCGGCGCTAGGTAGCGGCACATTCGCTCTGCCTTGTAGCCTGAATCTTAACGGAAAGCTTCTCGGCTACGTCTGGCACAGAGCACAGGTTGAGGTCAACGAGCTTCCCCAGAGCTTGCCCCCGAGGCGTGGAAACTTGGATTTGCAGCACATTCCAGGGCTCCTCTTCCTTCCTTTACAGCCTGCCCAGCGCCGTCAGATCGCCGTGCTCTCTGCCGCCGCCTTCTCGCTTCCAAGTACCAGCACGCACCTTGCAGCCGTGCAGAGAGCAAAGATGCGGATAGACGTCTCGCTCAGAAGAAGGTGCCAGGACGAAAAGATGTTCGTCCTTTCTGCTCCTCGTCGCCCGCATTGTGGTGCTGTGTTGAAAGTCTTGGCCAGCCAAAGGCTAATCTTACAGCAAGTGCTTCTCTCCTGAAGCATTTGGCTCAGTGAGAGCTACACACGCGGTTTGGACACTGTAAAGCAGCAAGAAAAATGATTGTACCTCGAGCTGAGGAAAATCCCTGCACAGAACCCTGTGCATGCGTGCGCTATACCCTCTGAAGAGCGCGACAGCTCCGAGCCATGGCTGGGCTTCACTTGTGTCCAGAGCACAGAAGGCGAAGAACGAAGCAGCCGGGCACCGGGCTCATGCACTCAGTGCACCGAATTGCATGAGCTCAGCACAAAGCTGCTTCACAAGCACAGTCAGCTGAGAATGCTCCGGCTGCTTCCGAGAGTCCGGCGCAGCCCTTGCACGCCATCACACAAGCTGGCCAGAAACAGTTTCTTACAGCCGCACTGTTGCAGAGTCCACGCGGCTTGAGCGCACGCAGAAGGAGGCGTCCAGAAAGAAGGCGTTCTTCAAGTCCCCCTTCTCTAAGCAGCCTTGAAGCTGAGCACAGCACACTGCGCCTAGGCAGCTTCTTTCTCCGAGAGACGTGCCCTCCTCACACGATGCACTCTCGCAGCTCCCTTGCCCACTTGCAGCAGCTGCTAGCAAAGAAAAAGGCTCCAGGGCTAAGAGCCACTGCTGGGCTGAACCTTCCCCTTGCCTCACGTCAAGCCCCAGAAACTGTCCTCTGCACTCGGTTTTTCCCTTCTCCACCGCATCTACCACGGGCGTCTCTGCATCTCCAAGCATGAAGCTAGCAGAATTGCTTCCAGGGAACAGGGGAAGAGAAATAGGGAGCAGCACAAGTAGCCGCAAGTTGAACTTTCTGCTTCCCACTGCTCAAGTGAATCCGCAAACAAGCGAGTGGCAGGCACGCTTCCTCTTGCAGCCTGGGCCATTCGCACAGCAGCCCAGCCGCTGCTCTGCCTTCGTTCTTATGCCCTTCGTAGCAGGTCGCGCTTTCGTTTTGCTGGAGACGAACAGTCGTCTGCTTCTCGCCCAGAGAGCACGGTGCCGGCAGCGAAAGCCTCCAGGCTGCTGCTTCTGCCCAAACACGCCTGGCCTATGCACTTTCTCTGGCGGCGCTAGGTAGCGGCACATTCGCTCTGCCTTGTAGCCTGAATCTTAACGGAAAGCTTCTCGGCTACGTCTGGCACAGAGCACAGGTTGAGGTCAACGAGCTTCCCCAGAGCTTGCCCCCGAGGCGTGGAAACTTGGATTTGCAGCACATTCCAGGGCTACTCTTCCTTCCTTTACAGCCTGCCCAGCGCCGTCAGATCGCCGTGCTCTCTGCCGCCGCCTTCTCGCTTCCAAGCACCAGCACGCACCTTGCAGCCGTGCAGAGAGCAAAGATGCGGATAGACGTCTCGCTCAGAAGAAGGTGCCAGGACGAAAAGATGTTCGTCCTTTCTGCTCCTCGTCGCCCGCATTGTGGTGCTGTGTTGAAAGTCTTGGCCAGCCAAAGGCTAATCTTACAGCAAGTGCTTCTCTCCTGAAGCATTTGGCTCAGTGAGAGCTACACACGCGGTTTGGACACTGTAAAGCAGCAAGAAAAATGATTGTACCTCGAGCTGAGGAAAATCCCTGCACAGAACCCTGTGCATGCGTGCGCTATACCCTCTGAAGAGCGCGACAGCTCCGAGCCATGGCTGGGCTTCACTTGTGTCCAGAGCACAGAAGGCGAAGAACGAAGCAGCCGGGCACCGGGCTCATGCACTCAGTGCACCGAATTGCATGAGCTCAGCACAAAGCTGCTTCACAAGCACAGTCAGCTGAGAATGCTCCGGCTGCTTCCGAGAGTCCGGCGCAGCCCTTGCACGCCATCACACAAGCTGGCCAGAAACAGTTTCTTACAGCCGCACTGTTGCAGAGTCCACGCGGCTTGAGCGCACGCAGAAGGAGGCGTCCAGAAAGAAGGCGTTCTTCAAGTCCCCCTTCTCTAAGCAGCCTTGAAGCTGAGCACAGCACACTGCGCCTAGGCAGCTTCTTTCTCCGAGAGACGTGCCCTCCTCACACGATGCACTCTCGCAGCTCCCTTGCCCACTTGCAGCAGCTGCTAGCAAAGAAAAAGGCTCCAGGGCTAAGAGCCACTGCTGGGCTGAACCTTCCCCTTGCCTCACGTCAAGCCCCAGAAACTGTCCTCTGCACTCGGTTTTTCCCTTCTCCACCGCATCTACCACGGGCGTCTCTGCATCTCCAAGCATGAAGCTAGCAGAATTGCTTCCAGGGAACAGTGGAAGAGAAATAGGGAGCAGCACAAGTAGCCGCAAGTTGAACTTTCTGCTTCCCACTGCTCAAGTGAATCCGCAAACAAGCGAGTGGCAGGCACGCTTCCTCTTGCAGCCTGGGCCATTCGCACAGCAGCCCAGCCGCTGCTCTGCCTTCGTTCTTATGCCCTTCGTAGCAGGTCGCGCTTTCGTTTTGCTGGAGACGAACAGTCGTCTGCTTCTCGCCCAGAGAGCGCGGTGCCGGCAGCGAAAGCCTCCAGGCTGCTGCTTCTGCCCAAACACGCCTGGCCTATGCACTTTCTCTGGCGGCGCTAGGTAGCGGCACATTCGCTCTGCCTTGTAGCCTGAATCTTAACGGAAAGCTTCTCGGCTACGTCTGGCACAGAGCACAGGTTGAGGTCAACGAGCTTCCCCAGAGCTTGCCCCCGAGGCGTGGAAACTTGGATTTGCAGCACATTCCAGGGCTACTCTTCCTTCCTTTACAGCCTGCCCAGCGCCGTCAGATCGCCGTGCTCTCTGCCGCCGCCTTCTCGCTTCCAAGTACCAGCACGCACCTTGCAGCCGTGCAGAGAGCAAAGATGCGGATAGACGTCTCGCTCAGAAGAAGGTGCCAGGACGAAAAGATGTTCGTCCTTTCTGCTCCTCGTCGCCCGCATTGTGGTGCTGTGTTGAAAGTCTTGGCCAGCCAAAGGCTAATCTTACAGCAAGTGCTTCTCTCCTGAAGCATTTGGCTCAGTGAGAGCTACACACGCGGTTTGGACACTGTAAAGCAGCAAGAAAAATGATTGTACCTCGAGCTGAGGAAAATCCCTGCACAGAACCCTGTGCATGCGTGCGCTATACCCTCTGAAGAGCGCGACAGCTCCGAGCCATGGCTGGGCTTCACTTCTGTCCAGAGCACAGAAGGCGAAGAACGAAGCAGCCGGGCACCGGGCTCATGCACTCAGTGCACCGAATTGCATGAGCTCAGCACAAAGCTGCTTCACAAGCACAGTCAGCTGAGAATGCTCCGGCTGCTTCCGAGAGTCCGGCGCAGCCCTTGCACGCCATCACACAAGCTGGCCAGAAACAGTTTCTTACAGCCGCACTGTTGCAGAGTCCACGCGGCTTGAGCGCACGCAGAAGGAGGCGTCCAGAAAGAAGGCGTTCTTCAAGTCCCCCTTCTCTAAGCAGCCTTGAAGCTGAGCACAGCACACTGCGCCTAGGCAGCTTCTTTCTCCGAGAGACGTGCCCTCCTCACACGATGCACTCTCGCAGCTCCCTTGCCCACTTGCAGCAGCTGCTAGCAAAGAAAAAGGCTCCAGGGCTAAGAGCCACTGCTGGGCTGAACCTTCCCCTTGCCTCACGTCAAGCCCCAGAAACTGTCCTCTGCACTCGGTTTTTCCCTTCTCCACCGCATCTACCACGGGCGTCTCTGCATCTCCAAGCATGAAGCTAGCAGAATTGCTTCCAGGGAACAGGGGAAGAGAAATAGGGAGCAGCACAAGTAGCCGCAAGTTGAACTTTCTGCTTCCCACTGCTCAAGTGAATCCGCAAACAAGCGAGTGGCAGGCACGCTTCCTCTTGCAGCCTGGGCCATTCGCACAGCAGCCCAGCCGCTGCTCTGCCTTCGTTCTTATGCCCTTCGTAGCAGGTCGCGCTTTCGTTTTGCTGGAGACGAACAGTCGTCTGCTTCTCGCCCAGAGAGCGCGGTGCCGGTAGCGAAAGCCTCCAGGCTGCTGCTTCTGCCCAAACACGCCTGGCCTATGCACTTTCTCTGGCGGCGCTAGGTAGCGGCACATTCGCTCTGCCTTGTAGCCTGAATCTTAACGGAAAGCTTCTCGGCTACGTCTGGCACAGAGCACAGGTTGAGGTCAACGAGCTTCCCCAGAGCTTGCCCCCGAGGCGTGGAAACTTGGATTTGCAGCACATTCCAGGGCTCCTCTTCCTTCCTTTACAGCCTGCCCAGCGCCGTCAGATCGCCGTGCTCTCTGCCGCCGCCTTCTCGCTTCCAAGTACCAGCACGCACCTTGCAGCCGTGCAGAGAGCAAAGATGCGGATAGACGTCTCGCTCAGAAGAAGGTGCCAGGACGAAAAGATGTTCGTCCTTTCTGCTCCTCGTCGCCCGCATTGTGGTGCTGTGTTGAAAGTCTTGGCCAGCCAAAGGCTAATCTTACAGCAAGTGCTTCTCTCCTGAAGCATTTGGCTCAGTGAGAGCTACACACGCGGTTTGGACACTGTAAAGCAGCAAGAAAAATGATTGTACCTCGAGCTGAGGAAAATCCCTGCACAGAACCCTGTGCATGCGTGCGCTATACCCTCTGAAGAGCGCGACAGCTCCGAGCCATGGCTGGGCTTCACTTCTGTCCAGAGCACAGAAGGCGAAGAACGAAGCAGCCGGGCACCGGGCTCATGCACTCAGTGCACCGAATTGCATGAGCTCGGCACAAAGCTGCTTCACAAGCACAGTCAGCTGAGAATGCTCCGGCTGCTTCCGAGAGTCCGGCGCAGCCCTTGCACGCCATCACACAAGCTGGCCAGAAACAGTTTCTTACAGCCGCACTGTTGCAGAGTCCACGCGGCTTGAGCGCACGCAGAAGGAGGCGTCCAGAAAGAAGGCGTTCTTCAAGTCCCCCTTCTCTAAGCAGCCTTGAAGCTGAGCACAGCACACTGCGCCTAGGCAGCTTCTTTCTCCGAGAGACGTGCCCTCCTCACACGATGCACTCTCGCAGCTCCCTTGCCCACTTGCAGCAGCTGCTAGCAAAGAAAAAGGCTCCAGGGCTAAGAGCCACTGCTGGGCTGAACCTTCCCCTTGCCTCACGTCAAGCCCCAGAAACTGTCCTCTGCACTCGGTTTTTCCCTTCTCCACCGCATCTACCACGGGCGTCTCTGCATCTCCAAGCATGAAGCTAGCAGAATTGCTTCCAGGGAACAGTGGAAGAGAAATAGGGAGCAGCACAAGTAGCCGCAAGTTGAACTTTCTGCTTCCCACTGCTCAAGTGAATCCGCAAACAAGCGAGTGGCAGGCACGCTTCCTCTTGCAGCCTGGGCCATTCGCACAGCAGCCCAGCCGCTGCTCTGCCTTCGTTCTTATGCCCTTCGTAGCAGGTCGCGCTTTCGTTTTGCTGGAGACGAACAGTCGTCTGCTTCTCGCCCAGAGAGCGCGGTGCCGGCAGCGAAAGCCTCCAGGCTGCTGCTTCTGCCCAAACACGCCTGGCCTATGCACTTTCTCTGGCGGCGCTAGGTAGCGGCACATTCGCTCTGCCTTGTAGCCTGAATCTTAACGGAAAGCTTCTCGGCTACGTCTGGCACAGAGCACAGGTTGAGGTCAACGAGCTTCCCCAGAGCTTGCCCCCGAGGCGTGGAAACTTGGATTTGCAGCACATTCCAGGGCTCCTCTTCCTTCCTTTACAGCCTGCCCAGCGCCGTCAGATCGCCGTGCTCTCTGCCGCCGCCTTCTCGCTTCCAAGTACCAGCACGCACCTTGCAGCCGTGCAGAGAGCAAAGATGCGGATAGACGTCTCGCTCAGAAGAAGGTGCCAGGACGAAAAGATGTTCGTCCTTTCTGCTCCTCGTCGCCCGCATTGTGGTGCTGTGTTGAAAGTCTTGGCCAGCCAAAGGCTAATCTTACAGCAAGTGCTTCTCTCCTGAAGCATTTGGCTCAGTGAGAGCTACACACGCGGTTTGGACACTGTAAAGCAGCAAGAAAAATGATTGTACCTCGAGCTGAGGAAAATCCCTGCACAGAACCCTGTGCATGCGTGCGCTATACCCTCTGAAGAGCGCGACAGCTCCGAGCCATGGCTGGGCTTCACTTGTGTCCAGAGCACAGAAGGCGAAGAACGAAGCAGCCGGGCACCGGGCTCATGCACTCAGTGCACCGAATTGCATGAGCTCAGCACAAAGCTGCTTCACAAGCACAGTCAGCTGAGAATGCTCCGGCTGCTTCCGAGAGTCCGGCGCAGCCCTTGCACGCCATCACACAAGCTGGCCAGAAACAGTTTCTTACAGCCGCACTGTTGCAGAGTCCACGCGGCTTGAGCGCACGCAGAAGGAGGCGTCCAGAAAGAAGGCGTTCTTCAAGTCCCCCTTCTCTAAGCAGCCTTGAAGGTGAGCACAGCACACTGCGCCTAGGCAGCTTCTTTCTCCGAGAGACGTGCCCTCCTCACACGATGCACTCTCGCAGCTCCCTTGCCCACTTGCAGCAGCTGCTAGCAAAGAAAAAGGCTCCAGGGCTAAGAGCCACTGCTGGGCTGAACCTTCCCCTTGCCTCACGTCAAGCCCCAGAAACTGTCCTCTGCACTCGGTTTTTCCCTTCTCCACCGCATCTACCACGGGCGTCTCTGCATCTCCAAGCATGAAGCTAGCAGAATTGCTTCCAGGGAACAGGGGAAGAGAAATAGGGAGCAGCACAAGTAGCCGCAAGTTGAACTTTCTGCTTCCCACTGCTCAAGTGAATCCGCAAACAAGCGAGTGGCAGGCACGCTTCCTCTTGCAGCCTGGGCCATTCGCACAGCAGCCCAGCCGCTGCTCTGCCTTCGTTCTTATGCCCTTCGTAGCAGGTCGCGCTTTCGTTTTGCTGGAGACGAACAGTCGTCTGCTTCTCCCCCAGAGAGCACGGTGCCGGCAGCGAAAGCCTCCAGGCTGCTGCTTCTGCCCAAACACGCCTGGCCTATGCACTTTCTCTGGCGGCGCTAGGTAGCGGCACATTCGCTCTGCCTTGTAGCCTGAATCTTAACGGAAAGCTTCTCGGCTACGTCTGGCACAGAGCACAGGTTGAGGTCAACGAGCTTCCCCAGAGCTTGCCCCCGAGGCGTGGAAACTTGGATTTGCAGCACATTCCAGGGCTACTCTTCCTTCCTTTACAGCCTGCCCAGCGCCGTCAGATCGCCGTGCTCTCTGCCGCCGCCTTCTCGCTTCCAAGCACCAGCACGCACCTTGCAGCCGTGCAGAGAGCAAAGATGCGGATAGACGTCTCGCTCAGAAGAAGGTGCCAGGACGAAAAGATGTTCGTCCTTTCTGCTCCTCGTCGCCCGCATTGTGGTGCTGTGTTGAAAGTCTTGGCCAGCCAAAGGCTAATCTTACAGCAAGTGCTTCTCTCCTGAAGCATTTGGCTCAGTGAGAGCTACACACGCGGTTTGGACACTGTAAAGCAGCAAGAAAAATGATTGTACCTCGAGCTGAGGAAAATCCCTGCACAGAACCCTGTGCATGCGTGCGCTATACCCTCTGAAGAGCGCGACAGCTCCGAGCCATGGCTGGGCTTCACTTGTGTCCAGAGCACAGAAGGCGAAGAACGAAGCAGCCGGGCACCGGGCTCATGCACTCAGTGCACCGAATTGCATGAGCTCAGCACAAAGCTGCTTCACAAGCACAGTCAGCTGAGAATGCTCCGGCTGCTTCCGAGAGTCCGGCGCAGCCCTTGCACGCCATCACACAAGCTGGCCAGAAACAGTTTCTTACAGCCGCACTGTTGCAGAGTCCACGCGGCTTGAGCGCACGCAGAAGGAGGCGTCCAGAAAGAAGGCGTTCTTCAAGTCCCCCTTCTCTAAGCAGCCTTGAAGCTGAGCACAGCACACTGCGCCTAGGCAGCTTCTTTCTCCGAGAGACGTGCCCTCCTCACACGATGCACTCTCGCAGCTCCCTTGCCCACTTGCAGCAGCTGCTAGCAAAGAAAAAGGCTCCAGGGCTAAGAGCCACTGCTGGGCTGAACCTTCCCCTTGCCTCACGTCAAGCCCCAGAAACTGTCCTCTGCACTCGGTTTTTCCCTTCTCCACCGCATCTACCACGGGCGTCTCTGCATCTCCAAGCATGAAGCTAGCAGAATTGCTTCCAGGGAACAGTGGAAGAGAAATAGGGAGCAGCACAAGTAGCCGCAAGTTGAACTTTCTGCTTCCCACTGCTCAAGTGAATCCGCAAACAAGCGAGTGGCAGGCACGCTTCCTCTTGCAGCCTGGGCCATTCGCACAGCAGCTCAGCCGCTGCTCTGCCTTCGTTCTTATGCCCTTCGTAGCAGGTCGCGCTTTCGTTTTGCTGGAGACGAACAGTCGTCTGCTTCTCGCCCAGAGAGCGCGGTGCCGGCAGCGAAAGCCTCCAGGCTGCTGCTTCTGCCCAAACACGCCTGGCCTATGCACTTTCTCTGGCGGCGCTAGGTAGCGGCACATTCGCTCTGCCTTGTAGCCTGAATCTTAACGGAAAGCTTCTCGGCTACGTCTGGCACAGAGCACAGGTTGAGGTCAACGAGCTTCCCCAGAGCTTGCCCCCGAGGCGTGGAAACTTGGATTTGCAGCACATTCCAGGGCTCCTCTTCCTTCCTTTACAGCCTGCCCAGCGCCGTCAGATCGCCGTGCTCTCTGCCGCCGCCTTCTCGCTTCCAAGTACCAGCACGCACCTTGCAGCCGTGCAAAGATGCGGATAGACGTCTCGCTCAGAAGAAGGTGCCAGGACGAAAAGATGTTCGTCCTTTCTGCTCCTCGTCGCCCGCATTGTGGTGCTGTGTTGAAAGTCTTGGCCAGCCAAAGGCTAATCTTACAGCAAGTGCTTCTCTCCTGAAGCATTTGGCTCAGTGAGAGCTACACACGCGGTTTGGACACTGTAAAGCAGCAAGAAAAATGATTGTACCTCGAGCTGAGGAAAATCCCTGCACAGAACCCTGTGCATGCGTGCGCTATACCCTCTGAAGAGCGCGACAGCTCCGAGCCATGGCTGGGCTTCACTTCTGTCCAGAGCACAGAAGGCGAAGAACGAAGCAGCCGGGCACCGGGCTCATGCACTCAGTGCACCGAATTGCATGAGCTCGGCACAAAGCTGCTTCACAAGCACAGTCAGCTGAGAATGCTCCGGCTGCTTCCGAGAGTCCGGCGCAGCCCTTGCACGCCATCACACAAGCTGGCCAGAAACAGTTTCTTACAGCCGCACTGTTGCAGAGTCCACGCGGCTTGAGCGCACGCAGAAGGAGGCGTCCAGAAAGAAGGCGTTCTTCAAGTCCCCCTTCTCTAAGCAGCCTTGAAGCTGAGCACAGCACACTGCGCCTAGGCAGCTTCTTTCTCCGAGAGACGTGCCCTCCTCACACGATGCACTCTCGCAGCTCCCTTGCCCACTTGCAGCAGCTGCTAGCAAAGAAAAAGGCTCCAGGGCTAAGAGCCACTGCTGGGCTGAACCTTCCCCTTGCCTCACGTCAAGCCCCAGAAACTGTCCTCTGCACTCGGTTTTTCCCTTCTCCACCGCATCTACCACGGGCGTCTCTGCATCTCCAAGCATGAAGCTAGCAGAATTGCTTCCAGGGAACAGTGGAAGAGAAATAGGGAGCAGCACAAGTAGCCGCAAGTTGAACTTTCTGCTTCCCACTGCTCAAGTGAATCCGCAAACAAGCGAGTGGCAGGCACGCTTCCTCTTGCAGCCTGGGCCATTCGCACAGCAGCCCAGCCGCTGCTCTGCCTTCGTTCTTATGCCCTTCGTAGCAGGTCGCGCTTTCGTTTTGCTGGAGACGAACAGTCGTCTGCTTCTCGCCCAGAGAGCGCGGTGCCGGCAGCGAAAGCCTCCAGGCTGCTGCTTCTGCCCAAACACGCCTGGCCTATGCACTTTCTCTGGCGGCGCTAGGTAGCGGCACATTCGCTCTGCCTTGTAGCCTGAATCTTAACGGAAAGCTTCTCGGCTACGTCTGGCACAGAGCACAGGTTGAGGTCAACGAGCTTCCCCAGAGCTTGCCCCCGAGGCGTGGAAACTTGGATTTGCAGCACATTCCAGGGCTCCTCTTCCTTCCTTTACAGCCTGCCCAGCGCCGTCAGATCGCCGTGCTCTCTGCCGCCGCCTTCTCGCTTCCAAGTACCAGCACGCACCTTGCAGCCGTGCAGAGAGCAAAGATGCGGATAGACGTCTCGCTCAGAAGAAGGTGCCAGGACGAAAAGATGTTCGTCCTTTCTGCTCCTCGTCGCCCGCATTGTGGTGCTGTGTTGAAAGTCTTGGCCAGCCAAAGGCTAATCTTACAGCAAGTGCTTCTCTCCTGAAGCATTTGGCTCAGTGAGAGCTACACACGCGGTTTGGACACTGTAAAGCAGCAAGAAAAATGATTGTACCTCGAGCTGAGGAAAATCCCTGCACAGAACCCTGTGCATGCGTGCGCTATACCCTCTGAAGAGCGCGACAGCTCCGAGCCATGGCTGGGCTTCACTTGTGTCCAGAGCACAGAAGGCGAAGAACGAAGCAGCCGGGCACCGGGCTCATGCACTCAGTGCACCGAATTGCATGAGCTCAGCACAAAGCTGCTTCACAAGCACAGTCAGCTGAGAATGCTCCGGCTGCTTCCGAGAGTCCGGCGCAGCCCTTGCACGCCATCACACAAGCTGGCCAGAAACAGTTTCTTACAGCCGCACTGTTGCAGAGTCCACGCGGCTTGAGCGCACGCAGAAGGAGGCGTCCAGAAAGAAGGCGTTCTTCAAGTCCCCCTTCTCTAAGCAGCCTTGAAGGTGAGCACAGCACACTGCGCCTAGGCAGCTTCTTTCTCCGAGAGACGTGCCCTCCTCACACGATGCACTCTCGCAGCTCCCTTGCCCACTTGCAGCAGCTGCTAGCAAAGAAAAAGGCTCCAGGGCTAAGAGCCACTGCTGGGCTGAACCTTCCCCTTGCCTCACGTCAAGCCCCAGAAACTGTCCTCTGCACTCGGTTTTTCCCTTCTCCACCGCATCTACCACGGGCGTCTCTGCATCTCCAAGCATGAAGCTAGCAGAATTGCTTCCAGGGAACAGGGGAAGAGAAATAGGGAGCAGCACAAGTAGCCGCAAGTTGAACTTTCTGCTTCCCACTGCTCAAGTGAATCCGCAAACAAGCGAGTGGCAGGCACGCTTCCTCTTGCAGCCTGGGCCATTCGCACAGCAGCCCAGCCGCTGCTCTGCCTTCGTTCTTATGCCCTTCGTAGCAGGTCGCGCTTTCGTTTTGCTGGAGACGAACAGTCGTCTGCTTCTCCCCCAGAGAGCACGGTGCCGGCAGCGAAAGCCTCCAGGCTGCTGCTTCTGCCCAAACACGCCTGGCCTATGCACTTTCTCTGGCGGCGCTAGGTAGCGGCACATTCGCTCTGCCTTGTAGCCTGAATCTTAACGGAAAGCTTCTCGGCTACGTCTGGCACAGAGCACAGGTTGAGGTCAACGAGCTTCCCCAGAGCTTGCCCCCGAGGCGTGGAAACTTGGATTTGCAGCACATTCCAGGGCTACTCTTCCTTCCTTTACAGCCTGCCCAGCGCCGTCAGATCGCCGTGCTCTCTGCCGCCGCCTTCTCGCTTCCAAGCACCAGCACGCACCTTGCAGCCGTGCAGAGAGCAAAGATGCGGATAGACGTCTCGCTCAGAAGAAGGTGCCAGGACGAAAAGATGTTCGTCCTTTCTGCTCCTCGTCGCCCGCATTGTGGTGCTGTGTTGAAAGTCTTGGCCAGCCAAAGGCTAATCTTACAGCAAGTGCTTCTCTCCTGAAGCATTTGGCTCAGTGAGAGCTACACACGCGGTTTGGACACTGTAAAGCAGCAAGAAAAATGATTGTACCTCGAGCTGAGGAAAATCCCTGCACAGAACCCTGTGCATGCGTGCGCTATACCCTCTGAAGAGCGCGACAGCTCCGAGCCATGGCTGGGCTTCACTTCTGTCCAGAGCACAGAAGGCGAAGAACGAAGCAGCCGGGCACCGGGCTCATGCACTCAGTGCACCGAATTGCATGAGCTCAGCACAAAGCTGCTTCACAAGCACAGTCAGCTGAGAATGCTCCGGCTGCTTCCGAGAGTCCGGCGCAGCCCTTGCACGCCATCACACAAGCTGGCCAGAAACAGTTTCTTACAGCCGCACTGTTGCAGAGTCCACGCGGCTTGAGCGCACGCAGAAGGAGGCGTCCAGAAAGAAGGCGTTCTTCAAGTCCCCCTTCTCTAAGCAGCCTTGAAGCTGAGCACAGCACACTGCGCCTAGGCAGCTTCTTTCTCCGAGAGACGTGCCCTCCTCACACGATGCACTCTCGCAGCTCCCTTGCCCACTTGCAGCAGCTGCTAGCAAAGAAAAAGGCTCCAGGGCTAAGAGCCACTGCTGGGCTGAACCTTCCCCTTGCCTCACGTCAAGCCCCAGAAACTGTCCTCTGCACTCGGTTTTTCCCTTCTCCACCGCATCTACCACGGGCGTCTCTGCATCTCCAAGCATGAAGCTAGCAGAATTGCTTCCAGGGAACAGTGGAAGAGAAATAGGGAGCAGCACAAGTAGCCGCAAGTTGAACTTTCTGCTTCCCACTGCTCAAGTGAATCCGCAAACAAGCGAGTGGCAGGCACGCTTCCTCTTGCAGCCTGGGCCATTCGCACAGCAGCTCAGCCGCTGCTCTGCCTTCGTTCTTATGCCCTTCGTAGCAGGTCGCGCTTTCGTTTTGCTGGAGACGAACAGTCGTCTGCTTCTCGCCCAGAGAGCGCGGTGCCGGCAGCGAAAGCCTCCAGGCTGCTGCTTCTGCCCAAACACGCCTGGCCTATGCACTTTCTCTGGCGGCGCTAGGTAGCGGCACATTCGCTCTGCCTTGTAGCCTGAATCTTAACGGAAAGCTTCTCGGCTACGTCTGGCACAGAGCACAGGTTGAGGTCAACGAGCTTCCCCAGAGCTTGCCCCCGAGGCGTGGAAACTTGGATTTGCAGCACATTCCAGGGCTACTCTTCCTTCCTTTACAGCCTGCCCAGCGCCGTCAGATCGCCGTGCTCTCTGCCGCCGCCTTCTCGCTTCCAAGTACCAGCACGCACCTTGCAGCCGTGCAAAGATGCGGATAGACGTCTCGCTCAGAAGAAGGTGCCAGGACGAAAAGATGTTCGTCCTTTCTGCTCCTCGTCGCCCGCATTGTGGTGCTGTGTTGAAAGTCTTGGCCAGCCAAAGGCTAATGCAGCAGGTGCTTCTCTCCTGAAGCATTTGGCTCAGTGAGAGCTACACACGCGGTTTGGACACTGTAAAGCAGCAAGAAAAATGATTGTACCTCGAGCTGAGGAAAATCCCTGCACAGAACCCTGTGCATGCGTGCGCTATACCCTCTGAAGAGCGCGACAGCTCCGAGCCATGGCTGGGCTTCACTTGTGTCCAGAGCACAGAAGGCGAAGAACGAAGCAGCCGGGCACCGGGCTCATGCACTCAGTGCACCGAATTGCATGAGCTCGGCACAAAGCTGCTTCACAAGCACAGTCAGCTGAGAATGCTCCGGCTGCTTCCGAGAGTCCGGCGCAGCCCTTGCACTCCATCACACAAGCTGGCCAGAAACAGTTTCTTACAGCCGCACTGTTGCAGAGTCCACGCGGCTTGAGCGCACGCAGAAGGAGGCGTCCAGAAAGAAGGCGTTCTTCAAGTCCCCCTTCTCTAAGCAGCCTTGAAGCTGAGCACAGCACACTGCGCCTAGGCAGCTTCTTTCTCCGAGAGACGTGCCCCCTCACACGATGCACTCTCGCAGCTCCCTTGCCCACTTGCAGCAGCTGCTAGCAAAGAAAAAGGCTCCAGGGCTAAGAGCCACTGCTGGGCTGAACCTTTCCCTTGCCTCACGTCAAGCCCCAGAAACTGTCCTCTGCACTCGGTTTTTCCCTTCTCCACCGCATCTACCACGGGCGTCTCTGCATCTCCAAGCATGAAGCTAGCAGAATTGCTTCCAGGGAACAGGGGAAGAGAAATAGGGAGCAGCACAAGTAGCCGCAAGTTGAACTTTCTGCTTCCCACTGCTCAAGTGAATCCGCAAACAAGCGAGTGGCAGGCACGCTTCCTCTTGCAGCCTGGGCCATTCGCACAGCAGCCCAGCCGCTGCTCTGCCTTCGTTCTTATGCCCTTCGTAGCAGGTCGCGCTTTCGTTTTGCTGGAGACGAACAGTCGTCTGCTTCTCGCCCAGAGAGCGCGGTGCCGGTAGCGAAAGCCTCCAGGCTGCTGCTTCTGCCCAAACACGCCTGGCCTATGCACTTTCTCTGGCGGCGCTAGGTAGCGGCACATTCGCTCTGCCTTGTAGCCTGAATCTTAACGGAAAGCTTCTCGGCTACGTCTGGCACAGAGCACAGGTTGAGGTCAACGAGCTTCCCCAGAGCTTGCCCCCGAGGCGTGGAAACTTGGATTTGCAGCACATTCCAGGGCTCCTCTTCCTTCCTTTACAGCCTGCCCAGCGCCGTCAGATCGCCGTGCTCTCTGCCGCCGCCTTCTCGCTTCCAAGTACCAGCACGCACCTTGCAGCCGTGCAGAGAGCAAAGATGCGGATAGACGTCTCGCTCAGAAGAAGGTGCCAGGACGAAAAGATGTTCGTCCTTTCTGCTCCTCGTCGCCCGCATTGTGGTGCTGTGTTGAAAGTCTTGGCCAGCCAAAGGCTAATCTTACAGCAAGTGCTTCTCTCCTGAAGCATTTGGCTCAGTGAGAGCTACACACGCGGTTTGGACACTGTAAAGCAGCAAGAAAAATGATTGTACCTCGAGCTGAGGAAAATCCCTGCACAGAACCCTGTGCATGCGTGCGCTATACCCTCTGAAGAGCGCGACAGCTCCGAGCCATGGCTGGGCTTCACTTCTGTCCAGAGCACAGAAGGCGAAGAACGAAGCAGCCGGGCACCGGGCTCATGCACTCAGTGCACCGAATTGCATGAGCTCGGCACAAAGCTGCTTCACAAGCACAGTCAGCTGAGAATGCTCCGGCTGCTTCCGAGAGTCCGGCGCAGCCCTTGCACGCCATCACACAAGCTGGCCAGAAACAGTTTCTTACAGCCGCACTGTTGCAGAGTCCACGCGGCTTGAGCGCACGCAGAAGGAGGCGTCCAGAAAGAAGGCGTTCTTCAAGTCCCCCTTCTCTAAGCAGCCTTGAAGCTGAGCACAGCACACTGCGCCTAGGCAGCTTCTTTCTCCGAGAGACGTGCCCTCCTCACACGATGCACTCTCGCAGCTCCCTTGCCCACTTGCAGCAGCTGCTAGCAAAGAAAAAGGCTCCAGGGCTAAGAGCCACTGCTGGGCTGAACCTTCCCCTTGCCTCACGTCAAGCCCCAGAAACTGTCCTCTGCACTCGGTTTTTCCCTTCTCCACCGCATCTACCACGGGCGTCTCTGCATCTCCAAGCATGAAGCTAGCAGAATTGCTTCCAGGGAACAGTGGAAGAGAAATAGGGAGCAGCACAAGTAGCCGCAAGTTGAACTTTCTGCTTCCCACTGCTCAAGTGAATCCGCAAACAAGCGAGTGGCAGGCACGCTTCCTCTTGCAGCCTGGGCCATTCGCACAGCAGCCCAGCCGCTGCTCTGCCTTCGTTCTTATGCCCTTCGTAGCAGGTCGCGCTTTCGTTTTGCTGGAGACGAACAGTCGTCTGCTTCTCGCCCAGAGAGCGCGGTGCCGGCAGCGAAAGCCTCCAGGCTGCTGCTTCTGCCCAAACACGCCTGGCCTATGCACTTTCTCTGGCGGCGCTAGGTAGCGGCACATTCGCTCTGCCTTGTAGCCTGAATCTTAACGGAAAGCTTCTCGGCTACGTCTGGCACAGAGCACAGGTTGAGGTCAACGAGCTTCCCCAGAGCTTGCCCCCGAGGCGTGGAAACTTGGATTTGCAGCACATTCCAGGGCTCCTCTTCCTTCCTTTACAGCCTGCCCAGCGCCGTCAGATCGCCGTGCTCTCTGCCGCCGCCTTCTCGCTTCCAAGTACCAGCACGCACCTTGCAGCCGTGCAGAGAGCAAAGATGCGGATAGACGTCTCGCTCAGAAGAAGGTGCCAGGACGAAAAGATGTTCGTCCTTTCTGCTCCTCGTCGCCCGCATTGTGGTGCTGTGTTGAAAGTCTTGGCCAGCCAAAGGCTAATCTTACAGCAAGTGCTTCTCTCCTGAAGCATTTGGCTCAGTGAGAGCTACACACGCGGTTTGGACACTGTAAAGCAGCAAGAAAAATGATTGTACCTCGAGCTGAGGAAAATCCCTGCACAGAACCCTGTGCATGCGTGCGCTATACCCTCTGAAGAGCGCGACAGCTCCGAGCCATGGCTGGGCTTCACTTCTGTCCAGAGCACAGAAGGCGAAGAACGAAGCAGCCGGGCACCGGGCTCATGCACTCAGTGCACCGAATTGCATGAGCTCGGCACAAAGCTGCTTCACAAGCACAGTCAGCTGAGAATGCTCCGGCTGCTTCCGAGAGTCCGGCGCAGCCCTTGCACGCCATCACACAAGCTGGCCAGAAACAGTTTCTTACAGCCGCACTGTTGCAGAGTCCACGCGGCTTGAGCGCACGCAGAAGGAGGCGTCCAGAAAGAAGGCGTTCTTCAAGTCCCCCTTCTCTAAGCAGCCTTGAAGCTGAGCACAGCACACTGCGCCTAGGCAGCTTCTTTCTCCGAGAGACGTGCCCTCCTCACACGATGCACTCTCGCAGCTCCCTTGCCCACTTGCAGCAGCTGCTAGCAAAGAAAAAGGCTCCAGGGCTAAGAGCCACTGCTGGGCTGAACCTTCCCCTTGCCTCACGTCAAGCCCCAGAAACTGTCCTCTGCACTCGGTTTTTCCCTTCTCCACCGCATCTACCACGGGCGTCTCTGCATCTCCAAGCATGAAGCTAGCAGAATTGCTTCCAGGGAACAGTGGAAGAGAAATAGGGAGCAGCACAAGTAGCCGCAAGTTGAACTTTCTGCTTCCCACTGCTCAAGTGAATCCGCAAACAAGCGAGTGGCAGGCACGCTTCCTCTTGCAGCCTGGGCCATTCGCACAGCAGCCCAGCCGCTGCTCTGCCTTCGTTCTTATGCCCTTCGTAGCAGGTCGCGCTTTCGTTTTGCTGGAGACGAACAGTCGTCTGCTTCTCGCCCAGAGAGCGCGGTGCCGGCAGCGAAAGCCTCCAGGCTGCTGCTTCTGCCCAAACACGCCTGGCCTATGCACTTTCTCTGGCGGCGCTAGGTAGCGGCACATTCGCTCTGCCTTGTAGCCTGAATCTTAACGGAAAGCTTCTCGGCTACGTCTGGCACAGAGCACAGGTTGAGGTCAACGAGCTTCCCCAGAGCTTGCCCCCGAGGCGTGGAAACTTGGATTTGCAGCACATTCCAGGGCTCCTCTTCCTTCCTTTACAGCCTGCCCAGCGCCGTCAGATCGCCGTGCTCTCTGCCGCCGCCTTCTCGCTTCCAAGTACCAGCACGCACCTTGCAGCCGTGCAGAGAGCAAAGATGCGGATAGACGTCTCGCTCAGAAGAAGGTGCCAGGACGAAAAGATGTTCGTCCTTTCTGCTCCTCGTCGCCCGCATTGTGGTGCTGTGTTGAAAGTCTTGGCCAGCCAAAGGCTAATCTTACAGCAAGTGCTTCTCTCCTGAAGCATTTGGCTCAGTGAGAGCTACACACGCGGTTTGGACACTGTAAAGCAGCAAGAAAAATGATTGTACCTCGAGCTGAGGAAAATCCCTGCACAGAACCCTGTGCATGCGTGCGCTATACCCTCTGAAGAGCGCGACAGCTCCGAGCCATGGCTGGGCTTCACTTGTGTCCAGAGCACAGAAGGCGAAGAACGAAGCAGCCGGGCACCGGGCTCATGCACTCAGTGCACCGAATTGCATGAGCTCAGCACAAAGCTGCTTCACAAGCACAGTCAGCTGAGAATGCTCCGGCTGCTTCCGAGAGTCCGGCGCAGCCCTTGCACGCCATCACACAAGCTGGCCAGAAACAGTTTCTTACAGCCGCACTGTTGCAGAGTCCACGCGGCTTGAGCGCACGCAGAAGGAGGCGTCCAGAAAGAAGGCGTTCTTCAAGTCCCCCTTCTCTAAGCAGCCTTGAAGGTGAGCACAGCACACTGCGCCTAGGCAGCTTCTTTCTCCGAGAGACGTGCCCTCCTCACACGATGCACTCTCGCAGCTCCCTTGCCCACTTGCAGCAGCTGCTAGCAAAGAAAAAGGCTCCAGGGCTAAGAGCCACTGCTGGGCTGAACCTTCCCCTTGCCTCACGTCAAGCCCCAGAAACTGTCCTCTGCACTCGGTTTTTCCCTTCTCCACCGCATCTACCACGGGCGTCTCTGCATCTCCAAGCATGAAGCTAGCAGAATTGCTTCCAGGGAACAGGGGAAGAGAAATAGGGAGCAGCACAAGTAGCCGCAAGTTGAACTTTCTGCTTCCCACTGCTCAAGTGAATCCGCAAACAAGCGAGTGGCAGGCACGCTTCCTCTTGCAGCCTGGGCCATTCGCACAGCAGCCCAGCCGCTGCTCTGCCTTCGTTCTTATGCCCTTCGTAGCAGGTCGCGCTTTCGTTTTGCTGGAGACGAACAGTCGTCTGCTTCTCCCCCAGAGAGCACGGTGCCGGCAGCGAAAGCCTCCAGGCTGCTGCTTCTGCCCAAACACGCCTGGCCTATGCACTTTCTCTGGCGGCGCTAGGTAGCGGCACATTCGCTCTGCCTTGTAGCCTGAATCTTAACGGAAAGCTTCTCGGCTACGTCTGGCACAGAGCACAGGTTGAGGTCAACGAGCTTCCCCAGAGCTTGCCCCCGAGGCGTGGAAACTTGGATTTGCAGCACATTCCAGGGCTACTCTTCCTTCCTTTACAGCCTGCCCAGCGCCGTCAGATCGCCGTGCTCTCTGCCGCCGCCTTCTCGCTTCCAAGCACCAGCACGCACCTTGCAGCCGTGCAGAGAGCAAAGATGCGGATAGACGTCTCGCTCAGAAGAAGGTGCCAGGACGAAAAGATGTTCGTCCTTTCTGCTCCTCGTCGCCCGCATTGTGGTGCTGTGTTGAAAGTCTTGGCCAGCCAAAGGCTAATCTTACAGCAAGTGCTTCTCTCCTGAAGCATTTGGCTCAGTGAGAGCTACACACGCGGTTTGGACACTGTAAAGCAGCAAGAAAAATGATTGTACCTCGAGCTGAGGAAAATCCCTGCACAGAACCCTGTGCATGCGTGCGCTATACCCTCTGAAGAGCGCGACAGCTCCGAGCCATGGCTGGGCTTCACTTGTGTCCAGAGCACAGAAGGCGAAGAACGAAGCAGCCGGGCACCGGGCTCATGCACTCAGTGCACCGAATTGCATGAGCTCAGCACAAAGCTGCTTCACAAGCACAGTCAGCTGAGAATGCTCCGGCTGCTTCCGAGAGTCCGGCGCAGCCCTTGCACGCCATCACACAAGCTGGCCAGAAACAGTTTCTTACAGCCGCACTGTTGCAGAGTCCACGCGGCTTGAGCGCACGCAGAAGGAGGCGTCCAGAAAGAAGGCGTTCTTCAAGTCCCCCTTCTCTAAGCAGCCTTGAAGCTGAGCACAGCACACTGCGCCTAGGCAGCTTCTTTCTCCGAGAGACGTGCCCTCCTCACACGATGCACTCTCGCAGCTCCCTTGCCCACTTGCAGCAGCTGCTAGCAAAGAAAAAGGCTCCAGGGCTAAGAGCCACTGCTGGGCTGAACCTTCCCCTTGCCTCACGTCAAGCCCCAGAAACTGTCCTCTGCACTCGGTTTTTCCCTTCTCCACCGCATCTACCACGGGCGTCTCTGCATCTCCAAGCATGAAGCTAGCAGAATTGCTTCCAGGGAACAGTGGAAGAGAAATAGGGAGCAGCACAAGTAGCCGCAAGTTGAACTTTCTGCTTCCCACTGCTCAAGTGAATCCGCAAACAAGCGAGTGGCAGGCACGCTTCCTCTTGCAGCCTGGGCCATTCGCACAGCAGCTCAGCCGCTGCTCTGCCTTCGTTCTTATGCCCTTCGTAGCAGGTCGCGCTTTCGTTTTGCTGGAGACGAACAGTCGTCTGCTTCTCGCCCAGAGAGCGCGGTGCCGGCAGCGAAAGCCTCCAGGCTGCTGCTTCTGCCCAAACACGCCTGGCCTATGCACTTTCTCTGGCGGCGCTAGGTAGCGGCACATTCGCTCTGCCTTGTAGCCTGAATCTTAACGGAAAGCTTCTCGGCTACGTCTGGCACAGAGCACAGGTTGAGGTCAACGAGCTTCCCCAGAGCTTGCCCCCGAGGCGTGGAAACTTGGATTTGCAGCACATTCCAGGGCTACTCTTCCTTCCTTTACAGCCTGCCCAGCGCCGTCAGATCGCCGTGCTCTCTGCCGCCGCCTTCTCGCTTCCAAGTACCAGCACGCACCTTGCAGCCGTGCAAAGATGCGGATAGACGTCTCGCTCAGAAGAAGGTGCCAGGACGAAAAGATGTTCGTCCTTTCTGCTCCTCGTCGCCCGCATTGTGGTGCTGTGTTGAAAGTCTTGGCCAGCCAAAGGCTAATGCAGCAGGTGCTTCTCTCCTGAAGCATTTGGCTCAGTGAGAGCTACACACGCGGTTTGGACACTGTAAAGCAGCAAGAAAAATGATTGTACCTCGAGCTGAGGAAAATCCCTGCACAGAACCCTGTGCATGCGTGCGCTATACCCTCTGAAGAGCGCGACAGCTCCGAGCCATGGCTGGGCTTCACTTGTGTCCAGAGCACAGAAGGCGAAGAACGAAGCAGCCGGGCACCGGGCTCATGCACTCAGTGCACCGAATTGCATGAGCTCGGCACAAAGCTGCTTCACAAGCACAGTCAGCTGAGAATGCTCCGGCTGCTTCCGAGAGTCCGGCGCAGCCCTTGCACTCCATCACACAAGCTGGCCAGAAACAGTTTCTTACAGCCGCACTGTTGCAGAGTCCACGCGGCTTGAGCGCACGCAGAAGGAGGCGTCCAGAAAGAAGGCGTTCTTCAAGTCCCCCTTCTCTAAGCAGCCTTGAAGCTGAGCACAGCACACTGCGCCTAGGCAGCTTCTTTCTCCGAGAGACGTGCCCTCCTCACACGATGCACTCTCGCAGCTCCCTTGCCCACTTGCAGCAGCTGCTAGCAAAGAAAAAGGCTCCAGGGCTAAGAGCCACTGCTGGGCTGAACCTTTCCCTTGCCTCACGTCAAGCCCCAGAAACTGTCCTCTGCACTCGGTTTTTCCCTTCTCCACCGCATCTACCACGGGCGTCTCTGCATCTCCAAGCATGAAGCTAGCAGAATTGCTTCCAGGGAACAGGGGAAGAGAAATAGGGAGCAGCACAAGTAGCCGCAAGTTGAACTTTCTGCTTCCCACTGCTCAAGTGAATCCGCAAACAAGCGAGTGGCAGGCACGCTTCCTCTTGCAGCCTGGGCCATTCGCACAGCAGCCCAGCCGCTGCTCTGCCTTCGTTCTTATGCCCTTCGTAGCAGGTCGCGCTTTCGTTTTGCTGGAGACGAACAGTCGTCTGCTTCTCGCCCAGAGAGCGCGGTGCCGGTAGCGAAAGCCTCCAGGCTGCTGCTTCTGCCCAAACACGCCTGGCCTATGCACTTTCTCTGGCGGCGCTAGGTAGCGGCACATTCGCTCTGCCTTGTAGCCTGAATCTTAACGGAAAGCTTCTCGGCTACGTCTGGCACAGAGCACAGGTTGAGGTCAACGAGCTTCCCCAGAGCTTGCCCCCGAGGCGTGGAAACTTGGATTTGCAGCACATTCCAGGGCTCCTCTTCCTTCCTTTACAGCCTGCCCAGCGCCGTCAGATCGCCGTGCTCTCTGCCGCCGCCTTCTCGCTTCCAAGTACCAGCACGCACCTTGCAGCCGTGCAGAGAGCAAAGATGCGGATAGACGTCTCGCTCAGAAGAAGGTGCCAGGACGAAAAGATGTTCGTCCTTTCTGCTCCTCGTCGCCCGCATTGTGGTGCTGTGTTGAAAGTCTTGGCCAGCCAAAGGCTAATCTTACAGCAAGTGCTTCTCTCCTGAAGCATTTGGCTCAGTGAGAGCTACACACGCGGTTTGGACACTGTAAAGCAGCAAGAAAAATGATTGTACCTCGAGCTGAGGAAAATCCCTGCACAGAACCCTGTGCATGCGTGCGCTATACCCTCTGAAGAGCGCGACAGCTCCGAGCCATGGCTGGGCTTCACTTCTGTCCAGAGCACAGAAGGCGAAGAACGAAGCAGCCGGGCACCGGGCTCATGCACTCAGTGCACCGAATTGCATGAGCTCGGCACAAAGCTGCTTCACAAGCACAGTCAGCTGAGAATGCTCCGGCTGCTTCCGAGAGTCCGGCGCAGCCCTTGCACGCCATCACACAAGCTGGCCAGAAACAGTTTCTTACAGCCGCACTGTTGCAGAGTCCACGCGGCTTGAGCGCACGCAGAAGGAGGCGTCCAGAAAGAAGGCGTTCTTCAAGTCCCCCTTCTCTAAGCAGCCTTGAAGCTGAGCACAGCACACTGCGCCTAGGCAGCTTCTTTCTCCGAGAGACGTGCCCTCCTCACACGATGCACTCTCGCAGCTCCCTTGCCCACTTGCAGCAGCTGCTAGCAAAGAAAAAGGCTCCAGGGCTAAGAGCCACTGCTGGGCTGAACCTTCCCCTTGCCTCACGTCAAGCCCCAGAAACTGTCCTCTGCACTCGGTTTTTCCCTTCTCCACCGCATCTACCACGGGCGTCTCTGCATCTCCAAGCATGAAGCTAGCAGAATTGCTTCCAGGGAACAGTGGAAGAGAAATAGGGAGCAGCACAAGTAGCCGCAAGTTGAACTTTCTGCTTCCCACTGCTCAAGTGAATCCGCAAACAAGCGAGTGGCAGGCACGCTTCCTCTTGCAGCCTGGGCCATTCGCACAGCAGCCCAGCCGCTGCTCTGCCTTCGTTCTTATGCCCTTCGTAGCAGGTCGCGCTTTCGTTTTGCTGGAGACGAACAGTCGTCTGCTTCTCGCCCAGAGAGCGCGGTGCCGGCAGCGAAAGCCTCCAGGCTGCTGCTTCTGCCCAAACACGCCTGGCCTATGCACTTTCTCTGGCGGCGCTAGGTAGCGGCACATTCGCTCTGCCTTGTAGCCTGAATCTTAACGGAAAGCTTCTCGGCTACGTCTGGCACAGAGCACAGGTTGAGGTCAACGAGCTTCCCCAGAGCTTGCCCCCGAGGCGTGGAAACTTGGATTTGCAGCACATTCCAGGGCTCCTCTTCCTTCCTTTACAGCCTGCCCAGCGCCGTCAGATCGCCGTGCTCTCTGCCGCCGCCTTCTCGCTTCCAAGTACCAGCACGCACCTTGCAGCCGTGCAGAGAGCAAAGATGCGGATAGACGTCTCGCTCAGAAGAAGGTGCCAGGACGAAAAGATGTTCGTCCTTTCTGCTCCTCGTCGCCCGCATTGTGGTGCTGTGTTGAAAGTCTTGGCCAGCCAAAGGCTAATCTTACAGCAAGTGCTTCTCTCCTGAAGCATTTGGCTCAGTGAGAGCTACACACGCGGTTTGGACACTGTAAAGCAGCAAGAAAAATGATTGTACCTCGAGCTGAGGAAAATCCCTGCACAGAACCCTGTGCATGCGTGCGCTATACCCTCTGAAGAGCGCGACAGCTCCGAGCCATGGCTGGGCTTCACTTGTGTCCAGAGCACAGAAGGCGAAGAACGAAGCAGCCGGGCACCGGGCTCATGCACTCAGTGCACCGAATTGCATGAGCTCAGCACAAAGCTGCTTCACAAGCACAGTCAGCTGAGAATGCTCCGGCTGCTTCCGAGAGTCCGGCGCAGCCCTTGCACGCCATCACACAAGCTGGCCAGAAACAGTTTCTTACAGCCGCACTGTTGCAGAGTCCACGCGGCTTGAGCGCACGCAGAAGGAGGCGTCCAGAAAGAAGGCGTTCTTCAAGTCCCCCTTCTCTAAGCAGCCTTGAAGCTGAGCACAGCACACTGCGCCTAGGCAGCTTCTTTCTCCGAGAGACGTGCCCTCCTCACACGATGCACTCTCGCAGCTCCCTTGCCCACTTGCAGCAGCTGCTAGCAAAGAAAAAGGCTCCAGGGCTAAGAGCCACTGCTGGGCTGAACCTTCCCCTTGCCTCACGTCAAGCCCCAGAAACTGTCCTCTGCACTCGGTTTTTCCCTTCTCCACCGCATCTACCACGGGCGTCTCTGCATCTCCAAGCATGAAGCTAGCAGAATTGCTTCCAGGGAACAGGGGAAGAGAAATAGGGAGCAGCACAAGTAGCCGCAAGTTGAACTTTCTGCTTCCCACTGCTCAAGTGAATCCGCAAACAAGCGAGTGGCAGGCACGCTTCCTCTTGCAGCCTGGGCCATTCGCACAGCAGCTCAGCCGCTGCTCTGCCTTCGTTCTTATGCCCTTCGTAGCAGGTCGCGCTTTCGTTTTGCTGGAGACGAACAGTCGTCTGCTTCTCGCCCAGAGAGCGCGGTGCCGGCAGCGAAAGCCTCCAGGCTGCTGCTTCTGCCCAAACACGCCTGGCCTATGCACTTTCTCTGGCGGCGCTAGGTAGCGGCACATTCGCTCTGCCTTGTAGCCTGAATCTTAACGGAAAGCTTCTCGGCTACGTCTGGCACAGAGCACAGGTTGAGGTCAACGAGCTTCCCCAGAGCTTGCCCCCGAGGCGTGGAAACTTGGATTTGCAGCACATTCCAGGGCTCCTCTTCCTTCCTTTACAGCCTGCCCAGCGCCGTCAGATCGCCGTGCTCTCTGCCGCCGCCTTCTCGCTTCCAAGTACCAGCACGCACCTTGCAGCCGTGCAAAGATGCGGATAGACGTCTCGCTCAGAAGAAGGTGCCAGGACGAAAAGATGTTCGTCCTTTCTGCTCCTCGTCGCCCGCATTGTGGTGCTGTGTTGAAAGTCTTGGCCAGCCAAAGGCTAATGCAGCAGGTGCTTCTCTCCTGAAGCATTTGGCTCAGTGAGAGCTACACACGCGGTTTGGACACTGTAAAGCAGCAAGAAAAATGATTGTACCTCGAGCTGAGGAAAATCCCTGCACAGAACCCTGTGCATGCGTGCGCTATACCCTCTGAAGAGCGCGACAGCTCCGAGCCATGGCTGGGCTTCACTTCTGTCCAGAGCACAGAAGGCGAAGAACGAAGCAGCCGGGCACCGGGCTCATGCACTCAGTGCACCGAATTGCATGAGCTCGGCACAAAGCTGCTTCACAAGCACAGTCAGCTGAGAATGCTCCGGCTGCTTCCGAGAGTCCGGCGCAGCCCTTGCACTCCATCACACAAGCTGGCCAGAAACAGTTTCTTACAGCCGCACTGTTGCAGAGTCCACGCGGCTTGAGCGCACGCAGAAGGAGGCGTCCAGAAAGAAGGCGTTCTTCAAGTCCCCCTTCTCTAAGCAGCCTTGAAGCTGAGCACAGCACACTGCGCCTAGGCAGCTTCTTTCTCCGAGAGACGTGCCCTCCTCACACGATGCACTCTCGCAGCTCCCTTGCCCACTTGCAGCAGCTGCTAGCAAAGAAAAAGGCTCCAGGGCTAAGAGCCACTGCTGGGCTGAACCTTTCCCTTGCCTCACGTCAAGCCCCAGAAACTGTCCTCTGCACTCGGTTTTTCCCTTCTCCACCGCATCTACCACGGGCGTCTCTGCATCTCCAAGCATGAAGCTAGCAGAATTGCTTCCAGGGAACAGGGGAAGAGAAATAGGGAGCAGCACAAGTAGCCGCAAGTTGAACTTTCTGCTTCCCACTGCTCAAGTGAATCCGCAAACAAGCGAGTGGCAGGCACGCTTCCTCTTGCAGCCTGGGCCATTCGCACAGCAGCCCAGCCGCTGCTCTGCCTTCGTTCTTATGCCCTTCGTAGCAGGTCGCGCTTTCGTTTTGCTGGAGACGAACAGCCGTCTGCTTCTCGCCCAGAGAGCGCGGTGCCGGCAGCGAAAGCCTCCAGGCTGCTGCTTCTGCCCAAACACGCCTGGCCTATGCACTTTCTCTGGCGGCGCTAGGTAGCGGCACATTCGCTCTGCCTTGTAGCCTGAATCTTAACGGAAAGCTTCTCGGCTACGTCTGGCACAGAGCACAGGTTGAGGTCAACGAGCTTCCCCAGAGCTTGCCCCCGAGGCGTGGAAACTTGGATTTGCAGCACATTCCAGGGCTACTCTTCCTTCCTTTACAGCCTGCCCAGCGCCGTCAGATCGCCGTGCTCTCTGCCGCCGCCTTCTCGCTTCCAAGTACCAGCACGCACCTTGCAGCCGTGCAGCCGTGCAAAGATGCGGATAGACGTCTCTCTCAGAAGAAGGTGCCAGGACGAAAAGATGTTCGTCCTTTCTGCTCCTCGTCGCCCGCATTGTGGTGCTGTGTTGAAAGTCTTGGCCAGCCAAAGGCTAATCTTACAGCAAGTGCTTCTCTCCTGAAGCATTTGGCTCAGTGAGAGCTACACACGCGGTTTGGACACTGTAAAGCAGCAAGAAAAATGATTGTACCTCGAGCTGAGGAAAATCCCTGCACAGAACCCTGTGCATGCGTGTGCTATACCCTCTGAAGAGCGCGACAGCTCCGAGCCATGGCTGGGCTTCACTTCTGTCCAGAGCACAGAAGGCGAAGAACGAAGCAGCCGGGCACCGGGCTCATGCACTCAGTGCACCGAATTGCATGAGCTCGGCACAAAGCTGCTTCACAAGCACAGTCAGCTGAGAATGCTCCGGCTGCTTCCGAGAGTCCGGCGCAGCCCTTGCACTCCATCACACAAGCTGGCCAGAAACAGTTTCTTACAGCCGCACTGTTGCAGAGTCCACGCGGCTTGAGCGCACGCAGAAGGAGGCGTCCAGAAAGAAGGCGTTCTTCAAGTCCCCCTTCTCTAAGCAGCCTTGAAGCTGAGCACAGCACACTGCGCCTAGGCAGCTTCTTTCTCCGAGAGACGTGCCCTCCTCACACGATGCACTCTCGCAGCTCCCTTGCCCACTTGCAGCAGCTGCTAGCAAAGAAAAAGGCTCCAGGGCTAAGAGCCACTGCTGGGCTGAACCTTCCCCTTGCCTCACGTCAAGCCCCAGAAACTGTCCTCTGCACTCGGTTTTTCCCTTCTCCACCGCATCTACCACGGGCGTCTCTGCATCTCCAAGCATGAAGCTAGCAGAATTGCTTCCAGGGAACAGTGGAAGAGAAATAGGGAGCAGCACAAGTAGCCGCAAGTTGAACTTTCTGCTTCCCACTGCTCAAGTGAATCCGCAAACAAGCGAGTGGCAGGCACGCTTCCTCTTGCAGCCTGGGCCATTCGCACAGCAGCCCAGCCGCTGCTCTGCCTTCGTTCTTATGCCCTTCGTAGCAGGTCGCGCTTTCGTTTTGCTGGAGACGAACAGTCGTCTGCTTCTCGCCCAGAGAGCGCGGTGCCGGCAGCGAAAGCCTCCAGGCTGCTGCTTCTGCCCAAACACGCCTGGCCTATGCACTTTCTCTGGCGGCGCTAGGTAGCGGCACATTCGCTCTGCCTTGTAGCCTGAATCTTAACGGAAAGCTTCTCGGCTACGTCTGGCACAGAGCACAGGTTGAGGTCAACGAGCTTCCCCAGAGCTTGCCCCCGAGGCGTGGAAACTTGGATTTGCAGCACATTCCAGGGCTACTCTTCCTTCCTTTACAGCCTGCCCAGCGCCGTCAGATCGCCGTGCTCTCTGCCGCCGCCTTCTCGCTTCCAAGTACCAGCACGCACCTTGCAGCCGTGCAGAGAGCAAAGATGCGGATAGACGTCTCGCTCAGAAGAAGGTGCCAGGACGAAAAGATGTTCGTCCTTTCTGCTCCTCGTCGCCCGCATTGTGGTGCTGTGTTGAAAGTCTTGGCCAGCCAAAGGCTAATCTTACAGCAAGTGCTTCTCTCCTGAAGCATTTGGCTCAGTGAGAGCTACACACGCGGTTTGGACACTGTAAAGCAGCAAGAAAAATGATTGTACCTCGAGCTGAGGAAAATCCCTG
Source organism: Coloeus monedula (assembly GCF_965178545.1). Taxonomy (NCBI): domain Eukaryota; kingdom Metazoa; phylum Chordata; class Aves; order Passeriformes; family Corvidae; genus Coloeus; species Coloeus monedula. The sequence goes on along the minus strand of NC_138781.1, from coordinate 57,551,574 downwards.
CACAGAACCCTGTGCATGCGTGCGCTATACCCTCTGAAGAGCGCGACAGCTCCGAGCCATGGCTGGGCTTCACTTCTGTCCAGAGCACAGAAGGCGAAGAACGAAGCAGCCGGGCACCGGGCTCATGCACTCAGTGCACCGAATTGCATGAGCTCGGCACAAAGCTGCTTCACAAGCACAGTCAGCTGAGAATGCTCCGGCTGCTTCCGAGAGTCCGGCGCAGCCCTTGCACTCCATCACACAAGCTGGCCAGAAACAGTTTCTTACAGCCGCACTGTTGCAGAGTCCACGCGGCTTGAGCGCACGCAGAAGGAGGCGTCCAGAAAGAAGGCGTTCTTCAAGTCCCCCTTCTCTAAGCAGCCTTGAAGCTGAGCACAGCACACTGCGCCTAGGCAGCTTCTTTCTCCGAGAGACGTGCCCTCCTCACACGATGCACTCTCGCAGCTCCCTTGCCCACTTGCAGCAGCTGCTAGCAAAGAAAAAGGCTCCAGGGCTAAGAGCCACTGCTGGGCTGAACCTTCCCCTTGCCTCACGTCAAGCCCCAGAAACTGTCCTCTGCACTCGGTTTTTCCCTTCTCCACCGCATCTACCACGGGCGTCTCTGCATCTCCAAGCATGAAGCTAGCAGAATTGCTTCCAGGGAACAGTGGAAGAGAAATAGGGAGCAGCACAAGTAGCCGCAAGTTGAACTTTCTGCTTCCCACTGCTCAAGTGAATCCGCAAACAAGCGAGTGGCAGGCACGCTTCCTCTTGCAGCCTGGGCCATTCGCACAGCAGCCCAGCCGCTGCTCTGCCTTCGTTCTTATGCCCTTCGTAGCAGGTCGCGCTTTCGTTTTGCTGGAGACGAACAGTCGTCTGCTTCTCGCCCAGAGAGCGCGGTGCCGGCAGCGAAAGCCTCCAGGCTGCTGCTTCTGCCCAAACACGCCTGGCCTATGCACTTTCTCTGGCGGCGCTAGGTAGCGGCACATTCGCTCTGCCTTGTAGCCTGAATCTTAACGGAAAGCTTCTCGGCTACGTCTGGCACAGAGCACAGGTTGAGGTCAACGAGCTTCCCCAGAGCTTGCCCCCGAGGCGTGGAAACTTGGATTTGCAGCACATTCCAGGGCTACTCTTCCTTCCTTTACAGCCTGCCCAGCGCCGTCAGATCGCCGTGCTCTCTGCCGCCGCCTTCTCGCTTCCAAGTACCAGCACGCACCTTGCAGCCGTGCAGAGAGCAAAGATGCGGATAGACGTCTCGCTCAGAAGAAGGTGCCAGGACGAAAAGATGTTCGTCCTTTCTGCTCCTCGTCGCCCGCATTGTGGTGCTGTGTTGAAAGTCTTGGCCAGCCAAAGGCTAATCTTACAGCAAGTGCTTCTCTCCTGAAGCATTTGGCTCAGTGAGAGCTACACACGCGGTTTGGACACTGTAAAGCAGCAAGAAAAATGATTGTACCTCGAGCTGAGGAAAATCCCTGCACAGAACCCTGTGCATGCGTGCGCTATACCCTCTGAAGAGCGCGACAGCTCCGAGCCATGGCTGGGCTTCACTTGTGTCCAGAGCACAGAAGGCGAAGAACGAAGCAGCCGGGCACCGGGCTCATGCACTCAGTGCACCGAATTGCATGAGCTCAGCACAAAGCTGCTTCACAAGCACAGTCAGCTGAGAATGCTCCGGCTGCTTCCGAGAGTCCGGCGCAGCCCTTGCACGCCATCACACAAGCTGGCCAGAAACAGTTTCTTACAGCCGCACTGTTGCAGAGTCCACGCGGCTTGAGCGCACGCAGAAGGAGGCGTCCAGAAAGAAGGCGTTCTTCAAGTCCCCCTTCTCTAAGCAGCCTTGAAGCTGAGCACAGCACACTGCGCCTAGGCAGCTTCTTTCTCCGAGAGACGTGCCCTCCTCACACGATGCACTCTCGCAGCTCCCTTGCCCACTTGCAGCAGCTGCTAGCAAAGAAAAAGGCTCCAGGGCTAAGAGCCACTGCTGGGCTGAACCTTCCCCTTGCCTCACGTCAAGCCCCAGAAACTGTCCTCTGCACTCGGTTTTTCCCTTCTCCACCGCATCTACCACGGGCGTCTCTGCATCTCCAAGCATGAAGCTAGCAGAATTGCTTCCAGGGAACAGTGGAAGAGAAATAGGGAGCAGCACAAGTAGCCGCAAGTTGAACTTTCTGCTTCCCACTGCTCAAGTGAATCCGCAAACAAGCGAGTGGCAGGCACGCTTCCTCTTGCAGCCTGGGCCATTCGCACAGCAGCCCAGCCGCTGCTCTGCCTTCGTTCTTATGCCCTTCGTAGCAGGTCGCGCTTTCGTTTTGCTGGAGACGAACAGTCGTCTGCTTCTCGCCCAGAGAGCGCGGTGCCGGCAGCGAAAGCCTCCAGGCTGCTGCTTCTGCCCAAACACGCCTGGCCTATGCACTTTCTCTGGCGGCGCTAGGTAGCGGCACATTCGCTCTGCCTTGTAGCCTGAATCTTAACGGAAAGCTTCTCGGCTACGTCTGGCACAGAGCACAGGTTGAGGTCAACGAGCTTCCCCAGAGCTTGCCCCCGAGGCGTGGAAACTTGGATTTGCAGCACATTCCAGGGCTCCTCTTCCTTCCTTTACAGCCTGCCCAGCGCCGTCAGATCGCCGTGCTCTCTGCCGCCGCCTTCTCGCTTCCAAGTACCAGCACGCACCTTGCAGCCGTGCAGAGAGCAAAGATGCGGATAGACGTCTCGCTCAGAAGAAGGTGCCAGGACGAAAAGATGTTCGTCCTTTCTGCTCCTCGTCGCCCGCATTGTGGTGCTGTGTTGAAAGTCTTGGCCAGCCAAAGGCTAATCTTACAGCAAGTGCTTCTCTCCTGAAGCATTTGGCTCAGTGAGAGCTACACACGCGGTTTGGACACTGTAAAGCAGCAAGAAAAATGATTGTACCTCGAGCTGAGGAAAATCCCTGCACAGAACCCTGTGCATGCGTGCGCTATACCCTCTGAAGAGCGCGACAGCTCCGAGCCATGGCTGGGCTTCACTTCTGTCCAGAGCACAGAAGGCGAAGAACGAAGCAGCCGGGCACCGGGCTCATGCACTCAGTGCACCGAATTGCATGAGCTCAGCACAAAGCTGCTTCACAAGCACAGTCAGCTGAGAATGCTCCGGCTGCTTCCGAGAGTCCGGCGCAGCCCTTGCACTCCATCACACAAGCTGGCCAGAAACAGTTTCTTACAGCCGCACTGTTGCAGAGTCCACGCGGCTTGAGCGCACGCAGAAGGAGGCGTCCAGAAAGAAGGCGTTCTTCAAGTCCCCCTTCTCTAAGCAGCCTTGAAGCTGAGCACAGCACACTGCGCCTAGGCAGCTTCTTTCTCCGAGAGACGTGCCCTCCTCACACGATGCACTCTCGCAGCTCCCTTGCCCACTTGCAGCAGCTGCTAGCAAAGAAAAAGGCTCCAGGGCTAAGAGCCACTGCTGGGCTGAACCTTCCCCTTGCCTCACGTCAAGCCCCAGAAACTGTCCTCTGCACTCGGTTTTTCCCTTCTCCACCGCATCTACCACGGGCGTCTCTGCATCTCCAAGCATGAAGCTAGCAGAATTGCTTCCAGGGAACAGGGGAAGAGAAATAGGGAGCAGCACAAGTAGCCGCAAGTTGAACTTTCTGCTTCCCACTGCTCAAGTGAATCCGCAAACAAGCGAGTGGCAGGCACGCTTCCTCTTGCAGCCTGGGCCATTCGCACAGCAGCCCAGCCGCTGCTCTGCCTTCGTTCTTATGCCCTTCGTAGCAGGTCGCGCTTTCGTTTTGCTGGAGACGAACAGTCGTCTGCTTCTCGCCCAGAGAGCGCGGTGCCGGTAGCGAAAGCCTCCAGGCTGCTGCTTCTGCCCAAACACGCCTGGCCTATGCACTTTCTCTGGCGGCGCTAGGTAGCGGCACATTCGCTCTGCCTTGTAGCCTGAATCTTAACGGAAAGCTTCTCGGCTACGTCTGGCACAGAGCACAGGTTGAGGTCAACGAGCTTCCCCAGAGCTTGCCCCCGAGGCGTGGAAACTTGGATTTGCAGCACATTCCAGGGCTCCTCTTCCTTCCTTTACAGCCTGCCCAGCGCCGTCAGATCGCCGTGCTCTCTGCCGCCGCCTTCTCGCTTCCAAGTACCAGCACGCACCTTGCAGCCGTGCAGAGAGCAAAGATGCGGATAGACGTCTCGCTCAGAAGAAGGTGCCAGGACGAAAAGATGTTCGTCCTTTCTGCTCCTCGTCGCCCGCATTGTGGTGCTGTGTTGAAAGTCTTGGCCAGCCAAAGGCTAATCTTACAGCAAGTGCTTCTCTCCTGAAGCATTTGGCTCAGTGAGAGCTACACACGCGGTTTGGACACTGTAAAGCAGCAAGAAAAATGATTGTACCTCGAGCTGAGGAAAATCCCTGCACAGAACCCTGTGCATGCGTGCGCTATACCCTCTGAAGAGCGCGACAGCTCCGAGCCATGGCTGGGCTTCACTTCTGTCCAGAGCACAGAAGGCGAAGAACGAAGCAGCCGGGCACCGGGCTCATGCACTCAGTGCACCGAATTGCATGAGCTCGGCACAAAGCTGCTTCACAAGCACAGTCAGCTGAGAATGCTCCGGCTGCTTCCGAGAGTCCGGCGCAGCCCTTGCACGCCATCACACAAGCTGGCCAGAAACAGTTTCTTACAGCCGCACTGTTGCAGAGTCCACGCGGCTTGAGCGCACGCAGAAGGAGGCGTCCAGAAAGAAGGCGTTCTTCAAGTCCCCCTTCTCTAAGCAGCCTTGAAGCTGAGCACAGCACACTGCGCCTAGGCAGCTTCTTTCTCCGAGAGACGTGCCCTCCTCACACGATGCACTCTCGCAGCTCCCTTGCCCACTTGCAGCAGCTGCTAGCAAAGAAAAAGGCTCCAGGGCTAAGAGCCACTGCTGGGCTGAACCTTCCCCTTGCCTCACGTCAAGCCCCAGAAACTGTCCTCTGCACTCAGTTTTTCCCTTCTCCACCGCATCTACCACGGGCGTCTCTGCATCTCCAAGCATGAAGCTAGCAGAATTGCTTCCAGGGAACAGTGGAAGAGAAATAGGGAGCAGCACAAGTAGCCGCAAGTTGAACTTTCTGCTTCCCACTGCTCAAGTGAATCCGCAAACAAGCGAGTGGCAGGCACGCTTCCTCTTGCAGCCTGGGCCATTCGCACAGCAGCCCAGCCGCTGCTCTGCCTTCGTTCTTATGCCCTTCGTAGCAGGTCGCGCTTTCGTTTTGCTGGAGACGAACAGTCGTCTGCTTCTCGCCCAGAGAGCACGGTGCCGGCAGCGAAAGCCTCCAGGCTGCTGCTTCTGCCCAAACACGCCTGGCCTATGCACTTTCTCTGGCGGCGCTAGGTAGCGGCACATTCGCTCTGCCTTGTAGCCTGAATCTTAACGGAAAGCTTCTCGGCTACGTCTGGCACAGAGCACAGGTTGAGGTCAACGAGCTTCCCCAGAGCTTGCCCCCGAGGCGTGGAAACTTGGATTTGCAGCACATTCCAGGGCTACTCTTCCTTCCTTTACAGCCTGCCCAGCGCCGTCAGATCGCCGTGCTCTCTGCCGCCGCCTTCTCGCTTCCAAGTACCAGCACGCACCTTGCAGCCGTGCAGAGAGCAAAGATGCGGATAGACGTCTCGCTCAGAAGAAGGTGCCAGGACGAAAAGATGTTCGTGCTTTCTGCTCCTCGTCGCCCGCATTGTGGTGCTGTGTTGAAAGTCTTGGCCAGCCAAAGGCTAATCTTACAGCAAGTGCTTCTCTCCTGAAGCATTTGGCTCAGTGAGAGCTACACACGCGGTTTGGACACTGTAAAGCAGCAAGAAAAATGATTGTACCTCGAGCTGAGGAAAATCCCTGCACAGAACCCTGTGCATGCGTGCGCTATACCCTCTGAAGAGCGCGACAGCTCCGAGCCATGGCTGGGCTTCACTTGTGTCCAGAGCACAGAAGGCGAAGAACGAAGCAGCCGGGCACCGGGCTCATGCACTCAGTGCACCGAATTGCATGAGCTCGGCACAAAGCTGCTTCACAAGCACAGTCAGCTGAGAATGCTCCGGCTGCTTCCGAGAGTCCGGCGCAGCCCTTGCACTCCATCACACAAGCTGGCCAGAAACAGTTTCTTACAGCCGCACTGTTGCAGAGTCCACGCGGCTTGAGCGCACGCAGAAGGAGGCGTCCAGAAAGAAGGCGTTCTTCAAGTCCCCCTTCTCTAAGCAGCCTTGAAGCTGAGCACAGCACACTGCGCCTAGGCAGCTTCTTTCTCCGAGAGACGTGCCCTCCTCACACGATGCACTCTCGCAGCTCCCTTGCCCACTTGCAGCAGCTGCTAGCAAAGAAAAAGGCTCCAGGGCTAAGAGCCACTGCTGGGCTGAACCTTCCCCTTGCCTCACGTCAAGCCCCAGAAACTGTCCTCTGCACTCGGTTTTTCCCTTCTCCACCGCATCTACCACGGGCGTCTCTGCATCTCCAAGCATGAAGCTAGCAGAATTGCTTCCAGGGAACAGGGGAAGAAAAATAGGGAGCAGCACAAGTAGCCGCAAGTTGAACTTTCTGCTTCCCACTGCTCAAGTGAATCCGCAAACAAGCGAGTGGCAGGCACGCTTCCTCTTGCAGCCTGGGCCATTCGCACAGCAGCCCAGCCGCTGCTCTGCCTTCGTTCTTATGCCCTTCGTAGCAGGTCGCGCTTTCGTTTTGCTGGAGACGAACAGTCGTCTGCTTCTCGCCCAGAGAGCACGGTGCCGGCAGCGAAAGCCTCCAGGCTGCTGCTTCTGCCCAAACACGCCTGGCCTATGCACTTTCTCTGGCGGCGCTAGGTAGCGGCACATTCGCTCTGCCTTGTAGCCTGAATCTTAACGGAAAGCTTCTCGGCTACGTCTGGCACAGAGCACAGGTTGAGGTCAACGAGCTTCCCCAGAGCTTGCCCCCGAGGCGTGGAAACTTGGATTTGCAGCACATTCCAGGGCTACTCTTCCTTCCTTTACAGCCTGCCCAGCGCCGTCAGATCGCCGTGCTCTCTGCCGCCGCCTTCTCGCTTCCAAGTACCAGCACGCACCTTGCAGCCGTGCAGAGAGCAAAGTGCGGATAGACGTCTCGCTCAGAAGAAGGTGCCAGGACGAAAAGATGTTCGTCCTTTCTGCTCCTCGTCGCCCGCATTGTGGTGCTGTGTTGAAAGTCTTGGCCAGCCAAAGGCTAATCTTACAGCAAGTGCTTCTCTCCTGAAGCATTTGGCTCAGTGAGAGCTACACACGCGGTTTGGACACTGTAAAGCAGCAAGAAAAATGATTGTACCTCGAGCTGAGGAAAATCCCTGCACAGAACCCTGTGCATGCGTGCGCTATACCCTCTGAAGAGCGCGACAGCTCCGAGCCATGGCTGGGCTTCACTTGTGTCCAGAGCACAGAAGGCGAAGAACGAAGCAGCCGGGCACCGGGCTCATGCACTCAGTGCACCGAATTGCATGAGCTCAGCACAAAGCTGCTTCACAAGCACAGTCAGCTGAGAATGCTCCGGCTGCTTCCGAGAGTCCGGCGCAGCCCTTGCACTCCATCACACAAGCTGGCCAGAAACAGTTTCTTACAGCCGCACTGTTGCAGAGTCCACGCGGCTTGAGCGCACGCAGAAGGAGGCGTCCAGAAAGAAGGCGTTCTTCAAGTCCCCCTTCTCTAAGCAGCCTTGAAGCTGAGCACAGCACACTGCGCCTAGGCAGCTTCTTTCTCCGAGAGACGTGCCCTCCTCACACGATGCACTCTCGCAGCTCCCTTGCCCACTTGCAGCAGCTGCTAGCAAAGAAAAAGGCTCCAGGGCTAAGAGCCACTGCTGGGCTGAACCTTCCCCTTGCCTCACGTCAAGCCCCAGAAACTGTCCTCTGCACTCGGTTTTTCCCTTCTCCACCGCATCTACCACGGGCGTCTCTGCATCTCCAAGCATGAAGCTAGCAGAATTGCTTCCAGGGAACAGGGGAAGAGAAATAGGGAGCAGCACAAGTAGCCGCAAGTTGAACTTTCTGCTTCCCACTGCTCAAGTGAATCCGCAAACAAGCGAGTGGCAGGCACGCTTCCTCTTGCAGCCTGGGCCATTCGCACAGCAGCCCAGCCGCTGCTCTGCCTTCGTTCTTATGCCCTTCGTAGCAGGTCGCGCTTTCGTTTTGCTGGAGACGAACAGTCGTCTGCTTCTCGCCCAGAGAGCGCGGTGCCGGCAGCGAAAGCCTCCAGGCTGCTGCTTCTGCCCAAACACGCCTGGCCTATGCACTTTCTCTGGCGGCGCTAGGTAGCGGCACATTCGCTCTGCCTTGTAGCCTGAATCTTAACGGAAAGCTTCTCGGCTACGTCTGGCACAGAGCACAGGTTGAGGTCAACGAGCTTCCCCAGAGCTTGCCCCCGAGGCGTGGAAACTTGGATTTGCAGCACATTCCAGGGCTCCTCTTCCTTCCTTTACAGCCTGCCCAGCGCCGTCAGATCGCCGTGCTCTCTGCCGCCGCCTTCTCGCTTCCAAGTACCAGCACGCACCTTGCAGCCGTGCAGAGAGCAAAGATGCGGATAGACGTCTCGCTCAGAAGAAGGTGCCAGGACGAAAAGATGTTCGTCCTTTCTGCTCCTCGTCGCCCGCATTGTGGTGCTGTGTTGAAAGTCTTGGCCAGCCAAAGGCTAATCTTACAGCAAGTGCTTCTCTCCTGAAGCATTTGGCTCAGTGAGAGCTACACACGCGGTTTGGACACTGTAAAGCAGCAAGAAAAATGATTGTACCTCGAGCTGAGGAAAATCCCTGCACAGAACCCTGTGCATGCGTGCGCTATACCCTCTGAAGAGCGCGACAGCTCCGAGCCATGGCTGGGCTTCACTTGTGTCCAGAGCACAGAAGGCGAAGAACGAAGCAGCCGGGCACCGGGCTCATGCACTCAGTGCACCGAATTGCATGAGCTCAGCACAAAGCTGCTTCACAAGCACAGTCAGCTGAGAATGCTCCGGCTGCTTCCGAGAGTCCGGCGCAGCCCTTGCACGCCATCACACAAGCTGGCCAGAAACAGTTTCTTACAGCCGCACTGTTGCAGAGTCCACGCGGCTTGAGCGCACGCAGAAGGAGGCGTCCAGAAAGAAGGCGTTCTTCAAGTCCCCCTTCTCTAAGCAGCCTTGAAGCTGAGCACAGCACACTGCGCCTAGGCAGCTTCTTTCTCCGAGAGACGTGCCCTCCTCACACGATGCACTCTCGCAGCTCCCTTGCCCACTTGCAGCAGCTGCTAGCAAAGAAAAAGGCTCCAGGGCTAAGAGCCACTGCTGGGCTGAACCTTCCCCTTGCCTCACGTCAAGCCCCAGAAACTGTCCTCTGCACTCGGTTTTTCCCTTCTCCACCGCATCTACCACGGGCGTCTCTGCATCTCCAAGCATGAAGCTAGCAGAATTGCTTCCAGGGAACAGGGGAAGAGAAATAGGGAGCAGCACAAGTAGCCGCAAGTTGAACTTTCTGCTTCCCACTGCTCAAGTGAATCCGCAAACAAGCGAGTGGCAGGCACGCTTCCTCTTGCAGCCTGGGCCATTCGCACAGCAGCCCAGCCGCTGCTCTGCCTTCGTTCTTATGCCCTTCGTAGCAGGTCGCGCTTTCGTTTTGCTGGAGACGAACAGTCGTCTGCTTCTCGCCCAGAGAGCGCGGTGCCGGCAGCGAAAGCCTCCAGGCTGCTGCTTCTGCCCAAACACGCCTGGCCTATGCACTTTCTCTGGCGGCGCTAGGTAGCGGCACATTCGCTCTGCCTTGTAGCCTGAATCTTAACGGAAAGCTTCTCGGCTACGTCTGGCACAGAGCACAGGTTGAGGTCAACGAGCTTCCCCAGAGCTTGCCCCCGAGGCGTGGAAACTTGGATTTGCAGCACATTCCAGGGCTCCTCTTCCTTCCTTTACAGCCTGCCCAGCGCCGTCAGATCGCCGTGCTCTCTGCCGCCGCCTTCTCGCTTCCAAGTACCAGCACGCACCTTGCAGCCGTGCAGAGAGCAAAGATGCGGATAGACGTCTCGCTCAGAAGAAGGTGCCAGGACGAAAAGATGTTCGTCCTTTCTGCTCCTCGTCGCCCGCATTGTGGTGCTGTGTTGAAAGTCTTGGCCAGCCAAAGGCTAATCTTACAGCAAGTGCTTCTCTCCTGAAGCATTTGGCTCAGTGAGAGCTACACACGCGGTTTGGACACTGTAAAGCAGCAAGAAAAATGATTGTACCTCGAGCTGAGGAAAATCCCTGCACAGAACCCTGTGCATGCGTGCGCTATACCCTCTGAAGAGCGCGACAGCTCCGAGCCATGGCTGGGCTTCACTTGTGTCCAGAGCACAGAAGGCGAAGAACGAAGCAGCCGGGCACCGGGCTCATGCACTCAGTGCACCGAATTGCATGAGCTCAGCACAAAGCTGCTTCACAAGCACAGTCAGCTGAGAATGCTCCGGCTGCTTCCGAGAGTCCGGCGCAGCCCTTGCACGCCATCACACAAGCTGGCCAGAAACAGTTTCTTACAGCCGCACTGTTGCAGAGTCCACGCGGCTTGAGCGCACGCAGAAGGAGGCGTCCAGAAAGAAGGCGTTCTTCAAGTCCCCCTTCTCTAAGCAGCCTTGAAGCTGAGCACAGCACACTGCGCCTAGGCAGCTTCTTTCTCCGAGAGACGTGCCCTCCTCACACGATGCACTCTCGCAGCTCCCTTGCCCACTTGCAGCAGCTGCTAGCAAAGAAAAAGGCTCCAGGGCTAAGAGCCACTGCTGGGCTGAACCTTCCCCTTGCCTCACGTCAAGCCCCAGAAACTGTCCTCTGCACTCGGTTTTTCCCTTCTCCACCGCATCTACCACGGGCGTCTCTGCATCTCCAAGCATGAAGCTAGCAGAATTGCTTCCAGGGAACAGGGGAAGAGAAATAGGGAGCAGCACAAGTAGCCGCAAGTTGAACTTTCTGCTTCCCACTGCTCAAGTGAATCCGCAAACAAGCGAGTGGCAGGCACGCTTCCTCTTGCAGCCTGGGCCATTCGCACAGCAGCCCAGCCGCTGCTCTGCCTTCGTTCTTATGCCCTTCGTAGCAGGTCGCGCTTTCGTTTTGCTGGAGACGAACAGTCGTCTGCTTCTCGCCCAGAGAGCACGGTGCCGGCAGCGAAAGCCTCCAGGCTGCTGCTTCTGCCCAAACACGCCTGGCCTATGCACTTTCTCTGGCGGCGCTAGGTAGCGGCACATTCGCTCTGCCTTGTAGCCTGAATCTTAACGGAAAGCTTCTCGGCTACGTCTGGCACAGAGCACAGGTTGAGGTCAACGAGCTTCCCCAGAGCTTGCCCCCGAGGCGTGGAAACTTGGATTTGCAGCACATTCCAGGGCTACTCTTCCTTCCTTTACAGCCTGCCCAGCGCCGTCAGATCGCCGTGCTCTCTGCCGCCGCCTTCTCGCTTCCAAGCACCAGCACGCACCTTGCAGCCGTGCAGAGAGCAAAGATGCGGATAGACGTCTCGCTCAGAAGAAGGTGCCAGGACGAAAAGATGTTCGTCCTTTCTGCTCCTCGTCGCCCGCATTGTGGTGCTGTGTTGAAAGTCTTGGCCAGCCAAAGGCTAATCTTACAGCAAGTGCTTCTCTCCTGAAGCATTTGGCTCAGTGAGAGCTACACACGCGGTTTGGACACTGTAAAGCAGCAAGAAAAATGATTGTACCTCGAGCTGAGGAAAATCCCTGCACAGAACCCTGTGCATGCGTGCGCTATACCCTCTGAAGAGCGCGACAGCTCCGAGCCATGGCTGGGCTTCACTTGTGTCCAGAGCACAGAAGGCGAAGAACGAAGCAGCCGGGCACCGGGCTCATGCACTCAGTGCACCGAATTGCATGAGCTCGGCACAAAGCTGCTTCACAAGCACAGTCAGCTGAGAATGCTCCGGCTGCTTCCGAGAGTCCGGCGCAGCCCTTGCACGCCATCACACAAGCTGGCCAGAAACAGTTTCTTACAGCCGCACTGTTGCAGAGTCCACGCGGCTTGAGCGCACGCAGAAGGAGGCGTCCAGAAAGAAGGCGTTCTTCAAGTCCCCCTTCTCTAAGCAGCCTTGAAGCTGAGCACAGCACACTGCGCCTAGGCAGCTTCTTTCTCCGAGAGACGTGCCCTCCTCACACGATGCACTCTCGCAGCTCCCTTGCCCACTTGCAGCAGCTGCTAGCAAAGAAAAAGGCTCCAGGGCTAAGAGCCACTGCTGGGCTGAACCTTCCCCTTGCCTCACGTCAAGCCCCAGAAACTGTCCTCTGCACTCGGTTTTTCCCTTCTCCACCGCATCTACCACGGGCGTCTCTGCATCTCCAAGCATGAAGCTAGCAGAATTGCTTCCAGGGAACAGTGGAAGAGAAATAGGGAGCAGCACAAGTAGCCGCAAGTTGAACTTTCTGCTTCCCACTGCTCAAGTGAATCCGCAAACAAGCGAGTGGCAGGCACGCTTCCTCTTGCAGCCTGGGCCATTCGCACAGCAGCCCAGCCGCTGCTCTGCCTTCGTTCTTATGCCCTTCGTAGCAGGTCGCGCTTTCGTTTTGCTGGAGACGAACAGTCGTCTGCTTCTCGCCCAGAGAGCGCGGTGCCGGCAGCGAAAGCCTCCAGGCTGCTGCTTCTGCCCAAACACGCCTGGCCTATGCACTTTCTCTGGCGGCGCTAGGTAGCGGCACATTCGCTCTGCCTTGTAGCCTGAATCTTAACGGAAAGCTTCTCGGCTACGTCTGGCACAGAGCACAGGTTGAGGTCAACGAGCTTCCCCAGAGCTTGCCCCCGAGGCGTGGAAACTTGGATTTGCAGCACATTCCAGGGCTCCTCTTCCTTCCTTTACAGCCTGCCCAGCGCCGTCAGATCGCCGTGCTCTCTGCCGCCGCCTTCTCGCTTCCAAGTACCAGCACGCACCTTGCAGCCGTGCAGAGAGCAAAGATGCGGATAGACGTCTCGCTCAGAAGAAGGTGCCAGGACGAAAAGATGTTCGTCCTTTCTGCTCCTCGTCGCCCGCATTGTGGTGCTGTGTTGAAAGTCTTGGCCAGCCAAAGGCTAATCTTACAGCAAGTGCTTCTCTCCTGAAGCATTTGGCTCAGTGAGAGCTACACACGCGGTTTGGACACTGTAAAGCAGCAAGAAAAATGATTGTACCTCGAGCTGAGGAAAATCCCTGCACAGAACCCTGTGCATGCGTGCGCTATACCCTCTGAAGAGCGCGACAGCTCCGAGCCATGGCTGGGCTTCACTTCTGTCCAGAGCACAGAAGGCGAAGAACGAAGCAGCCGGGCACCGGGCTCATGCACTCAGTGCACCGAATTGCATGAGCTCGGCACAAAGCTGCTTCACAAGCACAGTCAGCTGAGAATGCTCCGGCTGCTTCCGAGAGTCCGGCGCAGCCCTTGCACGCCATCACACAAGCTGGCCAGAAACAGTTTCTTACAGCCGCACTGTTGCAGAGTCCACGCGGCTTGAGCGCACGCAGAAGGAGGCGTCCAGAAAGAAGGCGTTCTTCAAGTCCCCCTTCTCTAAGCAGCCTTGAAGCTGAGCACAGCACACTGCGCCTAGGCAGCTTCTTTCTCCGAGAGACGTGCCCTCCTCACACGATGCACTCTCGCAGCTCCCTTGCCCACTTGCAGCAGCTGCTAGCAAAGAAAAAGGCTCCAGGGCTAAGAGCCACTGCTGGGCTGAACCTTCCCCTTGCCTCACGTCAAGCCCCAGAAACTGTCCTCTGCACTCGGTTTTTCCCTTCTCCACCGCATCTACCACGGGCGTCTCTGCATCTCCAAGCATGAAGCTAGCAGAATTGCTTCCAGGGAACAGGGGAAGAGAAATAGGGAGCAGCACAAGTAGCCGCAAGTTGAACTTTCTGCTTCCCACTGCTCAAGTGAATCCGCAAACAAGCGAGTGGCAGGCACGCTTCCTCTTGCAGCCTGGGCCATTCGCACAGCAGCCCAGCCGCTGCTCTGCCTTCGTTCTTATGCCCTTCGTAGCAGGTCGCGCTTTCGTTTTGCTGGAGACGAACAGTCGTCTGCTTCTCGCCCAGAGAGCGCGGTGCCGGCAGCGAAAGCCTCCAGGCTGCTGCTTCTGCCCAAACACGCCTGGCCTATGCACTTTCTCTGGCGGCGCTAGGTAGCGGCACATTCGCTCTGCCTTGTAGCCTGAATCTTAACGGAAAGCTTCTCGGCTACGTCTGGCACAGAGCACAGGTTGAGGTCAACGAGCTTCCCCAGAGCTTGCCCCCGAGGCGTGGAAACTTGGATTTGCAGCACATTCCAGGGCTCCTCTTCCTTCCTTTACAGCCTGCCCAGCGCCGTCAGATCGCCGTGCTCTCTGCCGCCGCCTTCTCGCTTCCAAGTACCAGCACGCACCTTGCAGCCGTGCAGAGAGCAAAGATGCGGATAGACGTCTCGCTCAGAAGAAGGTGCCAGGACGAAAAGATGTTCGTCCTTTCTGCTCCTCGTCGCCCGCATTGTGGTGCTGTGTTGAAAGTCTTGGCCAGCCAAAGGCTAATCTTACAGCAAGTGCTTCTCTCCTGAAGCATTTGGCTCAGTGAGAGCTACACACGCGGTTTGGACACTGTAAAGCAGCAAGAAAAATGATTGTACCTCGAGCTGAGGAAAATCCCTGCACAGAACCCTGTGCATGCGTGCGCTATACCCTCTGAAGAGCGCGACAGCTCCGAGCCATGGCTGGGCTTCACTTGTGTCCAGAGCACAGAAGGCGAAGAACGAAGCAGCCGGGCACCGGGCTCATGCACTCAGTGCACCGAATTGCATGAGCTCAGCACAAAGCTGCTTCACAAGCACAGTCAGCTGAGAATGCTCCGGCTGCTTCCGAGAGTCCGGCGCAGCCCTTGCACGCCATCACACAAGCTGGCCAGAAACAGTTTCTTACAGCCGCACTGTTGCAGAGTCCACGCGGCTTGAGCGCACGCAGAAGGAGGCGTCCAGAAAGAAGGCGTTCTTCAAGTCCCCCTTCTCTAAGCAGCCTTGAAGCTGAGCACAGCACACTGCGCCTAGGCAGCTTCTTTCTCCGAGAGACGTGCCCTCCTCACACGATGCACTCTCGCAGCTCCCTTGCCCACTTGCAGCAGCTGCTAGCAAAGAAAAAGGCTCCAGGGCTAAGAGCCACTGCTGGGCTGAACCTTCCCCTTGCCTCACGTCAAGCCCCAGAAACTGTCCTCTGCACTCGGTTTTTCCCTTCTCCACCGCATCTACCACGGGCGTCTCTGCATCTCCAAGCATGAAGCTAGCAGAATTGCTTCCAGGGAACAGGGGAAGAGAAATAGGGAGCAGCACAAGTAGCCGCAAGTTGAACTTTCTGCTTCCCACTGCTCAAGTGAATCCGCAAACAAGCGAGTGGCAGGCACGCTTCCTCTTGCAGCCTGGGCCATTCGCACAGCAGCCCAGCCGCTGCTCTGCCTTCGTTCTTATGCCCTTCGTAGCAGGTCGCGCTTTCGTTTTGCTGGAGACGAACAGTCGTCTGCTTCTCCCCCAGAGAGCACGGTGCCGGCAGCGAAAGCCTCCAGGCTGCTGCTTCTGCCCAAACACGCCTGGCCTATGCACTTTCTCTGGCGGCGCTAGGTAGCGGCACATTCGCTCTGCCTTGTAGCCTGAATCTTAACGGAAAGCTTCTCGGCTACGTCTGGCACAGAGCACAGGTTGAGGTCAACGAGCTTCCCCAGAGCTTGCCCCCGAGGCGTGGAAACTTGGATTTGCAGCACATTCCAGGGCTACTCTTCCTTCCTTTACAGCCTGCCCAGCGCCGTCAGATCGCCGTGCTCTCTGCCGCCGCCTTCTCGCTTCCAAGCACCAGCACGCACCTTGCAGCCGTGCAGAGAGCAAAGATGCGGATAGACGTCTCGCTCAGAAGAAGGTGCCAGGACGAAAAGATGTTCGTCCTTTCTGCTCCTCGTCGCCCGCATTGTGGTGCTGTGTTGAAAGTCTTGGCCAGCCAAAGGCTAATCTTACAGCAAGTGCTTCTCTCCTGAAGCATTTGGCTCAGTGAGAGCTACACACGCGGTTTGGACACTGTAAAGCAGCAAGAAAAATGATTGTACCTCGAGCTGAGGAAAATCCCTGCACAGAACCCTGTGCATGCGTGCGCTATACCCTCTGAAGAGCGCGACAGCTCCGAGCCATGGCTGGGCTTCACTTGTGTCCAGAGCACAGAAGGCGAAGAACGAAGCAGCCGGGCACCGGGCTCATGCACTCAGTGCACCGAATTGCATGAGCTCAGCACAAAGCTGCTTCACAAGCACAGTCAGCTGAGAATGCTCCGGCTGCTTCCGAGAGTCCGGCGCAGCCCTTGCACGCCATCACACAAGCTGGCCAGAAACAGTTTCTTACAGCCGCACTGTTGCAGAGTCCACGCGGCTTGAGCGCACGCAGAAGGAGGCGTCCAGAAAGAAGGCGTTCTTCAAGTCCCCCTTCTCTAAGCAGCCTTGAAGCTGAGCACAGCACACTGCGCCTAGGCAGCTTCTTTCTCCGAGAGACGTGCCCTCCTCACACGATGCACTCTCGCAGCTCCCTTGCCCACTTGCAGCAGCTGCTAGCAAAGAAAAAGGCTCCAGGGCTAAGAGCCACTGCTGGGCTGAACCTTCCCCTTGCCTCACGTCAAGCCCCAGAAACTGTCCTCTGCACTCGGTTTTTCCCTTCTCCACCGCATCTACCACGGGCGTCTCTGCATCTCCAAGCATGAAGCTAGCAGAATTGCTTCCAGGGAACAGTGGAAGAGAAATAGGGAGCAGCACAAGTAGCCGCAAGTTGAACTTTCTGCTTCCCACTGCTCAAGTGAATCCGCAAACAAGCGAGTGGCAGGCACGCTTCCTCTTGCAGCCTGGGCCATTCGCACAGCAGCCCAGCCGCTGCTCTGCCTTCGTTCTTATGCCCTTCGTAGCAGGTCGCGCTTTCGTTTTGCTGGAGACGAACAGTCGTCTGCTTCTCGCCCAGAGAGCGCGGTGCCGGCAGCGAAAGCCTCCAGGCTGCTGCTTCTGCCCAAACACGCCTGGCCTATGCACTTTCTCTGGCGGCGCTAGGTAGCGGCACATTCGCTCTGCCTTGTAGCCTGAATCTTAACGGAAAGCTTCTCGGCTACGTCTGGCACAGAGCACAGGTTGAGGTCAACGAGCTTCCCCAGAGCTTGCCCCCGAGGCGTGGAAACTTGGATTTGCAGCACATTCCAGGGCTCCTCTTCCTTCCTTTACAGCCTGCCCAGCGCCGTCAGATCGCCGTGCTCTCTGCCGCCGCCTTCTCGCTTCCAAGTACCAGCACGCACCTTGCAGCCGTGCAGAGAGCAAAGATGCGGATAGACGTCTCGCTCAGAAGAAGGTGCCAGGACGAAAAGATGTTCGTCCTTTCTGCTCCTCGTCGCCCGCATTGTGGTGCTGTGTTGAAAGTCTTGGCCAGCCAAAGGCTAATCTTACAGCAAGTGCTTCTCTCCTGAAGCATTTGGCTCAGTGAGAGCTACACACGCGGTTTGGACACTGTAAAGCAGCAAGAAAAATGATTGTACCTCGAGCTGAGGAAAATCCCTGCACAGAACCCTGTGCATGCGTGCGCTATACCCTCTGAAGAGCGCGACAGCTCCGAGCCATGGCTGGGCTTCACTTGTGTCCAGAGCACAGAAGGCGAAGAACGAAGCAGCCGGGCACCGGGCTCATGCACTCAGTGCACCGAATTGCATGAGCTCAGCACAAAGCTGCTTCACAAGCACAGTCAGCTGAGAATGCTCCGGCTGCTTCCGAGAGTCCGGCGCAGCCCTTGCACGCCATCACACAAGCTGGCCAGAAACAGTTTCTTACAGCCGCACTGTTGCAGAGTCCACGCGGCTTGAGCGCACGCAGAAGGAGGCGTCCAGAAAGAAGGCGTTCTTCAAGTCCCCCTTCTCTAAGCAGCCTTGAAGCTGAGCACAGCACACTGCGCCTAGGCAGCTTCTTTCTCCGAGAGACGTGCCCTCCTCACACGATGCACTCTCGCAGCTCCCTTGCCCACTTGCAGCAGCTGCTAGCAAAGAAAAAGGCTCCAGGGCTAAGAGCCACTGCTGGGCTGAACCTTCCCCTTGCCTCACGTCAAGCCCCAGAAACTGTCCTCTGCACTCGGTTTTTCCCTTCTCCACCGCATCTACCACGGGCGTCTCTGCATCTCCAAGCATGAAGCTAGCAGAATTGCTTCCAGGGAACAGTGGAAGAGAAATAGGGAGCAGCACAAGTAGCCGCAAGTTGAACTTTCTGCTTCCCACTGCTCAAGTGAATCCGCAAACAAGCGAGTGGCAGGCACGCTTCCTCTTGCAGCCTGGGCCATTCGCACAGCAGCCCAGCCGCTGCTCTGCCTTCGTTCTTATGCCCTTCGTAGCAGGTCGCGCTTTCGTTTTGCTGGAGACGAACAGTCGTCTGCTTCTCGCCCAGAGAGCGCGGTGCCGGTAGCGAAAGCCTCCAGGCTGCTGCTTCTGCCCAAACACGCCTGGCCTATGCACTTTCTCTGGCGGCGCTAGGTAGCGGCACATTCGCTCTGCCTTGTAGCCTGAATCTTAACGGAAAGCTTCTCGGCTACGTCTGGCACAGAGCACAGGTTGAGGTCAACGAGCTTCCCCAGAGCTTGCCCCCGAGGCGTGGAAACTTGGATTTGCAGCACATTCCAGGGCTACTCTTCCTTCCTTTACAGCCTGCCCAGCGCCGTCAGATCGCCGTGCTCTCTGCCGCCGCCTTCTCGCTTCCAAGTACCAGCACGCACCTTGCAGCCGTGCAGAGAGCAAAGATGCGGATAGACGTCTCGCTCAGAAGAAGGTGCCAGGACGAAAAGATGTTCGTCCTTTCTGCTCCTCGTCGCCCGCATTGTGGTGCTGTGTTGAAAGTCTTGGCCAGCCAAAGGCTAATCTTACAGCAAGTGCTTCTCTCCTGAAGCATTTGGCTCAGTGAGAGCTACACACGCGGTTTGGACACTGTAAAGCAGCAAGAAAAATGATTGTACCTCGAGCTGAGGAAAATCCCTGCACAGAACCCTGTGCATGCGTGCGCTATACCCTCTGAAGAGCGCGACAGCTCCGAGCCATGGCTGGGCTTCACTTCTGTCCAGAGCACAGAAGGCGAAGAACGAAGCAGCCGGGCACCGGGCTCATGCACTCAGTGCACCGAATTGCATGAGCTCGGCACAAAGCTGCTTCACAAGCACAGTCAGCTGAGAATGCTCCGGCTGCTTCCGAGA
Organism: Coloeus monedula; assembly: GCF_965178545.1. Taxonomy (NCBI): domain Eukaryota; kingdom Metazoa; phylum Chordata; class Aves; order Passeriformes; family Corvidae; genus Coloeus; species Coloeus monedula. The sequence goes on along the minus strand of NC_138781.1, from coordinate 57,532,461 downwards.
GTCCGGCGCAGCCCTTGCACTCCATCACACAAGCTGGCCAGAAACAGTTTCTTACAGCCGCACTGTTGCAGAGTCCACGCGGCTTGAGCGCACGCAGAAGGAGGCGTCCAGAAAGAAGGCGTTCTTCAAGTCCCCCTTCTCTAAGCAGCCTTGAAGCTGAGCACAGCACACTGCGCCTAGGCAGCTTCTTTCTCCGAGAGACGTGCCCTCCTCACACGATGCACTCTCGCAGCTCCCTTGCCCACTTGCAGCAGCTGCTAGCAAAGAAAAAGGCTCCAGGGCTAAGAGCCACTGCTGGGCTGAACCTTCCGCTTGCCTCACGTCAAGCCCCAGAAACTGTCCTCTGCACTCGGTTTTTCCCTTCTCCACCGCATCTACCACGGGCGTCTCTGCATCTCCAAGCATGAAGCTAGCAGAATTGCTTCCAGGGAACAGGGGAAGAGAAATAGGGAGCAGCACAAGTAGCCGCAAGTTGAACTTTCTGCTTCCCACTGCTCAAGTGAATCCGCAAACAAGCGAGTGGCAGGCACGCTTCCTCTTGCAGCCTGGGCCATTCGCACAGCAGCCCAGCCGCTGCTCTGCCTTCGTTCTTATGCCCTTCGTAGCAGGTCGCGCTTTCGTTTTGCTGGAGACGAACAGTCGTCTGCTTCTCGCCCAGAGAGCGCGGTGCCGGCAGCGAAAGCCTCCAGGCTGCTGCTTCTGCCCAAACACGCCTGGCCTATGCACTTTCTCTGGCGGCGCTAGGTAGCGGCACATTCGCTCTGCCTTGTAGCCTGAATCTTAACGGAAAGCTTCTCGGCTACGTCTGGCACAGAGCACAGGTTGAGGTCAACGAGCTTCCCCAGAGCTTGCCCCCGAGGCGTGGAAACTTGGATTTGCAGCACATTCCAGGGCTCCTCTTCCTTCCTTTACAGCCTGCCCAGCGCCGTCAGATCGCCGTGCTCTCTGCCGCCGCCTTCTCGCTTCCAAGTACCAGCACGCACCTTGCAGCCGTGCAGAGAGCAAAGATGCGGATAGACGTCTCGCTCAGAAGAAGGTGCCAGGACGAAAAGATGTTCGTGCTTTCTGCTCCTCGTCGCCCGCATTGTGGTGCTGTGTTGAAAGTCTTGGCCAGCCAAAGGCTAATCTTACAGCAAGTGCTTCTCTCCTGAAGCATTTGGCTCAGTGAGAGCTACACACGCGGTTTGGACACTGTAAAGCAGCAAGAAAAATGATTGTACCTCGAGCTGAGGAAAATCCCTGCACAGAACCCTGTGCATGCGTGCGCTATACCCTCTGAAGAGCGCGACAGCTCCGAGCCATGGCTGGGCTTCACTTCTGTCCAGAGCACAGAAGGCGAAGAACGAAGCAGCCGGGCACCGGGCTCATGCACTCAGTGCACCGAATTGCATGAGCTCGGCACAAAGCTGCTTCACAAGCACAGTCAGCTGAGAATGCTCCGGCTGCTTCCGAGAGTCCGGCGCAGCCCTTGCACTCCATCACACAAGCTGGCCAGAAACAGTTTCTTACAGCCGCACTGTTGCAGAGTCCACGCGGCTTGAGCGCACGCAGAAGGAGGCGTCCAGAAAGAAGGCGTTCTTCAAGTCCCCCTTCTCTAAGCAGCCTTGAAGCTGAGCACAGCACACTGCGCCTAGGCAGCTTCTTTCTCCGAGAGACGTGCCCTCCTCACACGATGCACTCTCGCAGCTCCCTTGCCCACTTGCAGCAGCTGCTAGCAAAGAAAAAGGCTCCAGGGCTAAGAGCCACTGCTGGGCTGAACCTTCCCCTTGCCTCACGTCAAGCCCCAGAAACTGTCCTCTGCACTCGGTTTTTCCCTTCTCCACCGCATCTACCACGGGCGTCTCTGCATCTCCAAGCATGAAGCTAGCAGAATTGCTTCCAGGGAACAGGGGAAGAGAAATAGGGAGCAGCACAAGTAGCCGCAAGTTGAACTTTCTGCTTCCCACTGCTCAAGTGAATCCGCAAACAAGCGAGTGGCAGGCACGCTTCCTCTTGCAGCCTGGGCCATTCGCACAGCAGCCCAGCCGCTGCTCTGCCTTCGTTCTTATGCCCTTCGTAGCAGGTCGCGCTTTCGTTTTGCTGGAGACGAACAGTCGTCTGCTTCTCGCCCAGAGAGCACGGTGCCGGCAGCGAAAGCCTCCAGGCTGCTGCTTCTGCCCAAACACGCCTGGCCTATGCACTTTCTCTGGCGGCGCTAGGTAGCGGCACATTCGCTCTGCCTTGTAGCCTGAATCTTAACGGAAAGCTTCTCGGCTACGTCTGGCACAGAGCACAGGTTGAGGTCAACGAGCTTCCCCAGAGCTTGCCCCCGAGGCGTGGAAACTTGGATTTGCAGCACATTCCAGGGCTCCTCTTCCTTCCTTTACAGCCTGCCCAGTGCCGTCAGATCGCCGTGCTCTCTGCCGCCGCCTTCTCGCTTCCAAGTACCAGCACGCACCTTGCAGCCGTGCAGAGAGCAAAGATGCGGATAGACGTCTCGCTCAGAAGAAGGTGCCAGGACGAAAAGATGTTCGTCCTTTCTGCTCCTCGTCGCCCGCATTGTGGTGCTGTGTTGAAAGTCTTGGCCAGCCAAAGGCTAATCTTACAGCAAGTGCTTCTCTCCTGAAGCATTTGGCTCAGTGAGAGCTACACACGCGGTTTGGACACTGTAAAGCAGCAAGAAAAATGATTGTACCTCGAGCTGAGGAAAATCCCTGCACAGAACCCTGTGCATGCGTGCGCTATACCCTCTGAAGAGCGCGACAGCTCCGAGCCATGGCTGGGCTTCACTTCTGTCCAGAGCACAGAAGGCGAAGAACGAAGCAGCCGGGCACCGGGCTCATGCACTCAGTGCACCGAATTGCATGAGCTCAGCACAAAGCTGCTTCACAAGCACAGTCAGCTGAGAATGCTCCGGCTGCTTCCGAGAGTCCGGCGCAGCCCTTGCACGCCATCACACAAGCTGGCCAGAAACAGTTTCTTACAGCCGCACTGTTGCAGAGTCCACGCGGCTTGAGCGCACGCAGAAGGAGGCGTCCAGAAAGAAGGCGTTCTTCAAGTCCCCCTTCTCTAAGCAGCCTTGAAGCTGAGCACAGCACACTGCGCCTAGGCAGCTTCTTTCTCCGAGAGACGTGCCCTCCTCACACGATGCACTCTCGCAGCTCCCTTGCCCACTTGCAGCAGCTGCTAGCAAAGAAAAAGGCTCCAGGGCTAAGAGCCACTGCTGGGCTGAACCTTCCCCTTGCCTCACGTCAAGCCCCAGAAACTGTCCTCTGCACTCGGTTTTTCCCTTCTCCACCGCATCTACCACGGGCGTCTCTGCATCTCCAAGCATGAAGCTAGCAGAATTGCTTCCAGGGAACAGTGGAAGAGAAATAGGGAGCAGCACAAGTAGCCGCAAGTTGAACTTTCTGCTTCCCACTGCTCAAGTGAATCCGCAAACAAGCGAGTGGCAGGCACGCTTCCTCTTGCAGCCTGGGCCATTCGCACAGCAGCCCAGCCGCTGCTCTGCCTTCGTTCTTATGCCCTTCGTAGCAGGTCGCGCTTTCGTTTTGCTGGAGACGAACAGTCGTCTGCTTCTCGCCCAGAGAGCGCGGTGCCGGTAGCGAAAGCCTCCAGGCTGCTGCTTCTGCCCAAACACGCCTGGCCTATGCACTTTCTCTGGCGGCGCTAGGTAGCGGCACATTCGCTCTGCCTTGTAGCCTGAATCTTAACGGAAAGCTTCTCGGCTAAGTCTGGCACAGAGCACAGGTTGAGGTCAACGAGCTTCCCCAGAGCTTGCCCCCGAGGCGTGGAAACTTGGATTTGCAGCACATTCCAGGGCTCCTCTTCCTTCCTTTACAGCCTGCCCAGCGCCGTCAGATCGCCGTGCTCTCTGCCGCCGCCTTCTCGCTTCCAAGTACCAGCACGCACCTTGCAGCCGTGCAGAGAGCAAAGATGCGGATAGACGTCTCGCTCAGAAGAAGGTGCCAGGACGAAAAGATGTTCGTCCTTTCTGCTCCTCGTCGCCCGCATTGTGGTGCTGTGTTGAAAGTCTTGGCCAGCCAAAGGCTAATCTTACAGCAAGTGCTTCTCTCCTGAAGCATTTGGCTCAGTGAGAGCTACACACGCGGTTTGGACACTGTAAAGCAGCAAGAAAAATGATTGTACCTCGAGCTGAGGAAAATCCCTGCACAGAACCCTGTGCATGCGTGCGCTATACCCTCTGAAGAGCGCGACAGCTCCGAGCCATGGCTGGGCTTCACTTCTGTCCAGAGCACAGAAGGCGAAGAACGAAGCAGCCGGGCACCGGGCTCATGCACTCAGTGCACCGAATTGCATGAGCTCGGCACAAAGCTGCTTCACAAGCACAGTCAGCTGAGAATGCTCCGGCTGCTTCCGAGAGTCCGGCGCAGCCCTTGCACTCCATCACACAAGCTGGCCAGAAACAGTTTCTTACAGCCGCACTGTTGCAGAGTCCACGCGGCTTGAGCGCACGCAGAAGGAGGCGTCCAGAAAGAAGGCGTTCTTCAAGTCCCCCTTCTCTAAGCAGCCTTGAAGCTGAGCACAGCACACTGCGCCTAGGCAGCTTCTTTCTCCGAGAGACGTGCCCTCCTCACACGATGCACTCTCGCAGCTCCCTTGCCCACTTGCAGCAGCTGCTAGCAAAGAAAAAGGCTCCAGGGCTAAGAGCCACTGCTGGGCTGAACCTTCCCCTTGCCTCACGTCAAGCCCCAGAAACTGTCCTCTGCACTCGGTTTTTCCCTTCTCCACCGCATCTACCACGGGCGTCTCTGCATCTCCAAGCATGAAGCTAGCAGAATTGCTTCCAGGGAACAGGGGAAGAGAAATAGGGAGCAGCACAAGTAGCCGCAAGTTGAACTTTCTGCTTCCCACTGCTCAAGTGAATCCGCAAACAAGCGAGTGGCAGGCACGCTTCCTCTTGCAGCCTGGGCCATTCGCACAGCAGCCCAGCCGCTGCTCTGCCTTCGTTCTTATGCCCTTCGTAGCAGGTCGCGCTTTCGTTTTGCTGGAGACGAACAGTCGTCTGCTTCTCGCCCAGAGAGCACGGTGCCGGCAGCGAAAGCCTCCAGGCTGCTGCTTCTGCCCAAACACGCCTGGCCTATGCACTTTCTCTGGCGGCGCTAGGTAGCGGCACATTCGCTCTGCCTTGTAGCCTGAATCTTAACGGAAAGCTTCTCGGCTACGTCTGGCACAGAGCACAGGTTGAGGTCAACGAGCTTCCCCAGAGCTTGCCCCCGAGGCGTGGAAACTTGGATTTGCAGCACATTCCAGGGCTACTCTTCCTTCCTTTACAGCCTGCCCAGCGCCGTCAGATCGCCGTGCTCTCTGCCGCCGCCTTCTCGCTTCCAAGTACCAGCACGCACCTTGCAGCCGTGCAGAGAGCAAAGATGCGGATAGACGTCTCGCTCAGAAGAAGGTGCCAGGACGAAAAGATGTTCGTCCTTTCTGCTCCTCGTCGCCCGCATTGTGGTGCTGTGTTGAAAGTCTTGGCCAGCCAAAGGCTAATCTTACAGCAAGTGCTTCTCTCCTGAAGCATTTGGCTCAGTGAGAGCTACACACGCGGTTTGGACACTGTAAAGCAGCAAGAAAAATGATTGTACCTCGAGCTGAGGAAAATCCCTGCACAGAACCCTGTGCATGCGTGCGCTATACCCTCTGAAGAGCGCGACAGCTCCGAGCCATGGCTGGGCTTCACTTCTGTCCAGAGCACAGAAGGCGAAGAACGAAGCAGCCGGGCACCGGGCTCATGCACTCAGTGCACCGAATTGCATGAGCTCGGCACAAAGCTGCTTCACAAGCACAGTCAGCTGAGAATGCTCCGGCTGCTTCCGAGAGTCCGGCGCAGCCCTTGCACTCCATCACACAAGCTGGCCAGAAACAGTTTCTTACAGCCGCACTGTTGCAGAGTCCACGCGGCTTGAGCGCACGCAGAAGGAGGCGTCCAGAAAGAAGGCGTTCTTCAAGTCCCCCTTCTCTAAGCAGCCTTGAAGCTGAGCACAGCACACTGCGCCTAGGCAGCTTCTTTCTCCGAGAGACGTGCCCTCCTCACACGATGCACTCTCGCAGCTCCCTTGCCCACTTGCAGCAGCTGCTAGCAAAGAAAAAGGCTCCAGGGCTAAGAGCCACTGCTGGGCTGAACCTTCCCCTTGCCTCACGTCAAGCCCCAGAAACTGTCCTCTGCACTCGGTTTTTCCCTTCTCCACCGCATCTACCACGGGCGTCTCTGCATCTCCAAGCATGAAGCTAGCAGAATTGCTTCCAGGGAACAGGGGAAGAGAAATAGGGAGCAGCACAAGTAGCCGCAAGTTGAACTTTCTGCTTCCCACTGCTCAAGTGAATCCGCAAACAAGCGAGTGGCAGGCACGCTTCCTCTTGCAGCCTGGGCCATTCGCACAGCAGCCCAGCCGCTGCTCTGCCTTCGTTCTTATGCCCTTCGTAGCAGGTCGCGCTTTCGTTTTGCTGGAGACGAACAGTCGTCTGCTTCTCGCCCAGAGAGCACGGTGCCGGCAGCGAAAGCCTCCAGGCTGCTGCTTCTGCCCAAACACGCCTGGCCTATGCACTTTCTCTGGCGGCGCTAGGTAGCGGCACATTCGCTCTGCCTTGTAGCCTGAATCTTAACGGAAAGCTTCTCGGCTACGTCTGGCACAGAGCACAGGTTGAGGTCAACGAGCTTCCCCAGAGCTTGCCCCCGAGGCGTGGAAACTTGGATTTGCAGCACATTCCAGGGCTACTCTTCCTTCCTTTACAGCCTGCCCAGCGCCGTCAGATCGCCGTGCTCTCTGCCGCCGCCTTCTCGCTTCCAAGTACCAGCACGCACCTTGCAGCCGTGCAAAGATGCGGATAGACGTCTCGCTCAGAAGAAGGTGCCAGGACGAAAAGATGTTCGTCCTTTCTGCTCCTCGTCGCCCGCATTGTGGTGCTGTGTTGAAAGTCTTGGCCAGCCAAAGGCTAATGCAGCAGGTGCTTCTCTCCTGAAGCATTTGGCTCAGTGAGAGCTACACACGCGGTTTGGACACTGTAAAGCAGCAAGAAAAATGATTGTACCTCGAGCTGAGGAAAATCCCTGCACAGAACCCTGTGCATGCGTGCGCTATACCCTCTGAAGAGCGGGACAGCTCCGAGCCATGGCTGGGCTTCACTTCTGTCCAGAGCACAGAAGGCGAAGAACGAAGCAGCCGGGCACCGGGCTCATGCACTCAGTGCACCGAATTGCATGAGCTCGGCACAAAGCTGCTTCACAAGCACAGTCAGCTGAGAATGCTCCGGCTGCTTCCGAGAGTCCGGCGCAGCCCTTGCACTCCATCACACAAGCTGGCCAGAAACAGTTTCTTACAGCCGCACTGTTGCAGAGTCCACGCGGCTTGAGCGCACGCAGAAGGAGGCGTCCAGAAAGAAGGCGTTCTTCAAGTCCCCCTTCTCTAAGCAGCCTTGAAGCTGAGCACAGCACACTGCGCCTAGGCAGCTTCTTTCTCCGAGAGACGTGCCCTCCTCACACGATGCACTCTCGCAGCTCCCTTGCCCACTTGCAGCAGCTGCTAGCAAAGAAAAAGGCTCCAGGGCTAAGAGCCACTGCTGGGCTGAACCTTCCCCTTGCCTCACGTCAAGCCCCAGAAACTGTCCTCTGCACTCGGTTTTTCCCTTCTCCACCGCATCTACCACGGGCGTCTCTGCATCTCCAAGCATGAAGCTAGCAGAATTGCTTCCAGGGAACAGGGGAAGAGAAATAGGGAGCAGCACAAGTAGCCGCAAGTTGAACTTTCTGCTTCCCACTGCTCAAGTGAATCCGCAAACAAGCGAGTGGCAGGCACGCTTCCTCTTGCAGCCTGGGCAATTCGCACAGCAGCCCAGCCGCTGCTCTGCCTTCGTTCTTATGCCCTTCGTAGCAGGTCGCGCTTTCGTTTTGCTGGAGACGAACAGTCGTCTGCTTCTCGCCCAGAGAGCACGGTGCCGGCAGCGAAAGCCTCCAGGCTGCTGCTTCTGCCCAAACACGCCTGGCCTATGCACTTTCTCTGGCGGCGCTAGGTAGCGGCACATTCGCTCTGCCTTGTAGCCTGAATCTTAACGGAAAGCTTCTCGGCTACGTCTGGCACAGAGCACAGGTTGAGGTCAACGAGCTTCCCCAGAGCTTGCCCCCGAGGCGTGGAAACTTGGATTTGCAGCACATTCCAGGGCTCCTCTTCCTTCCTTTACAGCCTGCCCAGCGCCGTCAGATCGCCGTGCTCTCTGCCGCCGCCTTCTCGCTTCCAAGTACCAGCACGCACCTTGCAGCCGTGCAGAGAGCAAAGATGCGGATAGACGTCTCGCTCAGAAGAAGGTGCCAGGACGAAAAGATGTTCGTCCTTTCTGCTCCTCGTCGCCCGCATTGTGGTGCTGTGTTGAAAGTCTTGGCCAGCCAAAGGCTAATCTTACAGCAAGTGCTTCTCTCCTGAAGCATTTGGCTCAGTGAGAGCTACACACGCGGTTTGGACACTGTAAAGCAGCAAGAAAAATGATTGTACCTCGAGCTGAGGAAAATCCCTGCACAGAACCCTGTGCATGCGTGCGCTATACCCTCTGAAGAGCGCGACAGCTCCGAGCCATGGCTGGGCTTCACTTCTGTCCAGAGCACAGAAGGCGAAGAACGAAGCAGCCGGGCACCGGGCTCATGCACTCAGTGCACCGAATTGCATGAGCTCGGCACAAAGCTGCTTCACAAGCACAGTCAGCTGAGAATGCTCCGGCTGCTTCCGAGAGTCCGGCGCAGCCCTTGCACTCCATCACACAAGCTGGCCAGAAACAGTTTCTTACAGCCGCACTGTTGCAGAGTCCACGCGGCTTGAGCGCACGCAGAAGGAGGCGTCCAGAAAGAAGGCGTTCTTCAAGTCCCCCTTCTCTAAGCAGCCTTGAAGCTGAGCACAGCACACTGCGCCTAGGCAGCTTCTTTCTCCGAGAGACGTGCCCTCCTCACACGATGCACTCTCGCAGCTCCCTTGCCCACTTGCAGCAGCTGCTAGCAAAGAAAAAGGCTCCAGGGCTAAGAGCCACTGCTGGGCTGAACCTTCCCCTTGCCTCACGTCAAGCCCCAGAAACTGTCCTCTGCACTCGGTTTTTCCCTTCTCCACCGCATCTACCACGGGCGTCTCTGCATCTCCAAGCATGAAGCTAGCAGAATTGCTTCCAGGGAACAGGGGAAGAGAAATAGGGAGCAGCACAAGTAGCCGCAAGTTGAACTTTCTGCTTCCCACTGCTCAAGTGAATCCGCAAACAAGCGAGTGGCAGGCACGCTTCCTCTTGCAGCCTGGGCCATTCGCACAGCAGCCCAGCCGCTGCTCTGCCTTCGTTCTTATGCCCTTCGTAGCAGGTCGCGCTTTCGTTTTGCTGGAGACGAACAGTCGTTTGCTTCTCGCCCAGAGAGCACGGTGCCGGCAGCGAAAGCCTCCAGGCTGCTGCTTCTGCCCAAACACGCCTGGCCTATGCACTTTCTCTGGCGGCGCTAGGTAGCGGCACATTCGCTCTGCCTTGTAGCCTGAATCTTAACGGAAAGCTTCTCGGCTACGTCTGGCACAGAGCACAGGTTGAGGTCAACGAGCTTCCCCAGAGCTTGCCCCCGAGGCGTGGAAACTTGGATTTGCAGCACATTCCAGGGCTCCTCTTCCTTCCTTTACAGCCTGCCCAGCGCCGTCAGATCGCCGTGCTCTCTGCCGCCGCCTTCTCGCTTCCAAGTACCAGCACGCACCTTGCAGCCGTGCAGAGAGCAAAGATGCGGATAGACGTCTCGCTCAGAAGAAGGTGCCAGGACGAAAAGATGTTCGTCCTTTCTGCTCCTCGTCGCCCGCATTGTGGTGCTGTGTTGAAAGTCTTGGCCAGCCAAAGGCTAATCTTACAGCAAGTGCTTCTCTCCTGAAGCATTTGGCTCAGTGAGAGCTACACACGCGGTTTGGACACTGTAAAGCAGCAAGAAAAATGATTGTACCTCGAGCTGAGGAAAATCCCTGCACAGAACCCTGTGCATGCGTGCGCTATACCCTCTGAAGAGCGGGACAGCTCCGAGCCATGGCTGGGCTTCACTTCTGTCCAGAGCACAGAAGGCGAAGAACGAAGCAGCCGGGCACCGGGCTCATGCACTCAGTGCACCGAATTGCATGAGCTCGGCACAAAGCTGCTTCACAAGCACAGTCAGCTGAGAATGCTCCGGCTGCTTCCGAGAGTCCGGCGCAGCCCTTGCACTCCATCACACAAGCTGGCCAGAAACAGTTTCTTACAGCCGCACTGTTGCAGAGTCCACGCGGCTTGAGCGCACGCAGAAGGAGGCGTCCAGAAAGAAGGCGTTCTTCAAGTCCCCCTTCTCTAAGCAGCCTTGAAGCTGAGCACAGCACACTGCGCCTAGGCAGCTTCTTTCTCCGAGAGACGTGCCCTCCTCACACGATGCACTCTCGCAGCTCCCTTGCCCACTTGCAGCAGCTGCTAGCAAAGAAAAAGGCTCCAGGGCTAAGAGCCACTGCTGGGCTGAACCTTCCCCTTGCCTCACGTCAAGCCCCAGAAACTGTCCTCTGCACTCGGTTTTTCCCTTCTCCACCGCATCTACCACGGGCGTCTCTGCATCTCCAAGCATGAAGCTAGCAGAATTGCTTCCAGGGAACAGTGGAAGAGAAATAGGGAGCAGCACAAGTAGCCGCAAGTTGAACTTTCTGCTTCCCACTGCTCAAGTGAATCCGCAAACAAGCGAGTGGCAGGCACGCTTCCTCTTGCAGCCTGGGCCATTCGCACAGCAGCCCAGCCGCTGCTCTGCCTTCGTTCTTATGCCCTTCGTAGCAGGTCGCGCTTTCGTTTTGCTGGAGACGAACAGTCGTCTGCTTCTCGCCCAGAGAGCGCGGTGCCGGCAGCGAAAGCCTCCAGGCTGCTGCTTCTGCCCAAACACGCCTGGCCTATGCACTTTCTCTGGCGGCGCTAGGTAGCGGCACATTCGCTCTGCCTTGTAGCCTGAATCTTAACGGAAAGCTTCTCGGCTACGTCTGGCACAGAGCACAGGTTGAGGTCAACGAGCTTCCCCAGAGCTTGCCCCCGAGGCGTGGAAACTTGGATTTGCAGCACATTCCAGGGCTCCTCTTCCTTCCTTTACAGCCTGCCCAGCGCCGTCAGATCGCCGTGCTCTCTGCCGCCGCCTTCTCGCTTCCAAGTACCAGCACGCACCTTGCAGCCGTGCAGAGAGCAAAGATGCGGATAGACGTCTCGCTCAGAAGAAGGTGCCAGGACGAAAAGATGTTCGTCCTTTCTGCTCCTCGTCGCCCGCATTGTGGTGCTGTGTTGAAAGTCTTGGCCAGCCAAAGGCTAATCTTACAGCAAGTGCTTCTCTCCTGAAGCATTTGGCTCAGTGAGAGCTACACACGCGGTTTGGACACTGTAAAGCAGCAAGAAAAATGATTGTACCTCGAGCTGAGGAAAATCCCTGCACAGAACCCTGTGCATGCGTGCGCTATACCCTCTGAAGAGCGCGACAGCTCCGAGCCATGGCTGGGCTTCACTTCTGTCCAGAGCACAGAAGGCGAAGAACGAAGCAGCCGGGCACCGGGCTCATGCACTCAGTGCACCGAATTGCATGAGCTCGGCACAAAGCTGCTTCACAAGCACAGTCAGCTGAGAATGCTCCGGCTGCTTCCGAGAGTCCGGCGCAGCCCTTGCACTCCATCACACAAGCTGGCCAGAAACAGTTTCTTACAGCCGCACTGTTGCAGAGTCCACGCGGCTTGAGCGCACGCAGAAGGAGGCGTCCAGAAAGAAGGCGTTCTTCAAGTCCCCCTTCTCTAAGCAGCCTTGAAGCTGAGCACAGCACACTGCGCCTAGGCAGCTTCTTTCTCCGAGAGACGTGCCCTCCTCACACGATGCACTCTCGCAGCTCCCTTGCCCACTTGCAGCAGCTGCTAGCAAAGAAAAAGGCTCCAGGGCTAAGAGCCACTGCTGGGCTGAACCTTCCCCTTGCCTCACGTCAAGCCCCAGAAACTGTCCTCTGCACTCGGTTTTTCCCTTCTCCACCGCATCTACCACGGGCGTCTCTGCATCTCCAAGCATGAAGCTAGCAGAATTGCTTCCAGGGAACAGTGGAAGAGAAATAGGGAGCAGCACAAGTAGCCGCAAGTTGAACTTTCTGCTTCCCACTGCTCAAGTGAATCCGCAAACAAGCGAGTGGCAGGCACGCTTCCTCTTGCAGCCTGGGCCATTCGCACAGCAGCCCAGCCGCTGCTCTGCCTTCGTTCTTATGCCCTTCGTAGCAGGTCGCGCTTTCGTTTTGCTGGAGACGAACAGTCGTCTGCTTCTCGCCCAGAGAGCGCGGTGCCGGCAGCGAAAGCCTCCAGGCTGCTGCTTCTGCCCAAACACGCCTGGCCTATGCACTTTCTCTGGCGGCGCTAGGTAGCGGCACATTCGCTCTGCCTTGTAGCCTGAATCTTAACGGAAAGCTTCTCGGCTACGTCTGGCACAGAGCACAGGTTGAGGTCAACGAGCTTCCCCAGAGCTTGCCCCCGAGGCGTGGAAACTTGGATTTGCAGCACATTCCAGGGCTCCTCTTCCTTCCTTTACAGCCTGCCCAGCGCCGTCAGATCGCCGTGCTCTCTGCCGCCGCCTTCTCGCTTCCAAGTACCAGCACGCACCTTGCAGCCGTGCAGAGAGCAAAGATGCGGATAGACGTCTCGCTCAGAAGAAGGTGCCAGGACGAAAAGATGTTCGTCCTTTCTGCTCCTCGTCGCCCGCATTGTGGTGCTGTGTTGAAAGTCTTGGCCAGCCAAAGGCTAATCTTACAGCAAGTGCTTCTCTCCTGAAGCATTTGGCTCAGTGAGAGCTACACACGCGGTTTGGACACTGTAAAGCAGCAAGAAAAATGATTGTACCTCGAGCTGAGGAAAATCCCTGCACAGAACCCTGTGCATGCGTGCGCTATACCCTCTGAAGAGCGCGACAGCTCCGAGCCATGGCTGGGCTTCACTTCTGTCCAGAGCACAGAAGGCGAAGAACGAAGCAGCCGGGCACCGGGCTCATGCACTCAGTGCACCGAATTGCATGAGCTCGGCACAAAGCTGCTTCACAAGCACAGTCAGCTGAGAATGCTCCGGCTGCTTCCGAGAGTCCGGCGCAGCCCTTGCACTCCATCACACAAGCTGGCCAGAAACAGTTTCTTACAGCCGCACTGTTGCAGAGTCCACGCGGCTTGAGCGCACGCAGAAGGAGGCGTCCAGAAAGAAGGCGTTCTTCAAGTCCCCCTTCTCTAAGCAGCCTTGAAGCTGAGCACAGCACACTGCGCCTAGGCAGCTTCTTTCTCCGAGAGACGTGCCCTCCTCACACGATGCACTCTCGCAGCTCCCTTGCCCACTTGCAGCAGCTGCTAGCAAAGAAAAAGGCTCCAGGGCTAAGAGCCACTGCTGGGCTGAACCTTCCCCTTGCCTCACGTCAAGCCCCAGAAACTGTCCTCTGCACTCGGTTTTTCCCTTCTCCACCGCATCTACCACGGGCGTCTCTGCATCTCCAAGCATGAAGCTAGCAGAATTGCTTCCAGGGAACAGTGGAAGAGAAATAGGGAGCAGCACAAGTAGCCGCAAGTTGAACTTTCTGCTTCCCACTGCTCAAGTGAATCCGCAAACAAGCGAGTGGCAGGCACGCTTCCTCTTGCAGCCTGGGCCATTCGCACAGCAGCCCAGCCGCTGCTCTGCCTTCGTTCTTATGCCCTTCGTAGCAGGTCGCGCTTTCGTTTTGCTGGAGACGAACAGTCGTCTGCTTCTCGCCCAGAGAGCACGGTGCCGGCAGCGAAAGCCTCCAGGCTGCTGCTTCTGCCCAAACACGCCTGGCCTATGCACTTTCTCTGGCGGCGCTAGGTAGCGGCACATTCGCTCTGCCTTGTAGCCTGAATCTTAACGGAAAGCTTCTCGGCTACGTCTGGCACAGAGCACAGGTTGAGGTCAACGAGCTTCCCCAGAGCTTGCCCCCGAGGCGTGGAAACTTGGATTTGCAGCACATTCCAGGGCTACTCTTCCTTCCTTTACAGCCTGCCCAGCGCCGTCAGATCGCCGTGCTCTCTGCCGCCGCCTTCTCGCTTCCAAGTACCAGCACGCACCTTGCAGCCGTGCAAAGATGCGGATAGACGTCTCGCTCAGAAGAAGGTGCCAGGACGAAAAGATGTTCGTCCTTTCTGCTCCTCGTCGCCCGCATTGTGGTGCTGTGTTGAAAGTCTTGGCCAGCCAAAGGCTAATGCAGCAGGTGCTTCTCTCCTGAAGCATTTGGCTCAGTGAGAGCTACACACGCGGTTTGGACACTGTAAAGCAGCAAGAAAAATGATTGTACCTCGAGCTGAGGAAAATCCCTGCACAGAACCCTGTGCATGCGTGCGCTATACCCTCTGAAGAGCGCGACAGCTCCGAGCCATGGCTGGGCTTCACTTCTGTCCAGAGCACAGAAGGCGAAGAACGAAGCAGCCGGGCACCGGGCTCATGCACTCAGTGCACCGAATTGCATGAGCTCAGCACAAAGCTGCTTCACAAGCACAGTCAGCTGAGAATGCTCCGGCTGCTTCCGAGAGTCCGGCGCAGCCCTTGCACGCCATCACACAAGCTGGCCAGAAACAGTTTCTTACAGCCGCACTGTTGCAGAGTCCACGCGGCTTGAGCGCACGCAGAAGGAGGCGTCCAGAAAGAAGGCGTTCTTCAAGTCCCCCTTCTCTAAGCAGCCTTGAAGCTGAGCACAGCACACTGCGCCTAGGCAGCTTCTTTCTCCGAGAGACGTGCCCTCCTCACACGATGCACTCTCGCAGCTCCCTTGCCCACTTGCAGCAGCTGCTAGCAAAGAAAAAGGCTCCAGGGCTAAGAGCCACTGCTGGGCTGAACCTTCCCCTTGCCTCACGTCAAGCCCCAGAAACTGTCCTCTGCACTCGGTTTTTCCCTTCTCCACCGCATCTACCACGGGCGTCTCTGCATCTCCAAGCATGAAGCTAGCAGAATTGCTTCCAGGGAACAGTGGAAGAGAAATAGGGAGCAGCACAAGTAGCCGCAAGTTGAACTTTCTGCTTCCCACTGCTCAAGTGAATCCGCAAACAAGCGAGTGGCAGGCACGCTTCCTCTTGCAGCCTGGGCCATTCGCACAGCAGCCCAGCCGCTGCTCTGCCTTCGTTCTTATGCCCTTCGTAGCAGGTCGCGCTTTCGTTTTGCTGGAGACGAACAGTCGTCTGCTTCTCGCCCAGAGAGCGCGGTGCCGGCAGCGAAAGCCTCCAGGCTGCTGCTTCTGCCCAAACACGCCTGGCCTATGCACTTTCTCTGGCGGCGCTAGGTAGCGGCACATTCGCTCTGCCTTGTAGCCTGAATCTTAACGGAAAGCTTCTCGGCTACGTCTGGCACAGAGCACAGGTTGAGGTCAACGAGCTTCCCCAGAGCTTGCCCCCGAGGCGTGGAAACTTGGATTTGCAGCACATTCCAGGGCTACTCTTCCTTCCTTTACAGCCTGCCCAGCGCCGTCAGATCGCCGTGCTCTCTGCCGCCGCCTTCTCGCTTCCAAGTACCAGCACGCACCTTGCAGCCGTGCAGAGAGCAAAGATGCGGATAGACGTCTCGCTCAGAAGAAGGTGCCAGGACGAAAAGATGTTCGTGCTTTCTGCTCCTCGTCGCCCGCATTGTGGTGCTGTGTTGAAAGTCTTGGCCAGCCAAAGGCTAATCTTACAGCAAGTGCTTCTCTCCTGAAGCATTTGGCTCAGTGAGAGCTACACACGCGGTTTGGACACTGTAAAGCAGCAAGAAAAATGATTGTACCTCGAGCTGAGGAAAATCCCTGCACAGAACCCTGTGCATGCGTGCGCTATACCCTCTGAAGAGCGCGACAGCTCCGAGCCATGGCTGGGCTTCACTTCTGTCCAGAGCACAGAAGGCGAAGAACGAAGCAGCCGGGCACCGGGCTCATGCACTCAGTGCACCGAATTGCATGAGCTCGGCACAAAGCTGCTTCACAAGCACAGTCAGCTGAGAATGCTCCGGCTGCTTCCGAGAGTCCGGCGCAGCCCTTGCACTCCATCACACAAGCTGGCCAGAAACAGTTTCTTACAGCCGCACTGTTGCAGAGTCCACGCGGCTTGAGCGCACGCAGAAGGAGGCGTCCAGAAAGAAGGCGTTCTTCAAGTCCCCCTTCTCTAAGCAGCCTTGAAGCTGAGCACAGCACACTGCGCCTAGGCAGCTTCTTTCTCCGAGAGACGTGCCCTCCTCACACGATGCACTCTCGCAGCTCCCTTGCCCACTTGCAGCAGCTGCTAGCAAAGAAAAAGGCTCCAGGGCTAAGAGCCACTGCTGGGCTGAACCTTCCCCTTGCCTCACGTCAAGCCCCAGAAACTGTCCTCTGCACTCGGTTTTTCCCTTCTCCACCGCATCTACCACGGGCGTCTCTGCATCTCCAAGCATGAAGCTAGCAGAATTGCTTCCAGGGAACAGGGGAAGAGAAATAGGGAGCAGCACAAGTAGCCGCAAGTTGAACTTTCTGCTTCCCACTGCTCAAGTGAATCCGCAAACAAGCGAGTGGCAGGCACGCTTCCTCTTGCAGCCTGGGCCATTCGCACAGCAGCCCAGCCGCTGCTCTGCCTTCGTTCTTATGCCCTTCGTAGCAGGTCGCGCTTTCGTTTTGCTGGAGACGAACAGTCGTCTGCTTCTCGCCCAGAGAGCACGGTGCCGGCAGCGAAAGCCTCCAGGCTGCTGCTTCTGCCCAAACACGCCTGGCCTATGCACTTTCTCTGGCGGCGCTAGGTAGCGGCACATTCGCTCTGCCTTGTAGCCTGAATCTTAACGGAAAGCTTCTCGGCTACGTCTGGCACAGAGCACAGGTTGAGGTCAACGAGCTTCCCCAGAGCTTGCCCCCGAGGCGTGGAAACTTGGATTTGCAGCACATTCCAGGGCTACTCTTCCTTCCTTTACAGCCTGCCCAGCGCCGTCAGATCGCCGTGCTCTCTGCCGCCGCCTTCTCGCTTCCAAGTACCAGCACGCACCTTGCAGCCGTGCAAAGATGCGGATAGACGTCTCGCTCAGAAGAAGGTGCCAGGACGAAAAGATGTTCGTCCTTTCTGCTCCTCGTCGCCCGCATTGTGGTGCTGTGTTGAAAGTCTTGGCCAGCCAAAGGCTAATGCAGCAGGTGCTTCTCTCCTGAAGCATTTGGCTCAGTGAGAGCTACACACGCGGTTTGGACACTGTAAAGCAGCAAGAAAAATGATTGTACCTCGAGCTGAGGAAAATCCCTGCACAGAACCCTGTGCATGCGTGCGCTATACCCTCTGAAGAGCGCGACAGCTCCGAGCCATGGCTGGGCTTCACTTCTGTCCAGAGCACAGAAGGCGAAGAACGAAGCAGCCGGGCACCGGGCTCATGCACTCAGTGCACCGAATTGCATGAGCTCAGCACAAAGCTGCTTCACAAGCACAGTCAGCTGAGAATGCTCCGGCTGCTTCCGAGAGTCCGGCGCAGCCCTTGCACTCCATCACACAAGCTGGCCAGAAACAGTTTCTTACAGCCGCACTGTTGCAGAGTCCACGCGGCTTGAGCGCACGCAGAAGGAGGCGTCCAGAAAGAAGGCGTTCTTCAAGTCCCCCTTCTCTAAGCAGCCTTGAAGCTGAGCACAGCACACTGCGCCTAGGCAGCTTCTTTCTCCGAGAGACATGCCCTCCTCACACGATGCACTCTCGCAGCTCCCTTGCCCACTTGCAGCAGCTGCTAGCAAAGAAAAAGGCTCCAGGGCTAAGAGCCACTGCTGGGCTGAACCTTCCCCTTGCCTCACGTCAAGCCCCAGAAACTGTCCTCTGCACTCGGTTTTTCCCTTCTCCACCGCATCTACCACGGGCGTCTCTGCATCTCCAAGCATGAAGCTAGCAGAATTGCTTCCAGGGAACAGTGGAAGAGAAATAGGGAGCAGCACAAGTAGCCGCAAGTTGAACTTTCTGCTTCCCACTGCTCAAGTGAATCCGCAAACAAGCGAGTGGCAGGCACGCTTCCTCTTGCAGCCTGGGCCATTCGCACAGCAGCCCAGCCGCTGCTCTGCCTTCGTTCTTATGCCCTTCGTAGCAGGTCGCGCTTTCGTTTTGCTGGAGACGAACAGTCGTCTGCTTCTCGCCCAGAGAGCGCGGTGCCGGCAGCGAAAGCCTCCAGGCTGCTGCTTCTGCCCAAACACGCCTGGCCTATGCACTTTCTCTGGCGGCGCTAGGTAGCGGCACATTCGCTCTGCCTTGTAGCCTGAATCTTAACGGAAAGCTTCTCGGCTACGTCTGGCACAGAGCACAGGTTGAGGTCAACGAGCTTCCCCAGAGCTTGCCCCCGAGGCGTGGAAACTTGGATTTGCAGCACATTCCAGGGCTACTCTTCCTTCCTTTACAGCCTGCCCAGCGCCGTCAGATCGCCGTGCTCTCTGCCGCCGCCTTCTCGCTTCCAAGTACCAGCACGCACCTTGCAGCCGTGCAAAGATGCGGATAGACGTCTCGCTCAGAAGAAGGTGCCAGGACGAAAAGATGTTCGTGCTTTCTGCTCCTCGTCGCCCGCATTGTGGTGCTGTGTTGAAAGTCTTGGCCAGCCAAAGGCTAATCTTACAGCAAGTGCTTCTCTCCTGAAGCATTTGGCTCAGTGAGAGCTACACACGCGGTTTGGACACTGTAAAGCAGCAAGAAAAATGATTGTACCTCGAGCTGAGGAAAATCCCTGCACAGAACCCTGTGCATGCGTGCGCTATACCCTCTGAAGAGCGCGACAGCTCCGAGCCATGGCTGGGCTTCACTTCTGTCCAGAGCACAGAAGGCGAAGAACGAAGCAGCCGGGCACCGGGCTCATGCACTCAGTGCACCGAATTGCATGAGCTCGGCACAAAGCTGCTTCACAAGCACAGTCAGCTGAGAATGCTCCGGCTGCTTCCGAGAGTCCGGCGCAGCCCTTGCACTCCATCACACAAGCTGGCCAGAAACAGTTTCTTACAGCCGCACTGTTGCAGAGTCCACGCGGCTTGAGCGCACGCAGAAGGAGGCGTCCAGAAAGAAGGCGTTCTTCAAGTCCCCCTTCTCTAAGCAGCCTTGAAGCTGAGCACAGCACACTGCGCCTAGGCAGCTTCTTTCTCCGAGAGACGTGCCCTCCTCACACGATGCACTCTCGCAGCTCCCTTGCCCACTTGCAGCAGCTGCTAGCAAAGAAAAAGGCTCCAGGGCTAAGAGCCACTGCTGGGCTGAACCTTCCCCTTGCCTCACGTCAAGCCCCAGAAACTGTCCTCTGCACTCGGTTTTTCCCTTCTCCACCGCATCTACCACGGGCGTCTCTGCATCTCCAAGCATGAAGCTAGCAGAATTGCTTCCAGGGAACAGGGGAAGAGAAATAGGGAGCAGCACAAGTAGCCGCAAGTTGAACTTTCTGCTTCCCACTGCTCAAGTGAATCCGCAAACAAGCGAGTGGCAGGCACGCTTCCTCTTGCAGCCTGGGCCATTCGCACAGCAGCCCAGCCGCTGCTCTGCCTTCGTTCTTATGCCCTTCGTAGCAGGTCGCGCTTTCGTTTTGCTGGAGACGAACAGTCGTCTGCTTCTCGCCCAGAGAGCACGGTGCCGGCAGCGAAAGCCTCCAGGCTGCTGCTTCTGCCCAAACACGCCTGGCCTATGCACTTTCTCTGGCGGCGCTAGGTAGCGGCACATTCGCTCTGCCTTGTAGCCTGAATCTTAACGGAAAGCTTCTCGGCTACGTCTGGCACAGAGCACAGGTTGAGGTCAACGAGCTTCCCCAGAGCTTGCCCCCGAGGCGTGGAAACTTGGATTTGCAGCACATTCCAGGGCTACTCTTCCTTCCTTTACAGCCTGCCCAGCGCCGTCAGATCGCCGTGCTCTCTGCCGCCGCCTTCTCGCTTCCAAGTACCAGCACGCACCTTGCAGCCGTGCAAAGATGCGGATAGACGTCTCGCTCAGAAGAAGGTGCCAGGACGAAAAGATGTTCGTCCTTTCTGCTCCTCGTCGCCCGCATTGTGGTGCTGTGTTGAAAGTCTTGGCCAGCCAAAGGCTAATGCAGCAGGTGCTTCTCTCCTGAAGCATTTGGCTCAGTGAGAGCTACACACGCGGTTTGGACACTGTAAAGCAGCAAGAAAAATGATTGTACCTCGAGCTGAGGAAAATCCCTGCACAGAACCCTGTGCATGCGTGCGCTATACCCTCTGAAGAGCGCGACAGCTCCGAGCCATGGCTGGGCTTCACTTCTGTCCAGAGCACAGAAGGCGAAGAACGAAGCAGCCGGGCACCGGGCTCATGCACTCAGTGCACCGAATTGCATGAGCTCAGCACAAAGCTGCTTCACAAGCACAGTCAGCTGAGAATGCTCCGGCTGCTTCCGAGAGTCCGGCGCAGCCCTTGCACGCCATCACACAAGCTGGCCAGAAACAGTTTCTTACAGCCGCACTGTTGCAGAGTCCACGCGGCTTGAGCGCACGCAGAAGGAGGCGTCCAGAAAGAAGGCGTTCTTCAAGTCCCCCTTCTCTAAGCAGCCTTGAAGCTGAGCACAGCACACTGCGCCTAGGCAGCTTCTTTCTCCGAGAGACGTGCCCTCCTCACACGATGCACTCTCGCAGCTCCCTTGCCCACTTGCAGCAGCTGCTAGCAAAGAAAAAGGCTCCAGGGCTAAGAGCCACTGCTGGGCTGAACCTTCCCCTTGCCTCACGTCAAGCCCCAGAAACTGTCCTCTGCACTCGGTTTTTCCCTTCTCCACCGCATCTACCACGGGCGTCTCTGCATCTCCAAGCATGAAGCTAGCAGAATTGCTTCCAGGGAACAGTGGAAGAGAAATAGGGAGCAGCACAAGTAGCCGCAAGTTGAACTTTCTGCTTCCCACTGCTCAAGTGAATCCGCAAACAAGCGAGTGGCAGGCACGCTTCCTCTTGCAGCCTGGGCCATTCGCACAGCAGCCCAGCCGCTGCTCTGCCTTCGTTCTTATGCCCTTCGTAGCAGGTCGCGCTTTCGTTTTGCTGGAGACGAACAGTCGTCTGCTTCTCGCCCAGAGAGCGCGGTGCCGGCAGCGAAAGCCTCCAGGCTGCTGCTTCTGCCCAAACACGCCTGGCCTATGCACTTTCTCTGGCGGCGCTAGGTAGCGGCACATTCGCTCTGCCTTGTAGCCTGAATCTTAACGGAAAGCTTCTCGGCTACGTCTGGCACAGAGCACAGGTTGAGGTCAACGAGCTTCCCCAGAGCTTGCCCCCGAGGCGTGGAAACTTGGATTTGCAGCACATTCCAGGGCTACTCTTCCTTCCTTTACAGCCTGCCCAGCGCCGTCAGATCGCCGTGCTCTCTGCCGCCGCCTTCTCGCTTCCAAGTACCAGCACGCACCTTGCAGCCGTGCAGAGAGCAAAGATGCGGATAGACGTCTCGCTCAGAAGAAGGTGCCAGGACGAAAAGATGTTCGTCCTTTCTGCTCCTCGTCGCCCGCATTGTGGTGCTGTGTTGAAAGTCTTGGCCAGCCAAAGGCTAATCTTACAGCAAGTGCTTCTCTCCTGAAGCATTTGGCTCAGTGAGAGCTACACACGCGGTTTGGACACTGTAAAGCAGCAAGAAAAATGATTGTACCTCGAGCTGAGGAAAATCCCTGCACAGAACCCTGTGCATGCGTGCTCTATACCCTCTGAAGAGCGCGACAGCTCCGAGCCATGGCTGGGCTTCACTTGTGTCCAGAGCACAGAAGGCGAAGAACGAAGCAGCCGGGCACCGGGCTCATGCACTCAGTGCACCGAATTGCATGAGCTCAGCACAAAGCTGCTTCACAAGCACAGTCAGCTGAGAATGCTCCGGCTGCTTCCGAGAGTCCGGCGCAGCCCTTGCACTCCATCACACAAGCTGGCCAGAAACAGTTTCTTACAGCCGCACTGTTGCAGAGTCCACGCGGCTTGAGCGCACGCAGAAGGAGGCGTCCAGAAAGAAGGCGTTCTTCAAGTCCCCCTTCTCTAAGCAGCCTTGAAGCTGAGCACAGCACACTGCGCCTAGGCAGCTTCTTTCTCCGAGAGACGTGCCCTCCTCACACGATGCACTCTCGCAGCTCCCTTGCCCACTTGCAGCAGCTGCTAGCAAAGAAAAAGGCTCCAGGGCTAAGAGCCACTGCTGGGCTGAACCTTCCCCTTGCCTCACGTCAAGCCCCAGAAACTGTCCTCTGCACTCGGTTTTTCCCTTCTCCACCGCATCTACCACGGGCGTCTCTGCATCTCCAAGCATGAAGCTAGCAGAATTGCTTCCAGGGAACAGGGGAAGAGAAATAGGGAGCAGCACAAGTAGCCGCAAGTTGAACTTTCTGCTTCCCACTGCTCAAGTGAATCCGCAAACAAGCGAGTGGCAGGCACGCTTCCTCTTGCAGCCTGGGCCATTCGCACAGCAGCCCAGCCGCTGCTCTGCCTTCGTTCTTATGCCCTTCGTAGCAGGTCGCGCTTTCGTTTTGCTGGAGACGAACAGTCGTCTGCTTCTCGCCCAGAGAGCACGGTGCCGGCAGCGAAAGCCTCCAGGCTGCTGCTTCTGCCCAAACACGCCTGGCCTATGCACTTTCTCTGGCGGCGCTAGGTAGCGGCACATTCGCTCTGCCTTGTAGCCTGAATCTTAACGGAAAGCTTCTCGGCTACGTCTGGCACAGAGCACAGGTTGAGGTCAACGAGCTTCCCCAGAGCTTGCCCCCGAGGCGTGGAAACTTGGATTTGCAGCACATTCCAGGGCTACTCTTCCTTCCTTTACAGCCTGCCCAGCGCCGTCAGATCGCCGTGCTCTCTGCCGCCGCCTTCTCGCTTCCAAGTACCAGCACGCACCTTGCAGCCGTGCAAAGATGCGGATAGACGTCTCGCTCAGAAGAAGGTGCCAGGACGAAAAGATGTTCGTCCTTTCTGCTCCTCGTCGCCCGCATTGTGGTGCTGTGTTGAAAGTCTTGGCCAGCCAAAGGCTAATGCAGCAGGTGCTTCTCTCCTGAAGCATTTGGCTCAGTGAGAGCTACACACGCGGTTTGGACACTGTAAAGCAGCAAGAAAAATGATTGTACCTCGAGCTGAGGAAAATCCCTGCACAGAACCCTGTGCATGCGTGCGCTATACCCTCTGAAGAGCGCGACAGCTCCGAGCCATGGCTGGGCTTCACTTGTGTCCAGAGCACAGAAGGCGAAGAACGAAGCAGCCGGGCACCGGGCTCATGCACTCAGTGCACCGAATTGCATGAGCTCAGCACAAAGCTGCTTCACAAGCACAGTCAGCTGAGAATGCTCCGGCTGCTTCCGAGAGTCCGGCGCAGCCCTTGCACTCCATCACACAAGCTGGCCAGAAACAGTTTCTTACAGCCGCACTGTTGCAGAGTCCACGCGGCTTGAGCGCACGCAGAAGGAGGCGTCCAGAAAGAAGGCGTTCTTCAAGTCCCCCTTCTCTAAGCAGCCTTGAAGCTGAGCACAGCACACTGCGCCTAGGCAGCTTCTTTCTCCGAGAGACGTGCCCTCCTCACACGATGCACTCTCGCAGCTCCCTTGCCCACTTGCAGCAGCTGCTAGCAAAGAAAAAGGCTCCAGGGCTAAGAGCCACTGCTGGGCTGAACCTTCCCCTTGCCTCACGTCAAGCCCCAGAAACTGTCCTCTGCACTCGGTTTTTCCCTTCTCCACCGCATCTACCACGGGCGTCTCTGCATCTCCAAGCATGAAGCTAGCAGAATTGCTTCCAGGGAACAGGGGAAGAGAAATAGGGAGCAGCACAAGTAGCCGCAAGTTGAACTTTCTGCTTCCCACTGCTCAAGTGAATCCGCAAACAAGCGAGTGGCAGGCACGCTTCCTCTTGCAGCCTGGGCCATTCGCACAGCAGCCCAGCCGCTGCTCTGCCTTCGTTCTTATGCCCTTCGTAGCAGGTCGCGCTTTCGTTTTGCTGGAGACGAACAGTCGTCTGCTTCTCGCCCAGAGAGCACGGTGCCGGCAGCGAAAGCCTCCAGGCTGCTGCTTCTGCCCAAACACGCCTGGCCTATGCACTTTCTCTGGCGGCGCTAGGTAGCGGCACATTCGCTCTGCCTTGTAGCCTGAATCTTAACGGAAAGCTTCTCGGCTACGTCTGGCACAGAGCACAGGTTGAGGTCAACGAGCTTCCCCAGAGCTTGCCCCCGAGGCGTGGAAACTTGGATTTGCAGCACATTCCAGGGCTACTCTTCCTTCCTTTACAGCCTGCCCAGCGCCGTCAGATCGCCGTGCTCTCTGCCGCCGCCTTCTCGCTTCCAAGTACCAGCACGCACCTTGCAGCCGTGCAAAGATGCGGATAGACGTCTCGCTCAGAAGAAGGTGCCAGGACGAAAAGATGTTCGTCCTTTCTGCTCCTCGTCGCCCGCATTGTGGTGCTGTGTTGAAAGTCTTGGCCAGCCAAAGGCTAATGCAGCAGGTGCTTCTCTCCTGAAGCATTTGGCTCAGTGAGAGCTACACACGCGGTTTGGACACTGTAAAGCAGCAAGAAAAATGATTGTACCTCGAGCTGAGGAAAATCCCTGCACAGAACCCTGTGCATGCGTGCGCTATACCCTCTGAAGAGCGCGACAGCTCCGAGCCATGGCTGGGCTTCACTTCTGTCCAGAGCACAGAAGGCGAAGAACGAAGCAGCCGGGCACCGGGCTCATGCACTCAGTGCACCGAATTGCATGAGCTCAGCACAAAGCTGCTTCACAAGCACAGTCAGCTGAGAATGCTCCGGCTGCTTCCGAGAGTCCGGCGCAGCCCTTGCACGCCATCACACAAGCTGGCCAGAAACAGTTTCTTACAGCCGCACTGTTGCAGAGTCCACGCGGCTTGAGCGCATGCAGAAGGAGGCGTCCAGAAAGAAGGCGTTCTTCAAGTCCCCCTTCTCTAAGCAGCCTTGAAGCTGAGCACAGCACACTGCGCCTAGGCAGCTTCTTTCTCCGAGAGACGTGCCCTCCTCACACGATGCACTCTCGCAGCTCCCTTGCCCACTTGCAGCAGCTGCTAGCAAAGAAAAAGGCTCCAGGGCTAAGAGCCACTGCTGGGCTGAACCTTCCCCTTGCCTCACGTCAAGCCCCAGAAACTGTCCTCTGCACTCGGTTTTTCCCTTCTCCACCGCATCTACCACGGGCGTCTCTGCATCTCCAAGCATGAAGCTAGCAGAATTGCTTCCAGGGAACAGTGGAAGAGAAATAGGGAGCAGCACAAGTAGCCGCAAGTTGAACTTTCTGCTTCCCACTGCTCAAGTGAATCCGCAAACAAGCGAGTGGCAGGCACGCTTCCTCTTGCAGCCTGGGCCATTCGCACAGCAGCCCAGCCGCTGCTCTGCCTTCGTTCTTATGCCCTTCGTAGCAGGTCGCGCTTTCGTTTTGCTGGAGACGAACAGTCGTCTGCTTCTCGCCCAGAGAGCGCGGTGCCGGCAGCGAAAGCCTCCAGGCTGCTGCTTCTGCCCAAACACGCCTGGCCTATGCACTTTCTCTGGCGGCGCTAGGTAGCGGCACATTCGCTCTGCCTTGTAGCCTGAATCTTAACGGAAAGCTTCTCGGCTACGTCTGGCACAGAGCACAGGTTGAGGTCAACGAGCTTCCCCAGAGCTTGCCCCCGAGGCGTGGAAACTTGGATTTGCAGCACATTCCAGGGCTACTCTTCCTTCCTTTACAGCCTGCCCAGCGCCGTCAGATCGCCGTGCTCTCTGCCGCCGCCTTCTCGCTTCCAAGTACCAGCACGCACCTTGCAGCCGTGCAGAGAGCAAAGATGCGGATAGACGTCTCGCTCAGAAGAAGGTGCCAGGACGAAAAGATGTTCGTCCTTTCTGCTCCTCGTCGCCCGCATTGTGGTGCTGTGTTGAAAGTCTTGGCCAGCCAAAGGCTAATCTTACAGCAAGTGCTTCTCTCCTGAAGCATTTGGCTCAGTGAGAGCTACACACGCGGTTTGGACACTGTAAAGCAGCAAGAAAAATGATTGTACCTCGAGCTGAGGAAAATCCCTGCACAGAACCCTGTGCATGCGTGCGCTATACCCTCTGAAGAGCGCGACAGCTCCGAGCCATGGCTGGGCTTCACTTCTGTCCAGAGCACAGAAGGCGAAGAACGAAGCAGCCGGGCACCGGGCTCATGCACTCAGTGCACCGAATTGCATGAGCTCGGCACAAAGCTGCTTCACAAGCACAGTCAGCTGAGAATGCTCCGGCTGCTTCCGAGAGTCCGGCGCAGCCCTTGCACTCCATCACACAAGCTGGCCAGAAACAGTTTCTTACAGCCGCACTGTTGCAGAGTCCACGCGGCTTGAGCGCACGCAGAAGGAGGCGTCCAGAAAGAAGGCGTTCTTCAAGTCCCCCTTCTCTAAGCAGCCTTGAAGCTGAGCACAGCACACTGCGCCTAGGCAGCTTCTTTCTCCGAGAGACGTGCCCTCCTCACACGATGCACTCTCGCAGCTCCCTTGCCCACTTGCAGCAGCTGCTAGCAAAGAAAAAGGCTCCAGGGCTAAGAGCCACTGCTGGGCTGAACCTTCCCCTTGCCTCACGTCAAGCCCCAGAAACTGTCCTCTGCACTCGGTTTTTCCCTTCTCCACCGCATCTACCACGGGCGTCTCTGCATCTCCAAGCATGAAGCTAGCAGAATTGCTTCCAGGGAACAGGGGAAGAGAAATAGGGAGCAGCACAAGTAGCCGCAAGTTGAACTTTCTGCTTCCCACTGCTCAAGTGAATCCGCAAACAAGCGAGTGGCAGGCACGCTTCCTCTTGCAGCCTGGGCCATTCGCACAGCAGCCCAGCCGCTGCTCTGCCTTCGTTCTTATGCCCTTCGTAGCAGGTCGCGCTTTCGTTTTGCTGGAGACGAACAGTCGTCTGCTTCTCGCCCAGAGAGCACGGTGCCGGCAGCGAAAGCCTCCAGGCTGCTGCTTCTGCCCAAACACGCCTGGCCTATGCACTTTCTCTGGCGGCGCTAGGTAGCGGCACATTCGCTCTGCCTTGTAGCCTGAATCTTAACGGAAAGCTTCTCGGCTACGTCTGGCACAGAGCACAGGTTGAGGTCAACGAGCTTCCCCAGAGCTTGCCCCCGAGGCGTGGAAACTTGGATTTGCAGCACATTCCAGGGCTACTCTTCCTTCCTTTACAGCCTGCCCAGCGCCGTCAGATCGCCGTGCTCTCTGCCGCCGCCTTCTCGCTTCCAAGTACCAGCACGCACCTTGCAGCCGTGCAAAGATGCGGATAGACGTCTCGCTCAGAAGAAGGTGCCAGGACGAAAAGATGTTCGTCCTTTCTGCTCCTCGTCGCCCGCATTGTGGTGCTGTGTTGAAAGTCTTGGCCAGCCAAAGGCTAATGCAGCAGGTGCTTCTCTCCTGAAGCATTTGGCTCAGTGAGAGCTACACACGCGGTTTGGACACTGTAAAGCAGCAAGAAAAATGATTGTACCTCGAGCTGAGGAAAATCCCTGCACAGAACCCTGTGCATGCGTGCGCTATACCCTCTGAAGAGCGCGACAGCTCCGAGCCATGGCTGGGCTTCACTTCTGTCCAGAGCACAGAAGGCGAAGAACGAAGCAGCCGGGCACCGGGCTCATGCACTCAGTGCACCGAATTGCATGAGCTCAGCACAAAGCTGCTTCACAAGCACAGTCAGCTGAGAATGCTCCGGCTGCTTCCGAGAGTCCGGCGCAGCCCTTGCACGCCATCACACAAGCTGGCCAGAAACAGTTTCTTACAGCCGCACTGTTGCAGAGTCCACGCGGCTTGAGCGCACGCAGAAGGAGGCGTCCAGAAAGAAGGCGTTCTTCAAGTCCCCCTTCTCTAAGCAGCCTTGAAGCTGAGCACAGCACACTGCGCCTAGGCAGCTTCTTTCTCCGAGAGACGTGCCCTCCTCACACGATGCACTCTCGCAGCTCCCTTGCCCACTTGCAGCAGCTGCTAGCAAAGAAAAAGGCTCCAGGGCTAAGAGCCACTGCTGGGCTGAACCTTCCCCTTGCCTCACGTCAAGCCCCAGAAACTGTCCTCTGCACTCGGTTTTTCCCTTCTCCACCGCATCTACCACGGGCGTCTCTGCATCTCCAAGCATGAAGCTAGCAGAATTGCTTCCAGGGAACAGTGGAAGAGAAATAGGGAGCAGCACAAGTAGCCGCAAGTTGAACTTTCTGCTTCCCACTGCTCAAGTGAATCCGCAAACAAGCGAGTGGCAGGCACGCTTCCTCTTGCAGCCTGGGCCATTCGCACAGCAGCCCAGCCGCTGCTCTGCCTTCGTTCTTATGCCCTTCGTAGCAGGTCGCGCTTTCGTTTTGCTGGAGACGAACAGTCGTCTGCTTCTCGCCCAGAGAGCGCGGTGCCGGCAGCGAAAGCCTCCAGGCTGCTGCTTCTGCCCAAACACGCCTGGCCTATGCACTTTCTCTGGCGGCGCTAGGTAGCGGCACATTCGCTCTGCCTTGTAGCCTGAATCTTAACGGAAAGCTTCTCGGCTACGTCTGGCACAGAGCACAGGTTGAGGTCAACGAGCTTCCCCAGAGCTTGCCCCCGAGGCGTGGAAACTTGGATTTGCAGCACATTCCAGGGCTACTCTTCCTTCCTTTACAGCCTGCCCAGCGCCGTCAGATCGCCGTGCTCTCTGCCGCCGCCTTCTCGCTTCCAAGTACCAGCACGCACCTTGCAGCCGTGCAAAGATGCGGATAGACGTCTCGCTCAGAAGAAGGTGCCAGGACGAAAAGATGTTCGTCCTTTCTGCTCCTCGTCGCCCGCATTGTGGTGCTGTGTTGAAAGTCTTGGCCAGCCAAAGGCTAATCTTACAGCAGGTGCTTCTCTCCTGAAGCATTTGGCTCAGTGAGAGCTACACACGCGGTTTGGACACTGTAAAGCAGCAAGAAAAATGATTGTACCTCGAGCTGAGGAAAATCCCTGCACAGAACCCTGTGCATGCGTGCGCTATACCCTCTGAAGAGCGCGACAGCTCCGAGCCATGGCTGGGCTTCACTTCTGTCCAGAGCACAGAAGGCGAAGAACGAAGCAGCCGGGCACCGGGCTCATGCACTCAGTGCACCGAATTGCATGAGCTCAGCACAAAGCTGCTTCACAAGCACAGTCAGCTGAGAATGCTCCGGCTGCTTCCGAGAGTCCGGCGCAGCCCTTGCACGCCATCACACAAGCTGGCCAGAAACAGTTTCTTACAGCCGCACTGTTGCAGAGTCCACGCGGCTTGAGCGCACGCAGAAGGAGGCGTCCAGAAAGAAGGCGTTCTTCAAGTCCCCCTTCTCTAAGCAGCCTTGAAGCTGAGCACAGCACACTGCGCCTAGGCAGCTTCTTTCTCCGAGAGACGTGCCCTCCTCACACGATGCACTCTCGCAGCTCCCTTGCCCACTTGCAGCAGCTGCTAGCAAAGAAAAAGGCTCCAGGGCTAAGAGCCACTGCTGGGCTGAACCTTCCCCTTGCCTCACGTCAAGCCCCAGAAACTGTCCTCTGCACTCGGTTTTTCCCTTCTCCACCGCATCTACCACGGGCGTCTCTGCATCTCCAAGCATGAAGCTAGCAGAATTGCTTCCAGGGAACAGTGGAAGAGAAATAGGGAGCAGCACAAGTAGCCGCAAGTTGAACTTTCTGCTTCCCACTGCTCAAGTGAATCCGCAAACAAGCGAGTGGCAGGCACGCTTCCTCTTGCAGCCTGGGCCATTCGCACAGCAGCCCAGCCGCTGCTCTGCCTTCGTTCTTATGCCCTTCGTAGCAGGTCGCGCTTTCGTTTTGCTGGAGACGAACAGTCGTCTGCTTCTCGCCCAGAGAGCGCGGTGCCGGCAGCGAAAGCCTCCAGGCTGCTGCTTCTGCCCAAACACGCCTGGCCTATGCACTTTCTCTGGCGGCGCTAGGTAGCGGCACATTCGCTCTGCCTTGTAGCCTGAATCTTAACGGAAAGCTTCTCGGCTACGTCTGGCACAGAGCACAGGTTGAGGTCAACGAGCTTCCCCAGAGCTTGCCCCCGAGGCGTGGAAACTTGGATTTGCAGCACATTCCAGGGCTACTCTTCCTTCCTTTACAGCCTGCCCAGCGCCGTCAGATCGCCGTGCTCTCTGCCGCCGCCTTCTCGCTTCCAAGTACCAGCACGCACCTTGCAGCCGTGCAGAGAGCAAAGATGCGGATAGACGTCTCGCTCAGAAGAAGGTGCCAGGACGAAAAGATGTTCGTCCTTTCTGCTCCTCGTCGCCCGCATTGTGGTGCTGTGTTGAAAGTCTTGGCCAGCCAAAGGCTAATCTTACAGCAAGTGCTTCTCTCCTGAAGCATTTGGCTCAGTGAGAGCTACACACGCGGTTTGGACACTGTAAAGCAGCAAGAAAAATGATTGTACCTCGAGCTGAGGAAAATCCCTGCACAGAACCCTGTGCATGCGTGCGCTATACCCTCTGAAGAGCGCGACAGCTCCGAGCCATGGCTGGGCTTCACTTCTGTCCAGAGCACAGAAGGCGAAGAACGAAGCAGCCGGGCACCGGGCTCATGCACTCAGTGCACCGAATTGCATGAGCTCAGCACAAAGCTGCTTCACAAGCACAGTCAGCTGAGAATGCTCCGGCTGCTTCCGAGAGTCCGGCGCAGCCCTTGCACGCCATCACACAAGCTGGCCAGAAACAGTTTCTTACAGCCGCACTGTTGCAGAGTCCACGCGGCTTGAGCGCACGCAGAAGGAGGCGTCCAGAAAGAAGGCGTTCTTCAAGTCCCCCTTCTCTAAGCAGCCTTGAAGCTGAGCACAGCACACTGCGCCTAGGCAGCTTCTTTCTCCGAGAGACGTGCCCTCCTCACACGATGCACTCTCGCAGCTCCCTTGCCCACTTGCAGCAGCTGCTAGCAAAGAAAAAGGCTCCAGGGCTAAGAGCCACTGCTGGGCTGAACCTTCCCCTTGCCTCACGTCAAGCCCCAGAAACTGTCCTCTGCACTCGGTTTTTCCCTTCTCCACCGCATCTACCACGGGCGTCTCTGCATCTCCAAGCATGAAGCTAGCAGAATTGCTTCCAGGGAACAGGGGAAGAGAAATAGGGAGCAGCACAAGTAGCCGCAAGTTGAACTTTCTGCTTCCCACTGCTCAAGTGAATCCGCAAACAAGCGAGTGGCAGGCACGCTTCCTCTTGCAGCCTGGGCCATTCGCACAGCAGCCCAGCCGCTGCTCTGCCTTCGTTCTTATGCCCTTCGTAGCAGGTCGCGCTTTCGTTTTGCTGGAGACGAACAGTCGTCTGCTTCTCGCCCAGAGAGCACGGTGCCGGCAGCGAAAGCCTCCAGGCTGCTGCTTCTGCCCAAACACGCCTGGCCTATGCACTTTCTCTGGCGGCGCTAGGTAGCGGCACATTCGCTCTGCCTTGTAGCCTGAATCTTAACGGAAAGCTTCTCGGCTAAGTCTGGCACAGAGCACAGGTTGAGGTCAACGAGCTTCCCCAGAGCTTGCCCCCGAGGCGTGGAAACTTGGATTTGCAGCACATTCCAGGGCTCCTCTTCCTTCCTTTACAGCCTGCCCAGCGCCGTCAGATCGCCGTGCTCTCTGCCGCCGCCTTCTCGCTTCCAAGTACCAGCACGCACCTTGCAGCCGTGCAAAGATGCGGATAGACGTCTCGCTCAGAAGAAGGTGCCAGGACGAAAAGATGTTCGTCCTTTCTGCTCCTCGTCGCCCGCATTGTGGTGCTGTGTTGAAAGTCTTGGCCAGCCAAAGGCTAATGCAGCAGGTGCTTCTCTCCTGAAGCATTTGGCTCAGTGAGAGCTACACACGCGGTTTGGACACTGTAAAGCAGCAAGAAAAATGATTGTACCTCGAGCTGAGGAAAATCCCTGCACAGAACCCTGTGCATGCGTGCGCTATACCCTCTGAAGAGCGCGACAGCTCCGAGCCATGGCTGGGCTTCACTTCTGTCCAGAGCACAGAAGGCGAAGAACGAAGCAGCCGGGCACCGGGCTCATGCACTCAGTGCACCGAATTGCATGAGCTCAGCACAAAGCTGCTTCACAAGCACAGTCAGCTGAGAATGCTCCGGCTGCTTCCGAGAGTCCGGCGCAGCCCTTGCACGCCATCACACAAGCTGGCCAGAAACAGTTTCTTACAGCCGCACTGTTGCAGAGTCCACGCGGCTTGAGCGCACGCAGAAGGAGGCGTCCAGAAAGAAGGCGTTCTTCAAGTCCCCCTTCTCTAAGCAGCCTTGAAGCTGAGCACAGCACACTGCGCCTAGGCAGCTTCTTTCTCCGAGAGACGTGCCCTCCTCACACGATGCACTCTCGCAGCTCCCTTGCCCACTTGCAGCAGCTGCTAGCAAAGAAAAAGGCTCCAGGGCTAAGAGCCACTGCTGGGCTGAACCTTCCCCTTGCCTCACGTCAAGCCCCAGAAACTGTCCTCTGCACTCGGTTTTTCCCTTCTCCACCGCATCTACCACGGGCGTCTCTGCATCTCCAAGCATGAAGCTAGCAGAATTGCTTCCAGGGAACAGGGGAAGAGAAATAGGGAGCAGCACAAGTAGCCGCAAGTTGAACTTTCTGCTTCCCACTGCTCAAGTGAATCCGCAAACAAGCGAGTGGCAGGCACGCTTCCTCTTGCAGCCTGGGCCATTCGCACAGCAGCCCAGCCGCTGCTCTGCCTTCGTTCTTATGCCCTTCGTAGCAGGTCGCGCTTTCGTTTTGCTGGAGACGAACAGTCGTCTGCTTCTCGCCCAGAGAGCACGGTGCCGGCAGCGAAAGCCTCCAGGCTGCTGCTTCTGCCCAAACACGCCTGGCCTATGCACTTTCTCTGGCGGCGCTAGGTAGCGGCACATTCGCTCTGCCTTGTAGCCTGAATCTTAACGGAAAGCTTCTCGGCTACGTCTGGCACAGAGCACAGGTTGAGGTCAACGAGCTTCCCCAGAGCTTGCCCCCGAGGCGTGGAAACTTGGATTTGCAGCACATTCCAGGGCTACTCTTCCTTCCTTTACAGCCTGCCCAGCGCCGTCAGATCGCCGTGCTCTCTGCCGCCGCCTTCTCGCTTCCAAGTACCAGCACGCACCTTGCAGCCGTGCAAAGATGCGGATAGACGTCTCGCTCAGAAGAAGGTGCCAGGACGAAAAGATGTTCGTCCTTTCTGCTCCTCGTCGCCCGCATTGTGGTGCTGTGTTGAAAGTCTTGGCCAGCCAAAGGCTAATGCAGCAGGTGCTTCTCTCCTGAAGCATTTGGCTCAGTGAGAGCTACACACGCGGTTTGGACACTGTAAAGCAGCAAGAAAAATGATTGTACCTCGAGCTGAGGAAAATCCCTGCACAGAACCCTGTGCATGCGTGCGCTATACCTTCTGAAGAGCGCGACAGCTCCGAGCCATGGCTGGGCTTCACTTCTGTCCAGAGCACAGAAGGCGAAGAACGAAGCAGCCGGGCACCGGGCTCATGCACTCAGTGCACCGAATTGCATGAGCTCAGCACAAAGCTGCTTCACAAGCACAGTCAGCTGAGAATGCTCCGGCTGCTTCCGAGAGTCCGGCGCAGCCCTTGCACGCCATCACACAAGCTGGCCAGAAACAGTTTCTTACAGCCGCACTGTTGCAGAGTCCACGCGGCTTGAGCGCACGCAGAAGGAGGCGTCCAGAAAGAAGGCGTTCTTCAAGTCCCCCTTCTCTAAGCAGCCTTGAAGCTGAGCACAGCACACTGCGCCTAGGCAGCTTCTTTCTCCGAGAGACGTGCCCTCCTCACACGATGCACTCTCGCAGCTCCCTTGCCCACTTGCAGCAGCTGCTAGCAAAGAAAAAGGCTCCAGGGCTAAGAGCCACTGCTGGGCTGAACCTTCCCCTTGCCTCACGTCAAGCCCCAGAAACTGTCCTCTGCACTCGGTTTTTCCCTTCTCCACCGCATCTACCACGGGCGTCTCTGCATCTCCAAGCATGAAGCTAGCAGAATTGCTTCCAGGGAACAGTGGAAGAGAAATAGGGAGCAGCACAAGTAGCCGCAAGTTGAACTTTCTGCTTCCCACTGCTCAAGTGAATCCGCAAACAAGCGAGTGGCAGGCACGCTTCCTCTTGCAGCCTGGGCCATTCGCACAGCAGCCCAGCCGCTGCTCTGCCTTCGTTCTTATGCCCTTCGTAGCAGGTCGCGCTTTCGTTTTGCTGGAGACGAACAGTCGTCTGCTTCTCGCCCAGAGAGCGCGGTGCCGGCAGCGAAAGCCTCCAGGCTGCTGCTTCTGCCCAAACACGCCTGGCCTATGCACTTTCTCTGGCGGCGCTAGGTAGCGGCACATTCGCTCTGCCTTGTAGCCTGAATCTTAACGGAAAGCTTCTCGGCTACGTCTGGCACAGAGCACAGGTTGAGGTCAACGAGCTTCCCCAGAGCTTGCCCCCGAGGCGTGGAAACTTGGATTTGCAGCACATTCCAGGGCTACTCTTCCTTCCTTTACAGCCTGCCCAGCGCCGTCAGATCGCCGTGCTCTCTGCCGCCGCCTTCTCGCTTCCAAGTACCAGCACGCACCTTGCAGCCGTGCAAAGATGCGGATAGACGTCTCGCTCAGAAGAAGGTGCCAGGACGAAAAGATGTTCGTCCTTTCTGCTCCTCGTCGCCCGCATTGTGGTGCTGTGTTGAAAGTCTTGGCCAGCCAAAGGCTAATCTTACAGCAAGTGCTTCTCTCCTGAAGCATTTGGCTCAGTGAGAGCTACACACGCGGTTTGGACACTGTAAAGCAGCAAGAAAAATGATTGTACCTCGAGCTGAGGAAAATCCCTGCACAGAACCCTGTGCATGCGTGCGCTATACCCTCTGAAGAGCGCGACAGCTCCGAGCCGTGGCTGGGCTTCACTTCTGTCCAGAGCACAGAAGGCGAAGAACGAAGCAGCCGGGCACCGGGCTCATGCACTCAGTGCACCGAATTGCATGAGCTCGGCACAAAGCTGCTTCACAAGCACAGTCAGCTGAGAATGCTCCGGCTGCTTCCGAGAGTCCGGCGCAGCCCTTGCACGCCATCACACAAGCTGGCCAGAAACAGTTTCTTACAGCCGCACTGTTGCAGAGTCCACGCGGCTTGAGCGCACGCAGAAGGAGGCGTCCAGAAAGAAGGCGTTCTTCAAGTCCCCCTTCTCTAAGCAGCCTTGAAGCTGAGCACAGCACACTGCGCCTAGGCAGCTTCTTTCTCCGAGAGACGTGCCCTCCTCACACGATGCACTCTCGCAGCTCCCTTGCCCACTTGCAGCAGCTGCTAGCAAAGAAAAAGGCTCCAGGGCTAAGAGCCACTGCTGGGCTGAACCTTCCCCTTGCCTCACGTCAAGCCCCAGAAACTGTCCTCTGCACTCGGTTTTTCCCTTCTCCACCGCATCTACCACGGGCGTCTCTGCATCTCCAAGCATGAAGCTAGCAGAATTGCTTCCAGGGAACAGTGGAAGAGAAATAGGGAGCAGCACAAGTAGCCGCAAGTTGAACTTTCTGCTTCCCACTGCTCAAGTGAATCCGCAAACAAGCGAGTGGCAGGCACGCTTCCTCTTGCAGCCTGGGCCATTCGCACAGCAGCCCAGCCGCTGCTCTGCCTTCGTTCTTATGCCCTTCGTAGCAGGTCGCGCTTTCGTTTTGCTGGAGACGAACAGTCGTCTGCTTCTCGCCCAGAGAGCGCGGTGCCGGCAGCGAAAGCCTCCAGGCTGCTGCTTCTGCCCAAACACGCCTGGCCTATGCACTTTCTCTGGCGGCGCTAGGTAGCGGCACATTCGCTCTGCCTTGTAGCCTGAATCTTAACGGAAAGCTTCTCGGCTACGTCTGGCACAGAGCACAGGTTGAGGTCAACGAGCTTCCCCAGAGCTTGCCCCCGAGGCGTGGAAACTTGGATTTGCAGCACATTCCAGGGCTACTCTTCCTTCCTTTACAGCCTGCCCAGCGCCGTCAGATCGCCGTGCTCTCTGCCGCCGCCTTCTCGCTTCCAAGTACCAGCACGCACCTTGCAGCCGTGCAAAGATGCGGATAGACGTCTCGCTCAGAAGAAGGTGCCAGGACGAAAAGATGTTCGTCCTTTCTGCTCCTCGTCGCCCGCATTGTGGTGCTGTGTTGAAAGTCTTGGCCAGCCAAAGGCTAATCTTACAGCAAGTGCTTCTCTCCTGAAGCATTTGGCTCAGTGAGAGCTACACACGCGGTTTGGACACTGTAAAGCAGCAAGAAAAATGATTGTACCTCGAGCTGAGGAAAATCCCTGCACAGAACCCTGTGCATGCGTGCGCTATACCCTCTGAAGAGCGCGACAGCTCCGAGCCATGGCTGGGCTTCACTTCTGTCCAGAGCACAGAAGGCGAAGAACGAAGCAGCCGGGCACCGGGCTCATGCACTCAGTGCACCGAATTGCATGAGCTCGGCACAAAGCTGCTTCACAAGCACAGTCAGCTGAGAATGCTCCGGCTGCTTCCGAGAGTCCGGCGCAGCCCTTGCACGCCATCACACAAGCTGGCCAGAAACAGTTTCTTACAGCCGCACTGTTGCAGAGTCCACGCGGCTTGAGCGCACGCAGAAGGAGGCGTCCAGAAAGAAGGCGTTCTTCAAGTCCCCCTTCTCTAAGCAGCCTTGAAGCTGAGCACAGCACACTGCGCCTAGGCAGCTTCTTTCTCCGAGAGACGTGCCCTCCTCACACGATGCACTCTCGCAGCTCCCTTGCCCACTTGCAGCAGCTGCTAGCAAAGAAAAAGGCTCCAGGGCTAAGAGCCACTGCTGGGCTGAACCTTCCCCTTGCCTCACGTCAAGCCCCAGAAACTGTCCTCTGCACTCGGTTTTTCCCTTCTCCACCGCATCTACCACGGGCGTCTCTGCATCTCCAAGCATGAAGCTAGCAGAATTGCTTCCAGGGAACAGTGGAAGAGAAATAGGGAGCAGCACAAGTAGCCGCAAGTTGAACTTTCTGCTTCCCACTGCTCAAGTGAATCCGCAAACAAGCGAGTGGCAGGCACGCTTCCTCTTGCAGCCTGGGCCATTCGCACAGCAGCCCAGCCGCTGCTCTGCCTTCGTTCTTATGCCCTTCGTAGCAGGTCGCGCTTTCGTTTTGCTGGAGACGAACAGTCGTCTGCTTCTCGCCCAGAGAGCACGGTGCCGGCAGCGAAAGCCTCCAGGCTGCTGCTTCTGCCCAAACACGCCTGGCCTATGCACTTTCTCTGGCGGCGCTAGGTAGCGGCACATTCGCTCTGCCTTGTAGCCTGAATCTTAACGGAAAGCTTCTCGGCTACGTCTGGCACAGAGCACAGGTTGAGGTCAACGAGCTTCCCCAGAGCTTGCCCCCGAGGCGTGGAAACTTGGATTTGCAGCACATTCCAGGGCTACTCTTCCTTCCTTTACAGCCTGCCCAGCGCCGTCAGATCGCCGTGCTCTCTGCCGCCGCCTTCTCGCTTCCAAGTACCAGCGCGCACCTTGCAGCCGTGCAAAGATGCGGATAGACGTCTCGCTCAGAAGAAGGTGCCAGGACGAAAAGATGTTCGTCCTTTCTGCTCCTCGTCGCCCGCATTGTGGTGCTGTGTTGAAAGTCTTGGCCAGCCAAAGGCTAATGCAGCAGGTGCTTCTCTCCTGAAGCATTTGGCTCAGTGAGAGCTACACACGCGGTTTGGACACTGTAAAGCAGCAAGAAAAATGATTGTACCTCGAGCTGAGGAAAATCCCTGCACAGAACCCTGTGCATGCGTGCGCTATACCCTCTGAAGAGCGCGACAGCTCCGAGCCATGGCTGGGCTTCACTTCTGTCCAGAGCACAGAAGGCGAAGAACGAAGCAGCCGGGCACCGGGCTCATGCACTCAGTGCACCGAATTGCATGAGCTCAGCACAAAGCTGCTTCACAAGCACAGTCAGCTGAGAATGCTCCGGCTGCTTCCGAGAGTCCGGCGCAGCCCTTGCACGCCATCACACAAGCTGGCCAGAAACAGTTTCTTACAGCCGCACTGTTGCAGAGTCCACGCGGCTTGAGCGCACGCAGAAGGAGGCGTCCAGAAAGAAGGCGTTCTTCAAGTCCCCCTTCTCTAAGCAGCCTTGAAGCTGAGCACAGCACACTGCGCCTAGGCAGCTTCTTTCTCCGAGAGACGTGCCCTCCTCACACGATGCACTCTCGCAGCTCCCTTGCCCACTTGCAGCAGCTGCTAGCAAAGAAAAAGGCTCCAGGGCTAAGAGCCACTGCTGGGCTGAACCTTCCCCTTGCCTCACGTCAAGCCCCAGAAACTGTCCTCTGCACTCGGTTTTTCCCTTCTCCACCGCATCTACCACGGGCGTCTCTGCATCTCCAAGCATGAAGCTAGCAGAATTGCTTCCAGGGAACAGTGGAAGAGAAATAGGGAGCAGCACAAGTAGCCGCAAGTTGAACTTTCTGCTTCCCACTGCTCAAGTGAATCCGCAAACAAGCGAGTGGCAGGCACGCTTCCTCTTGCAGCCTGGGCCATTCGCACAGCAGCCCAGCCGCTGCTCTGCCTTCGTTCTTATGCCCTTCGTAGCAGGTCGCGCTTTCGTTTTGCTGGAGACGAACAGTCGTCTGCTTCTCGCCCAGAGAGCGCGGTGCCGGCAGCGAAAGCCTCCAGGCTGCTGCTTCTGCCCAAACACGCCTGGCCTATGCACTTTCTCTGGCGGCGCTAGGTAGCGGCACATTCGCTCTGCCTTGTAGCCTGAATCTTAACGGAAAGCTTCTCGGCTACGTCTGGCACAGAGCACAGGTTGAGGTCAACGAGCTTCCCCAGAGCTTGCCCCCGAGGCGTGGAAACTTGGATTTGCAGCACATTCCAGGGCTACTCTTCCTTCCTTTACAGCCTGCCCAGCGCCGTCAGATCGCCGTGCTCTCTGCCGCCGCCTTCTCGCTTCCAAGTACCAGCACGCACCTTGCAGCCGTGCAGAGAGCAAAGATGCGGATAGACGTCTCGCTCAGAAGAAGGTGCCAGGACGAAAAGATGTTCGTCCTTTCTGCTCCTCGTCGCCCGCATTGTGGTGCTGTGTTGAAAGTCTTGGCCAGCCAAAGGCTAATCTTACAGCAAGTGCTTCTCTCCTGAAGCATTTGGCTCAGTGAGAGCTACACACGCGGTTTGGACACTGTAAAGCAGCAAGAAAAATGATTGTACCTCGAGCTGAGGAAAATCCCTGCACAGAACCCTGTGCATGCGTGCGCTATACCCTCTGAAGAGCGCGACAGCTCCGAGCCGTGGCTGGGCTTCACTTCTGTCCAGAGCACAGAAGGCGAAGAACGAAGCAGCCGGGCACCGGGCTCATGCACTCAGTGCACCGAATTGCATGAGCTCGGCACAAAGCTGCTTCACAAGCACAGTCAGCTGAGAATGCTCCGGCTGCTTCCGAGAGTCCGGCGCAGCCCTTGCACGCCATCACACAAGCTGGCCAGAAACAGTTTCTTACAGCCGCACTGTTGCAGAGTCCACGCGGCTTGAGCGCACGCAGAAGGAGGCGTCCAGAAAGAAGGCGTTCTTCAAGTCCCCCTTCTCTAAGCAGCCTTGAAGCTGAGCACAGCACACTGCGCCTAGGCAGCTTCTTTCTCCGAGAGACGTGCCCTCCTCACACGATGCACTCTCGCAGCTCCCTTGCCCACTTGCAGCAGCTGCTAGCAAAGAAAAAGGCTCCAGGGCTAAGAGCCACTGCTGGGCTGAACCTTCCCCTTGCCTCACGTCAAGCCCCAGAAACTGTCCTCTGCACTCGGTTTTTCCCTTCTCCACCGCATCTACCACGGGCGTCTCTGCATCTCCAAGCATGAAGCTAGCAGAATTGCTTCCAGGGAACAGTGGAAGAGAAATAGGGAGCAGCACAAGTAGCCGCAAGTTGAACTTTCTGCTTCCCACTGCTCAAGTGAATCCGCAAACAAGCGAGTGGCAGGCACGCTTCCTCTTGCAGCCTGGGCCATTCGCACAGCAGCCCAGCCGCTGCTCTGCCTTCGTTCTTATGCCCTTCGTAGCAGGTCGCGCTTTCGTTTTGCTGGAGACGAACAGTCGTCTGCTTCTCGCCCAGAGAGCGCGGTGCCGGCAGCGAAAGCCTCCAGGCTGCTGCTTCTGCCCAAACACGCCTGGCCTATGCACTTTCTCTGGCGGCGCTAGGTAGCGGCACATTCGCTCTGCCTTGTAGCCTGAATCTTAACGGAAAGCTTCTCGGCTACGTCTGGCACAGAGCACAGGTTGAGGTCAACGAGCTTCCCCAGAGCTTGCCCCCGAGGCGTGGAAACTTGGATTTGCAGCACATTCCAGGGCTACTCTTCCTTCCTTTACAGCCTGCCCAGCGCCGTCAGATCGCCGTGCTCTCTGCCGCCGCCTTCTCGCTTCCAAGTACCAGCACGCACCTTGCAGCCGTGCAAAGATGCGGATAGACGTCTCGCTCAGAAGAAGGTGCCAGGACGAAAAGATGTTCGTCCTTTCTGCTCCTCGTCGCCCGCATTGTGGTGCTGTGTTGAAAGTCTTGGCCAGCCAAAGGCTAATGCAGCAGGTGCTTCTCTCCTGAAGCATTTGGCTCAGTGAGAGCTACACACGCGGTTTGGACACTGTAAAGCAGCAAGAAAAATGATTGTACCTCGAGCTGAGGAAAATCCCTGCACAGAACCCTGTGCATGCGTGCGCTATACCCTCTGAAGAGCGCGACAGCTCCGAGCCATGGCTGGGCTTCACTTCTGTCCAGAGCACAGAAGGCGAAGAACGAAGCAGCCGGGCACCGGGCTCATGCACTCAGTGCACCGAATTGCATGAGCTCAGCACAAAGCTGCTTCACAAGCACAGTCAGCTGAGAATGCTCCGGCTGCTTCCGAGAGTCCGGCGCAGCCCTTGCACTCCATCACACAAGCTGGCCAGAAACAGTTTCTTACAGCCGCACTGTTGCAGAGTCCACGCGGCTTGAGCGCACGCAGAAGGAGGCGTCCAGAAAGAAGGCGTTCTTCAAGTCCCCCTTCTCTAAGCAGCCTTGAAGCTGAGCACAGCACACTGCGCCTAGGCAGCTTCTTTCTCCGAGAGACGTGCCCTCCTCACACGATGCACTCTCGCAGCTCCCTTGCCCACTTGCAGCAGCTGCTAGCAAAGAAAAAGGCTCCAGGGCTAAGAGCCACTGCTGGGCTGAACCTTCCCCTTGCCTCACGTCAAGCCCCAGAAACTGTCCTCTGCACTCGGTTTTTCCCTTCTCCACCGCATCTACCACGGGCGTCTCTGCATCTCCAAGCATGAAGCTAGCAGAATTGCTTCCAGGGAACAGTGGAAGAGAAATAGGGAGCAGCACAAGTAGCCGCAAGTTGAACTTTCTGCTTCCCACTGCTCAAGTGAATCCGCAAACAAGCGAGTGGCAGGCACGCTTCCTCTTGCAGCCTGGGCCATTCGCACAGCAGCCCAGCCGCTGCTCTGCCTTCGTTCTTATGCCCTTCGTAGCAGGTCGCGCTTTCGTTTTGCTGGAGACGAACAGTCGTCTGCTTCTCGCCCAGAGAGCGCGGTGCCGGCAGCGAAAGCCTCCAGGCTGCTGCTTCTGCCCAAACACGCCTGGCCTATGCACTTTCTCTGGCGGCGCTAGGTAGCGGCACATTCGCTCTGCCTTGTAGCCTGAATCTTAACGGAAAGCTTCTCGGCTACGTCTGGCACAGAGCACAGGTTGAGGTCAACGAGCTTCCCCAGAGCTTGCCCCCGAGGCGTGGAAACTTGGATTTGCAGCACATTCCAGGGCTACTCTTCCTTCCTTTACAGCCTGCCCAGCGCCGTCAGATCGCCGTGCTCTCTGCCGCCGCCTTCTCGCTTCCAAGTACCAGCACGCACCTTGCAGCCGTGCAGAGAGCAAAGATGCGGATAGACGTCTCGCTCAGAAGAAGGTGCCAGGACGAAAAGATGTTCGTCCTTTCTGCTCCTCGTCGCCCGCATTGTGGTGCTGTGTTGAAAGTCTTGGCCAGCCAAAGGCTAATCTTACAGCAAGTGCTTCTCTCCTGAAGCATTTGGCTCAGTGAGAGCTACACACGCGGTTTGGACACTGTAAAGCAGCAAGAAAAATGATTGTACCTCGAGCTGAGGAAAATCCCTGCACAGAACCCTGTGCATGCGTGCGCTATACCCTCTGAAGAGCGCGACAGCTCCGAGCCATGGCTGGGCTTCACTTCTGTCCAGAGCACAGAAGGCGAAGAACGAAGCAGCCGGGCACCGGGCTCATGCACTCAGTGCACCGAATTGCATGAGCTCAGCACAAAGCTGCTTCACAAGCACAGTCAGCTGAGAATGCTCCGGCTGCTTCCGAGAGTCCGGCGCAGCCCTTGCACTCCATCACACACGCTGGCCAGAAACAGTTTCTTACAGCCGCACTGTTGCAGAGTCCACGCGGCTTGAGCGCACGCAGAAGGAGGCGTCCAGAAAGAAGGCGTTCTTCAAGTCCCCCTTCTCTAAGCAGCCTTGAAGCTGAGCACAGCACACTGCGCCTAGGCAGCTTCTTTCTCCGAGAGACGTGCCCTCCTCACACGATGCACTCTCGCAGCTCCCTTGCCCACTTGCAGCAGCTGCTAGCAAAGAAAAAGGCTCCAGGGCTAAGAGCCACTGCTGGGCTGAACCTTCCCCTTGCCTCACGTCAAGCCCCAGAAACTGTCCTCTGCACTCGGTTTTTCCCTTCTCCACCGCATCTACCACGGGCGTCTCTGCATCTCCAAGCATGAAGCTAGCAGAATTGCTTCCAGGGAACAGTGGAAGAGAAATAGGGAGCAGCACAAGTAGCCGCAAGTTGAACTTTCTGCTTCCCACTGCTCAAGTGAATCCGCAAACAAGCGAGTGGCAGGCACGCTTCCTCTTGCAGCCTGGGCCATTCGCACAGCAGCCCAGCCGCTGCTCTGCCTTCGTTCTTATGCCCTTCGTAGCAGGTCGCGCTTTCGTTTTGCTGGAGACGAACAGTCGTCTGCTTCTCGCCCAGAGAGCACGGTGCCGGCAGCGAAAGCCTCCAGGCTGCTGCTTCTGCCCAAACACGCCTGGCCTATGCACTTTCTCTGGCGGCGCTAGGTAGCGGCACATTCGCTCTGCCTTGTAGCCTGAATCTTAACGGAAAGCTTCTCGGCTACGTCTGGCACAGAGCACAGGTTGAGGTCAACGAGCTTCCCCAGAGCTTGCCCCCGAGGCGTGGAAACTTGGATTTGCAGCACATTCCAGGGCTACTCTTCCTTCCTTTACAGCCTGCCCAGCGCCGTCAGATCGCCGTGCTCTCTGCCGCCGCCTTCTCGCTTCCAAGTACCAGCACGCACCTTGCAGCCGTGCAAAGATGCGGATAGACGTCTCGCTCAGAAGAAGGTGCCAGGACGAAAAGATGTTCGTCCTTTCTGCTCCTCGTCGCCCGCATTGTGGTGCTGTGTTGAAAGTCTTGGCCAGCCAAAGGCTAATGCAGCAGGTGCTTCTCTCCTGAAGCATTTGGCTCAGTGAGAGCTACACACGCGGTTTGGACACTGTAAAGCAGCAAGAAAAATGATTGTACCTCGAGCTGAGGAAAATCCCTGCACAGAACCCTGTGCATGCGTGCGCTATACCTTCTGAAGAGCGCGACAGCTCCGAGCCATGGCTGGGCTTCACTTCTGTCCAGAGCACAGAAGGCGAAGAACGAAGCAGCCGGGCACCGGGCTCATGCACTCAGTGCACCGAATTGCATGAGCTCAGCACAAAGCTGCTTCACAAGCACAGTCAGCTGAGAATGCTCCGGCTGCTTCCGAGAGTCCGGCGCAGCCCTTGCACGCCATCACACAAGCTGGCCAGAAACAGTTTCTTACAGCCGCACTGTTGCAGAGTCCACGCGGCTTGA
The DNA here is from genome assembly GCF_965178545.1 of Coloeus monedula. NCBI lineage: Eukaryota > Metazoa > Chordata > Aves > Passeriformes > Corvidae > Coloeus > Coloeus monedula. The sequence continues at coordinate 57,488,902 of NC_138781.1, read as the reverse complement.
GCGCACGCAGAAGGAGGCGTCCAGAAAGAAGGCGTTCTTCAAGTCCCCCTTCTCTAAGCAGCCTTGAAGCTGAGCACAGCACACTGCGCCTAGGCAGCTTCTTTCTCCGAGAGACGTGCCCTCCTCACACGATGCACTCTCGCAGCTCCCTTGCCCACTTGCAGCAGCTGCTAGCAAAGAAAAAGGCTCCAGGGCTAAGAGCCACTGCTGGGCTGAACCTTCCCCTTGCCTCACGTCAAGCCCCAGAAACTGTCCTCTGCACTCGGTTTTTCCCTTCTCCACCGCATCTACCACGGGCGTCTCTGCATCTCCAAGCATGAAGCTAGCAGAATTGCTTCCAGGGAACAGTGGAAGAGAAATAGGGAGCAGCACAAGTAGCCGCAAGTTGAACTTTCTGCTTCCCACTGCTCAAGTGAATCCGCAAACAAGCGAGTGGCAGGCACGCTTCCTCTTGCAGCCTGGGCCATTCGCACAGCAGCCCAGCCGCTGCTCTGCCTTCGTTCTTATGCCCTTCGTAGCAGGTCGCGCTTTCGTTTTGCTGGAGACGAACAGTCGTCTGCTTCTCGCCCAGAGAGCGCGGTGCCGGCAGCGAAAGCCTCCAGGCTGCTGCTTCTGCCCAAACACGCCTGGCCTATGCACTTTCTCTGGCGGCGCTAGGTAGCGGCACATTCGCTCTGCCTTGTAGCCTGAATCTTAACGGAAAGCTTCTCGGCTACGTCTGGCACAGAGCACAGGTTGAGGTCAACGAGCTTCCCCAGAGCTTGCCCCCGAGGCGTGGAAACTTGGATTTGCAGCACATTCCAGGGCTCCTCTTCCTTCCTTTACAGCCTGCCCAGCGCCGTCAGATCGCCGTGCTCTCTGCCGCCGCCTTCTCGCTTCCAAGTACCAGCACGCACCTTGCAGCCGTGCAAAGATGCGGATAGACGTCTCGCTCAGAAGAAGGTGCCAGGACGAAAAGATGTTCGTCCTTTCTGCTCCTCGTCGCCCGCATTGTGGTGCTGTGTTGAAAGTCTTGGCCAGCCAAAGGCTAATCTTACAGCAAGTGCTTCTCTCCTGAAGCATTTGGCTCAGTGAGAGCTACACACGCGGTTTGGACACTGTAAAGCAGCAAGAAAAATGATTGTACCTCGAGCTGAGGAAAATCCCTGCACAGAACCCTGTGCATGCGTGCGCTATACCCTCTGAAGAGCGGGACAGCTCCGAGCCGTGGCTGGGCTTCACTTCTGTCCAGAGCACAGAAGGCGAAGAACGAAGCAGCCGGGCACCGGGCTCATGCACTCAGTGCACCGAATTGCATGAGCTCGGCACAAAGCTGCTTCACAAGCACAGTCAGCTGAGAATGCTCCGGCTGCTTCCGAGAGTCCGGCGCAGCCCTTGCACGCCATCACACAAGCTGGCCAGAAACAGTTTCTTACAGCCGCACTGTTGCAGAGTCCACGCGGCTTGAGCGCACGCAGAAGGAGGCGTCCAGAAAGAAGGCGTTCTTCAAGTCCCCCTTCTCTAAGCAGCCTTGAAGCTGAGCACAGCACACTGCGCCTAGGCAGCTTCTTTCTCCGAGAGACGTGCCCTCCTCACACGATGCACTCTCGCAGCTCCCTTGCCCACTTGCAGCAGCTGCTAGCAAAGAAAAAGGCTCCAGGGCTAAGAGCCACTGCTGGGCTGAACCTTCCCCTTGCCTCACGTCAAGCCCCAGAAACTGTCCTCTGCACTCGGTTTTTCCCTTCTCCACCGCATCTACCACGGGCGTCTCTGCATCTCCAAGCATGAAGCTAGCAGAATTGCTTCCAGGGAACAGTGGAAGAGAAATAGGGAGCAGCACAAGTAGCCGCAAGTTGAACTTTCTGCTTCCCACTGCTCAAGTGAATCCGCAAACAAGCGAGTGGCAGGCACGCTTCCTCTTGCAGCCTGGGCCATTCGCACAGCAGCCCAGCCGCTGCTCTGCCTTCGTTCTTATGCCCTTCGTAGCAGGTCGCGCTTTCGTTTTGCTGGAGACGAACAGTCGTCTGCTTCTCGCCCAGAGAGCGCGGTGCCGGCAGCGAAAGCCTCCAGGCTGCTGCTTCTGCCCAAACACGCCTGGCCTATGCACTTTCTCTGGCGGCGCTAGGTAGCGGCACATTCGCTCTGCCTTGTAGCCTGAATCTTAACGGAAAGCTTCTCGGCTACGTCTGGCACAGAGCACAGGTTGAGGTCAACGAGCTTCCCCAGAGCTTGCCCCCGAGGCGTGGAAACTTGGATTTGCAGCACATTCCAGGGCTCCTCTTCCTTCCTTTACAGCCTGCCCAGCGCCGTCAGATCGCCGTGCTCTCTGCCGCCGCCTTCTCGCTTCCAAGTACCAGCACGCACCTTGCAGCCGTGCAAAGATGCGGATAGACGTCTCGCTCAGAAGAAGGTGCCAGGACGAAAAGATGTTCGTCCTTTCTGCTCCTCGTCGCCCGCATTGTGGTGCTGTGTTGAAAGTCTTGGCCAGCCAAAGGCTAATCTTACAGCAAGTGCTTCTCTCCTGAAGCATTTGGCTCAGTGAGAGCTACACACGCGGTTTGGACACTGTAAAGCAGCAAGAAAAATGATTGTACCTCGAGCTGAGGAAAATCCCTGCACAGAACCCTGTGCATGCGTGCGCTATACCCTCTGAAGAGCGCGACAGCTCCGAGCCATGGCTGGGCTTCACTTCTGTCCAGAGCACAGAAGGCGAAGAACGAAGCAGCCGGGCACCGGGCTCATGCACTCAGTGCACCGAATTGCATGAGCTCAGCACAAAGCTGCTTCACAAGCACAGTCAGCTGAGAATGCTCCGGCTGCTTCCGAGAGTCCGGCGCAGCCCTTGCACGCCATCACACAAGCTGGCCAGAAACAGTTTCTTACAGCCGCACTGTTGCAGAGTCCACGCGGCTTGAGCGCACGCAGAAGGAGGCGTCCAGAAAGAAGGCGTTCTTCAAGTCCCCCTTCTCTAAGCAGCCTTGAAGCTGAGCACAGCACACTGCGCCTAGGCAGCTTCTTTCTCCGAGAGACGTGCCCTCCTCACACGATGCACTCTCGCAGCTCCCTTGCCCACTTGCAGCAGCTGCTAGCAAAGAAAAAGGCTCCAGGGCTAAGAGCCACTGCTGGGCTGAACCTTCCCCTTGCCTCACGTCAAGCCCCAGAAACTGTCCTCTGCACTCGGTTTTTCCCTTCTCCACCGCATCTACCACGGGCGTCTCTGCATCTCCAAGCATGAAGCTAGCAGAATTGCTTCCAGGGAACAGTGGAAGAGAAATAGGGAGCAGCACAAGTAGCCGCAAGTTGAACTTTCTGCTTCCCACTGCTCAAGTGAATCCGCAAACAAGCGAGTGGCAGGCACGCTTCCTCTTGCAGCCTGGGCCATTCGCACAGCAGCCCAGCCGCTGCTCTGCCTTCGTTCTTATGCCCTTCGTAGCAGGTCGCGCTTTCGTTTTGCTGGAGACGAACAGTCGTCTGCTTCTCGCCCAGAGAGCGCGGTGCCGGCAGCGAAAGCCTCCAGGCTGCTGCTTCTGCCCAAACACGCCTGGCCTATGCACTTTCTCTGGCGGCGCTAGGTAGCGGCACATTCGCTCTGCCTTGTAGCCTGAATCTTAACGGAAAGCTTCTCGGCTACGTCTGGCACAGAGCACAGGTTGAGGTCAACGAGCTTCCCCAGAGCTTGCCCCCGAGGCGTGGAAACTTGGATTTGCAGCACATTCCAGGGCTACTCTTCCTTCCTTTACAGCCTGCCCAGCGCCGTCAGATCGCCGTGCTCTCTGCCGCCGCCTTCTCGCTTCCAAGTACCAGCACGCACCTTGCAGCCGTGCAGAGAGCAAAGATGCGGATAGACGTCTCGCTCAGAAGAAGGTGCCAGGACGAAAAGATGTTCGTCCTTTCTGCTCCTCGTCGCCCGCATTGTGGTGCTGTGTTGAAAGTCTTGGCCAGCCAAAGGCTAATCTTACAGCAAGTGCTTCTCTCCTGAAGCATTTGGCTCAGTGAGAGCTACACACGCGGTTTGGACACTGTAAAGCAGCAAGAAAAATGATTGTACCTCGAGCTGAGGAAAATCCCTGCACAGAACCCTGTGCATGCGTGCGCTATACCCTCTGAAGAGCGCGACAGCTCCGAGCCATGGCTGGGCTTCACTTCTGTCCAGAGCACAGAAGGCGAAGAACGAAGCAGCCGGGCACCGGGCTCATGCACTCAGTGCACCGAATTGCATGAGCTCAGCACAAAGCTGCTTCACAAGCACAGTCAGCTGAGAATGCTCCGGCTGCTTCCGAGAGTCCGGCGCAGCCCTTGCACTCCATCACACACGCTGGCCAGAAACAGTTTCTTACAGCCGCACTGTTGCAGAGTCCACGCGGCTTGAGCGCACGCAGAAGGAGGCGTCCAGAAAGAAGGCGTTCTTCAAGTCCCCCTTCTCTAAGCAGCCTTGAAGCTGAGCACAGCACACTGCGCCTAGGCAGCTTCTTTCTCCGAGAGACGTGCCCTCCTCACACGATGCACTCTCGCAGCTCCCTTGCCCACTTGCAGCAGCTGCTAGCAAAGAAAAAGGCTCCAGGGCTAAGAGCCACTGCTGGGCTGAACCTTCCCCTTGCCTCACGTCAAGCCCCAGAAACTGTCCTCTGCACTCGGTTTTTCCCTTCTCCACCGCATCTACCACGGGCGTCTCTGCATCTCCAAGCATGAAGCTAGCAGAATTGCTTCCAGGGAACAGTGGAAGAGAAATAGGGAGCAGCACAAGTAGCCGCAAGTTGAACTTTCTGCTTCCCACTGCTCAAGTGAATCCGCAAACAAGCGAGTGGCAGGCACGCTTCCTCTTGCAGCCTGGGCCATTCGCACAGCAGCCCAGCCGCTGCTCTGCCTTCGTTCTTATGCCCTTCGTAGCAGGTCGCGCTTTCGTTTTGCTGGAGACGAACAGTCGTCTGCTTCTCCCCCAGAGAGCACGGTGCCGGCAGCGAAAGCCTCCAGGCTGCTGCTTCTGCCCAAACACGCCTGGCCTATGCACTTTCTCTGGCGGCGCTAGGTAGCGGCACATTCGCTCTGCCTTGTAGCCTGAATCTTAACGGAAAGCTTCTCGGCTACGTCTGGCACAGAGCACAGGTTGAGGTCAACGAGCTTCCCCAGAGCTTGCCCCCGAGGCGTGGAAACTTGGATTTGCAGCACATTCCAGGGCTACTCTTCCTTCCTTTACAGCCTGCCCAGCGCCGTCAGATCGCCGTGCTCTCTGCCGCCGCCTTCTCGCTTCCAAGTACCAGCACGCACCTTGCAGCCGTGCAAAGATGCGGATAGACGTCTCGCTCAGAAGAAGGTGCCAGGACGAAAAGATGTTCGTCCTTTCTGCTCCTCGTCGCCCGCATTGTGGTGCTGTGTTGAAAGTCTTGGCCAGCCAAAGGCTAATGCAGCAGGTGCTTCTCTCCTGAAGCATTTGGCTCAGTGAGAGCTACACACGCGGTTTGGACACTGTAAAGCAGCAAGAAAAATGATTGTACCTCGAGCTGAGGAAAATCCCTGCACAGAACCCTGTGCATGCGTGCGCTATACCCTCTGAAGAGCGCGACAGCTCCGAGCCATGGCTGGGCTTCACTTCTGTCCAGAGCACAGAAGGCGAAGAACGAAGCAGCCGGGCACCGGGCTCATGCACTCAGTGCACCGAATTGCATGAGCTCAGCACAAAGCTGCTTCACAAGCACAGTCAGCTGAGAATGCTCCGGCTGCTTCCGAGAGTCCGGCGCAGCCCTTGCACGCCATCACACAAGCTGGCCAGAAACAGTTTCTTACAGCCGCACTGTTGCAGAGTCCACGCGGCTTGAGCGCACGCAGAAGGAGGCGTCCAGAAAGAAGGCGTTCTTCAAGTCCCCCTTCTCTAAGCAGCCTTGAAGCTGAGCACAGCACACTGCGCCTAGGCAGCTTCTTTCTCCGAGAGACGTGCCCTCCTCACACGATGCACTCTCGCAGCTCCCTTGCCCACTTGCAGCAGCTGCTAGCAAAGAAAAAGGCTCCAGGGCTAAGAGCCACTGCTGGGCTGAACCTTCCCCTTGCCTCACGTCAAGCCCCAGAAACTGTCCTCTGCACTCGGTTTTTCCCTTCTCCACCGCATCTACCACGGGCGTCTCTGCATCTCCAAGCATGAAGCTAGCAGAATTGCTTCCAGGGAACAGTGGAAGAGAAATAGGGAGCAGCACAAGTAGCCGCAAGTTGAACTTTCTGCTTCCCACTGCTCAAGTGAATCCGCAAACAAGCGAGTGGCAGGCACGCTTCCTCTTGCAGCCTGGGCCATTCGCACAGCAGCCCAGCCGCTGCTCTGCCTTCGTTCTTATGCCCTTCGTAGCAGGTCGCGCTTTCGTTTTGCTGGAGACGAACAGTCGTCTGCTTCTCGCCCAGAGAGCGCGGTGCCGGCAGCGAAAGCCTCCAGGCTGCTGCTTCTGCCCAAACACGCCTGGCCTATGCACTTTCTCTGGCGGCGCTAGGTAGCGGCACATTCGCTCTGCCTTGTAGCCTGAATCTTAACGGAAAGCTTCTCGGCTACGTCTGGCACAGAGCACAGGTTGAGGTCAACGAGCTTCCCCAGAGCTTGCCCCCGAGGCGTGGAAACTTGGATTTGCAGCACATTCCAGGGCTACTCTTCCTTCCTTTACAGCCTGCCCAGCGCCGTCAGATCGCCGTGCTCTCTGCCGCCGCCTTCTCGCTTCCAAGTACCAGCACGCACCTTGCAGCCGTGCAGAGAGCAAAGATGCGGATAGACGTCTCGCTCAGAAGAAGGTGCCAGGACGAAAAGATGTTCGTCCTTTCTGCTCCTCGTCGCCCGCATTGTGGTGCTGTGTTGAAAGTCTTGGCCAGCCAAAGGCTAATCTTACAGCAAGTGCTTCTCTCCTGAAGCATTTGGCTCAGTGAGAGCTACACACGCGGTTTGGACACTGTAAAGCAGCAAGAAAAATGATTGTACCTCGAGCTGAGGAAAATCCCTGCACAGAACCCTGTGCATGCGTGCGCTATACCCTCTGAAGAGCGCGACAGCTCCGAGCCGTGGCTGGGCTTCACTTCTGTCCAGAGCACAGAAGGCGAAGAACGAAGCAGCCGGGCACCGGGCTCATGCACTCAGTGCACCGAATTGCATGAGCTCGGCACAAAGCTGCTTCACAAGCACAGTCAGCTGAGAATGCTCCGGCTGCTTCCGAGAGTCCGGCGCAGCCCTTGCACGCCATCACACAAGCTGGCCAGAAACAGTTTCTTACAGCCGCACTGTTGCAGAGTCCACGCGGCTTGAGCGCACGCAGAAGGAGGCGTCCAGAAAGAAGGCGTTCTTCAAGTCCCCCTTCTCTAAGCAGCCTTGAAGCTGAGCACAGCACACTGCGCCTAGGCAGCTTCTTTCTCCGAGAGACGTGCCCTCCTCACACGATGCACTCTCGCAGCTCCCTTGCCCACTTGCAGCAGCTGCTAGCAAAGAAAAAGGCTCCAGGGCTAAGAGCCACTGCTGGGCTGAACCTTCCCCTTGCCTCACGTCAAGCCCCAGAAACTGTCCTCTGCACTCGGTTTTTCCCTTCTCCACCGCATCTACCACGGGCGTCTCTGCATCTCCAAGCATGAAGCTAGCAGAATTGCTTCCAGGGAACAGTGGAAGAGAAATAGGGAGCAGCACAAGTAGCCGCAAGTTGAACTTTCTGCTTCCCACTGCTCAAGTGAATCCGCAAACAAGCGAGTGGCAGGCACGCTTCCTCTTGCAGCCTGGGCCATTCGCACAGCAGCCCAGCCGCTGCTCTGCCTTCGTTCTTATGCCCTTCGTAGCAGGTCGCGCTTTCGTTTTGCTGGAGACGAACAGTCGTCTGCTTCTCGCCCAGAGAGCGCGGTGCCGGCAGCGAAAGCCTCCAGGCTGCTGCTTCTGCCCAAACACGCCTGGCCTATGCACTTTCTCTGGCGGCGCTAGGTAGCGGCACATTCGCTCTGCCTTGTAGCCTGAATCTTAACGGAAAGCTTCTCGGCTACGTCTGGCACAGAGCACAGGTTGAGGTCAACGAGCTTCCCCAGAGCTTGCCCCCGAGGCGTGGAAACTTGGATTTGCAGCACATTCCAGGGCTACTCTTCCTTCCTTTACAGCCTGCCCAGCGCCGTCAGATCGCCGTGCTCTCTGCCGCCGCCTTCTCGCTTCCAAGTACCAGCACGCACCTTGCAGCCGTGCAAAGATGCGGATAGACGTCTCGCTCAGAAGAAGGTGCCAGGACGAAAAGATGTTCGTCCTTTCTGCTCCTCGTCGCCCGCATTGTGGTGCTGTGTTGAAAGTCTTGGCCAGCCAAAGGCTAATGCAGCAGGTGCTTCTCTCCTGAAGCATTTGGCTCAGTGAGAGCTACACACGCGGTTTGGACACTGTAAAGCAGCAAGAAAAATGATTGTACCTCGAGCTGAGGAAAATCCCTGCACAGAACCCTGTGCATGCGTGCGCTATACCCTCTGAAGAGCGCGACAGCTCCGAGCCATGGCTGGGCTTCACTTCTGTCCAGAGCACAGAAGGCGAAGAACGAAGCAGCCGGGCACCGGGCTCATGCACTCAGTGCACCGAATTGCATGAGCTCAGCACAAAGCTGCTTCACAAGCACAGTCAGCTGAGAATGCTCCGGCTGCTTCCGAGAGTCCGGCGCAGCCCTTGCACGCCATCACACAAGCTGGCCAGAAACAGTTTCTTACAGCCGCACTGTTGCAGAGTCCACGCGGCTTGAGCGCACGCAGAAGGAGGCGTCCAGAAAGAAGGCGTTCTTCAAGTCCCCCTTCTCTAAGCAGCCTTGAAGCTGAGCACAGCACACTGCGCCTAGGCAGCTTCTTTCTCCGAGAGACGTGCCCTCCTCACACGATGCACTCTCGCAGCTCCCTTGCCCACTTGCAGCAGCTGCTAGCAAAGAAAAAGGCTCCAGGGCTAAGAGCCACTGCTGGGCTGAACCTTCCCCTTGCCTCACGTCAAGCCCCAGAAACTGTCCTCTGCACTCGGTTTTTCCCTTCTCCACCGCATCTACCACGGGCGTCTCTGCATCTCCAAGCATGAAGCTAGCAGAATTGCTTCCAGGGAACAGTGGAAGAGAAATAGGGAGCAGCACAAGTAGCCGCAAGTTGAACTTTCTGCTTCCCACTGCTCAAGTGAATCCGCAAACAAGCGAGTGGCAGGCACGCTTCCTCTTGCAGCCTGGGCCATTCGCACAGCAGCCCAGCCGCTGCTCTGCCTTCGTTCTTATGCCCTTCGTAGCAGGTCGCGCTTTCGTTTTGCTGGAGACGAACAGTCGTCTGCTTCTCGCCCAGAGAGCGCGGTGCCGGCAGCGAAAGCCTCCAGGCTGCTGCTTCTGCCCAAACACGCCTGGCCTATGCACTTTCTCTGGCGGCGCTAGGTAGCGGCACATTCGCTCTGCCTTGTAGCCTGAATCTTAACGGAAAGCTTCTCGGCTACGTCTGGCACAGAGCACAGGTTGAGGTCAACGAGCTTCCCCAGAGCTTGCCCCCGAGGCGTGGAAACTTGGATTTGCAGCACATTCCAGGGCTACTCTTCCTTCCTTTACAGCCTGCCCAGCGCCGTCAGATCGCCGTGCTCTCTGCCGCCGCCTTCTCGCTTCCAAGTACCAGCACGCACCTTGCAGCCGTGCAGAGAGCAAAGATGCGGATAGACGTCTCGCTCAGAAGAAGGTGCCAGGACGAAAAGATGTTCGTCCTTTCTGCTCCTCGTCGCCCGCATTGTGGTGCTGTGTTGAAAGTCTTGGCCAGCCAAAGGCTAATCTTACAGCAAGTGCTTCTCTCCTGAAGCATTTGGCTCAGTGAGAGCTACACACGCGGTTTGGACACTGTAAAGCAGCAAGAAAAATGATTGTACCTCGAGCTGAGGAAAATCCCTGCACAGAACCCTGTGCATGCGTGCGCTATACCCTCTGAAGAGCGCGACAGCTCCGAGCCGTGGCTGGGCTTCACTTCTGTCCAGAGCACAGAAGGCGAAGAACGAAGCAGCCGGGCACCGGGCTCATGCACTCAGTGCACCGAATTGCATGAGCTCGGCACAAAGCTGCTTCACAAGCACAGTCAGCTGAGAATGCTCCGGCTGCTTCCGAGAGTCCGGCGCAGCCCTTGCACGCCATCACACAAGCTGGCCAGAAACAGTTTCTTACAGCCGCACTGTTGCAGAGTCCACGCGGCTTGAGCGCACGCAGAAGGAGGCGTCCAGAAAGAAGGCGTTCTTCAAGTCCCCCTTCTCTAAGCAGCCTTGAAGCTGAGCACAGCACACTGCGCCTAGGCAGCTTCTTTCTCCGAGAGACGTGCCCTCCTCACACGATGCACTCTCGCAGCTCCCTTGCCCACTTGCAGCAGCTGCTAGCAAAGAAAAAGGCTCCAGGGCTAAGAGCCACTGCTGGGCTGAACCTTCCCCTTGCCTCACGTCAAGCCCCAGAAACTGTCCTCTGCACTCGGTTTTTCCCTTCTCCACCGCATCTACCACGGGCGTCTCTGCATCTCCAAGCATGAAGCTAGCAGAATTGCTTCCAGGGAACAGTGGAAGAGAAATAGGGAGCAGCACAAGTAGCCGCAAGTTGAACTTTCTGCTTCCCACTGCTCAAGTGAATCCGCAAACAAGCGAGTGGCAGGCACGCTTCCTCTTGCAGCCTGGGCCATTCGCACAGCAGCCCAGCCGCTGCTCTGCCTTCGTTCTTATGCCCTTCGTAGCAGGTCGCGCTTTCGTTTTGCTGGAGACGAACAGTCGTCTGCTTCTCGCCCAGAGAGCGCGGTGCCGGCAGCGAAAGCCTCCAGGCTGCTGCTTCTGCCCAAACACGCCTGGCCTATGCACTTTCTCTGGCGGCGCTAGGTAGCGGCACATTCGCTCTGCCTTGTAGCCTGAATCTTAACGGAAAGCTTCTCGGCTACGTCTGGCACAGAGCACAGGTTGAGGTCAACGAGCTTCCCCAGAGCTTGCCCCCGAGGCGTGGAAACTTGGATTTGCAGCACATTCCAGGGCTACTCTTCCTTCCTTTACAGCCTGCCCAGCGCCGTCAGATCGCCGTGCTCTCTGCCGCCGCCTTCTCGCTTCCAAGTACCAGCACGCACCTTGCAGCCGTGCAAAGATGCGGATAGACGTCTCGCTCAGAAGAAGGTGCCAGGACGAAAAGATGTTCGTCCTTTCTGCTCCTCGTCGCCCGCATTGTGGTGCTGTGTTGAAAGTCTTGGCCAGCCAAAGGCTAATGCAGCAGGTGCTTCTCTCCTGAAGCATTTGGCTCAGTGAGAGCTACACACGCGGTTTGGACACTGTAAAGCAGCAAGAAAAATGATTGTACCTCGAGCTGAGGAAAATCCCTGCACAGAACCCTGTGCATGCGTGCGCTATACCCTCTGAAGAGCGCGACAGCTCCGAGCCATGGCTGGGCTTCACTTCTGTCCAGAGCACAGAAGGCGAAGAACGAAGCAGCCGGGCACCGGGCTCATGCACTCAGTGCACCGAATTGCATGAGCTCAGCACAAAGCTGCTTCACAAGCACAGTCAGCTGAGAATGCTCCGGCTGCTTCCGAGAGTCCGGCGCAGCCCTTGCACTCCATCACACAAGCTGGCCAGAAACAGTTTCTTACAGCCGCACTGTTGCAGAGTCCACGCGGCTTGAGCGCACGCAGAAGGAGGCGTCCAGAAAGAAGGCGTTCTTCAAGTCCCCCTTCTCTAAGCAGCCTTGAAGCTGAGCACAGCACACTGCGCCTAGGCAGCTTCTTTCTCCGAGAGACGTGCCCTCCTCACACGATGCACTCTCGCAGCTCCCTTGCCCACTTGCAGCAGCTGCTAGCAAAGAAAAAGGCTCCAGGGCTAAGAGCCACTGCTGGGCTGAACCTTCCCCTTGCCTCACGTCAAGCCCCAGAAACTGTCCTCTGCACTCGGTTTTTCCCTTCTCCACCGCATCTACCACGGGCGTCTCTGCATCTCCAAGCATGAAGCTAGCAGAATTGCTTCCAGGGAACAGTGGAAGAGAAATAGGGAGCAGCACAAGTAGCCGCAAGTTGAACTTTCTGCTTCCCACTGCTCAAGTGAATCCGCAAACAAGCGAGTGGCAGGCACGCTTCCTCTTGCAGCCTGGGCCATTCGCACAGCAGCCCAGCCGCTGCTCTGCCTTCGTTCTTATGCCCTTCGTAGCAGGTCGCGCTTTCGTTTTGCTGGAGACGAACAGTCGTCTGCTTCTCGCCCAGAGAGCGCGGTGCCGGCAGCGAAAGCCTCCAGGCTGCTGCTTCTGCCCAAACACGCCTGGCCTATGCACTTTCTCTGGCGGCGCTAGGTAGCGGCACATTCGCTCTGCCTTGTAGCCTGAATCTTAACGGAAAGCTTCTCGGCTACGTCTGGCACAGAGCACAGGTTGAGGTCAACGAGCTTCCCCAGAGCTTGCCCCCGAGGCGTGGAAACTTGGATTTGCAGCACATTCCAGGGCTACTCTTCCTTCCTTTACAGCCTGCCCAGCGCCGTCAGATCGCCGTGCTCTCTGCCGCCGCCTTCTCGCTTCCAAGTACCAGCACGCACCTTGCAGCCGTGCAGAGAGCAAAGATGCGGATAGACGTCTCGCTCAGAAGAAGGTGCCAGGACGAAAAGATGTTCGTCCTTTCTGCTCCTCGTCGCCCGCATTGTGGTGCTGTGTTGAAAGTCTTGGCCAGCCAAAGGCTAATCTTACAGCAAGTGCTTCTCTCCTGAAGCATTTGGCTCAGTGAGAGCTACACACGCGGTTTGGACACTGTAAAGCAGCAAGAAAAATGATTGTACCTCGAGCTGAGGAAAATCCCTGCACAGAACCCTGTGCATGCGTGCGCTATACCCTCTGAAGAGCGCGACAGCTCCGAGCCATGGCTGGGCTTCACTTCTGTCCAGAGCACAGAAGGCGAAGAACGAAGCAGCCGGGCACCGGGCTCATGCACTCAGTGCACCGAATTGCATGAGCTCGGCACAAAGCTGCTTCACAAGCACAGTCAGCTGAGAATGCTCCGGCTGCTTCCGAGAGTCCGGCGCAGCCCTTGCACTCCATCACACACGCTGGCCAGAAACAGTTTCTTACAGCCGCACTGTTGCAGAGTCCACGCGGCTTGAGCGCACGCAGAAGGAGGCGTCCAGAAAGAAGGCGTTCTTCAAGTCCCCCTTCTCTAAGCAGCCTTGAAGCTGAGCACAGCACACTGCGCCTAGGCAGCTTCTTTCTCCGAGAGACGTGCCCTCCTCACACGATGCACTCTCGCAGCTCCCTTGCCCACTTGCAGCAGCTGCTAGCAAAGAAAAAGGCTCCAGGGCTAAGAGCCACTGCTGGGCTGAACCTTCCCCTTGCCTCACGTCAAGCCCCAGAAACTGTCCTCTGCACTCGGTTTTTCCCTTCTCCACCGCATCTACCACGGGCGTCTCTGCATCTCCAAGCATGAAGCTAGCAGAATTGCTTCCAGGGAACAGGGGAAGAGAAATAGGGAGCAGCACAAGTAGCCGCAAGTTGAACTTTCTGCTTCCCACTGCTCAAGTGAATCCGCAAACAAGCGAGTGGCAGGCACGCTTCCTCTTGCAGCCTGGGCCATTCGCACAGCAGCCCAGCCGCTGCTCTGCCTTCGTTCTTATGCCCTTCGTAGCAGGTCGCGCTTTCGTTTTGCTGGAGACGAACAGTCGTCTGCTTCTCGCCCAGAGAGCACGGTGCCGGCAGCGAAAGCCTCCAGGCTGCTGCTTCTGCCCAAACACGCCTGGCCTATGCACTTTCTCTGGCGGCGCTAGGTAGCGGCACATTCGCTCTGCCTTGTAGCCTGAATCTTAACGGAAAGCTTCTCGGCTACGTCTGGCACAGAGCACAGGTTGAGGTCAACGAGCTTCCCCAGAGCTTGCCCCCGAGGCGTGGAAACTTGGATTTGCAGCACATTCCAGGGCTACTCTTCCTTCCTTTACAGCCTGCCCAGCGCCGTCAGATCGCCGTGCTCTCTGCCGCCGCCTTCTCGCTTCCAAGTACCAGCACGCACCTTGCAGCCGTGCAAAGATGCGGATAGACGTCTCGCTCAGAAGAAGGTGCCAGGACGAAAAGATGTTCGTCCTTTCTGCTCCTCGTCGCCCGCATTGTGGTGCTGTGTTGAAAGTCTTGGCCAGCCAAAGGCTAATGCAGCAGGTGCTTCTCTCCTGAAGCATTTGGCTCAGTGAGAGCTACACACGCGGTTTGGACACTGTAAAGCAGCAAGAAAAATGATTGTACCTCGAGCTGAGGAAAATCCCTGCACAGAACCCTGTGCATGCGTGCGCTATACCTTCTGAAGAGCGCGACAGCTCCGAGCCATGGCTGGGCTTCACTTCTGTCCAGAGCACAGAAGGCGAAGAACGAAGCAGCCGGGCACCGGGCTCATGCACTCAGTGCACCGAATTGCATGAGCTCAGCACAAAGCTGCTTCACAAGCACAGTCAGCTGAGAATGCTCCGGCTGCTTCCGAGAGTCCGGCGCAGCCCTTGCACGCCATCACACAAGCTGGCCAGAAACAGTTTCTTACAGCCGCACTGTTGCAGAGTCCACGCGGCTTGAGCGCACGCAGAAGGAGGCGTCCAGAAAGAAGGCGTTCTTCAAGTCCCCCTTCTCTAAGCAGCCTTGAAGCTGAGCACAGCACACTGCGCCTAGGCAGCTTCTTTCTCCGAGAGACGTGCCCTCCTCACACGATGCACTCTCGCAGCTCCCTTGCCCACTTGCAGCAGCTGCTAGCAAAGAAAAAGGCTCCAGGGCTAAGAGCCACTGCTGGGCTGAACCTTCCCCTTGCCTCACGTCAAGCCCCAGAAACTGTCCTCTGCACTCGGTTTTTCCCTTCTCCACCGCATCTACCACGGGCGTCTCTGCATCTCCAAGCATGAAGCTAGCAGAATTGCTTCCAGGGAACAGGGGAAGAGAAATAGGGAGCAGCACAAGTAGCCGCAAGTTGAACTTTCTGCTTCCCACTGCTCAAGTGAATCCGCAAACAAGCGAGTGGCAGGCACGCTTCCTCTTGCAGCCTGGGCCATTCGCACAGCAGCCCAGCCGCTGCTCTGCCTTCGTTCTTATGCCCTTCGTAGCAGGTCGCGCTTTCGTTTTGCTGGAGACGAACAGTCGTCTGCTTCTCGCCCAGAGAGCGCGGTGCCGGCAGCGAAAGCCTCCAGGCTGCTGCTTCTGCCCAAACACGCCTGGCCTATGCACTTTCTCTGGCGGCGCTAGGTAGCGGCACATTCGCTCTGCCTTGTAGCCTGAATCTTAACGGAAAGCTTCTCGGCTACGTCTGGCACAGAGCACAGGTTGAGGTCAACGAGCTTCCCCAGAGCTTGCCCCCGAGGCGTGGAAACTTGGATTTGCAGCACATTCCAGGGCTACTCTTCCTTCCTTTACAGCCTGCCCAGCGCCGTCAGATCGCCGTGCTCTCTGCCGCCGCCTTCTCGCTTCCAAGTACCAGCACGCACCTTGCAGCCGTGCAGAGAGCAAAGATGCGGATAGACGTCTCGCTCAGAAGAAGGTGCCAGGACGAAAAGATGTTCGTCCTTTCTGCTCCTCGTCGCCCGCATTGTGGTGCTGTGTTGAAAGTCTTGGCCAGCCAAAGGCTAATCTTACAGCAAGTGCTTCTCTCCTGAAGCATTTGGCTCAGTGAGAGCTACACACGCGGTTTGGACACTGTAAAGCAGCAAGAAAAATGATTGTACCTCGAGCTGAGGAAAATCCCTGCACAGAACCCTGTGCATGCGTGCGCTATACCCTCTGAAGAGCGGGACAGCTCCGAGCCGTGGCTGGGCTTCACTTCTGTCCAGAGCACAGAAGGCGAAGAACGAAGCAGCCGGGCACCGGGCTCATGCACTCAGTGCACCGAATTGCATGAGCTCGGCACAAAGCTGCTTCACAAGCACAGTCAGCTGAGAATGCTCCGGCTGCTTCCGAGAGTCCGGCGCAGCCCTTGCACGCCATCACACAAGCTGGCCAGAAACAGTTTCTTACAGCCGCACTGTTGCAGAGTCCACGCGGCTTGAGCGCACGCAGAAGGAGGCGTCCAGAAAGAAGGCGTTCTTCAAGTCCCCCTTCTCTAAGCAGCCTTGAAGCTGAGCACAGCACACTGCGCCTAGGCAGCTTCTTTCTCCGAGAGACGTGCCCTCCTCACACGATGCACTCTCGCAGCTCCCTTGCCCACTTGCAGCAGCTGCTAGCAAAGAAAAAGGCTCCAGGGCTAAGAGCCACTGCTGGGCTGAACCTTCCCCTTGCCTCACGTCAAGCCCCAGAAACTGTCCTCTGCACTCGGTTTTTCCCTTCTCCACCGCATCTACCACGGGCGTCTCTGCATCTCCAAGCATGAAGCTAGCAGAATTGCTTCCAGGGAACAGTGGAAGAGAAATAGGGAGCAGCACAAGTAGCCGCAAGTTGAACTTTCTGCTTCCCACTGCTCAAGTGAATCCGCAAACAAGCGAGTGGCAGGCACGCTTCCTCTTGCAGCCTGGGCCATTCGCACAGCAGCCCAGCCGCTGCTCTGCCTTCGTTCTTATGCCCTTCGTAGCAGGTCGCGCTTTCGTTTTGCTGGAGACGAACAGTCGTCTGCTTCTCGCCCAGAGAGCGCGGTGCCGGCAGCGAAAGCCTCCAGGCTGCTGCTTCTGCCCAAACACGCCTGGCCTATGCACTTTCTCTGGCGGCGCTAGGTAGCGGCACATTCGCTCTGCCTTGTAGCCTGAATCTTAACGGAAAGCTTCTCGGCTACGTCTGGCACAGAGCACAGGTTGAGGTCAACGAGCTTCCCCAGAGCTTGCCCCCGAGGCGTGGAAACTTGGATTTGCAGCACATTCCAGGGCTACTCTTCCTTCCTTTACAGCCTGCCCAGCGCCGTCAGATCGCCGTGCTCTCTGCCGCCGCCTTCTCGCTTCCAAGTACCAGCACGCACCTTGCAGCCGTGCAAAGATGCGGATAGACGTCTCGCTCAGAAGAAGGTGCCAGGACGAAAAGATGTTCGTCCTTTCTGCTCCTCGTCGCCCGCATTGTGGTGCTGTGTTGAAAGTCTTGGCCAGCCAAAGGCTAATCTTACAGCAAGTGCTTCTCTCCTGAAGCATTTGGCTCAGTGAGAGCTACACACGCGGTTTGGACACTGTAAAGCAGCAAGAAAAATGATTGTACCTCGAGCTGAGGAAAATCCCTGCACAGAACCCTGTGCATGCGTGCGCTATACCCTCTGAAGAGCGCGACAGCTCCGAGCCGTGGCTGGGCTTCACTTCTGTCCAGAGCACAGAAGGCGAAGAACGAAGCAGCCGGGCACCGGGCTCATGCACTCAGTGCACCGAATTGCATGAGCTCAGCACAAAGCTGCTTCACAAGCACAGTCAGCTGAGAATGCTCCGGCTGCTTCCGAGAGTCCGGCGCAGCCCTTGCACTCCATCACACAAGCTGGCCAGAAACAGTTTCTTACAGCCGCACTGTTGCAGAGTCCACGCGGCTTGAGCGCACGCAGAAGGAGGCGTCCAGAAAGAAGGCGTTCTTCAAGTCCCCCTTCTCTAAGCAGCCTTGAAGCTGAGCACAGCACACTGCGCCTAGGCAGCTTCTTTCTCCGAGAGACGTGCCCTCCTCACACGATGCACTCTCGCAGCTCCCTTGCCCACTTGCAGCAGCTGCTAGCAAAGAAAAAGGCTCCAGGGCTAAGAGCCACTGCTGGGCTGAACCTTCCCCTTGCCTCACGTCAAGCCCCAGAAACTGTCCTCTGCACTCGGTTTTTCCCTTCTCCACCGCATCTACCACGGGCGTCTCTGCATCTCCAAGCATGAAGCTAGCAGAATTGCTTCCAGGGAACAGTGGAAGAGAAATAGGGAGCAGCACAAGTAGCCGCAAGTTGAACTTTCTGCTTCCCACTGCTCAAGTGAATCCGCAAACAAGCGAGTGGCAGGCACGCTTCCTCTTGCAGCCTGGGCCATTCGCACAGCAGCCCAGCCGCTGCTCTGCCTTCGTTCTTATGCCCTTCGTAGCAGGTCGCGCTTTCGTTTTGCTGGAGACGAACAGTCGTCTGCTTCTCGCCCAGAGAGCGCGGTGCCGGCAGCGAAAGCCTCCAGGCTGCTGCTTCTGCCCAAACACGCCTGGCCTATGCACTTTCTCTGGCGGCGCTAGGTAGCGGCACATTCGCTCTGCCTTGTAGCCTGAATCTTAACGGAAAGCTTCTCGGCTACGTCTGGCACAGAGCACAGGTTGAGGTCAACGAGCTTCCCCAGAGCTTGCCCCCGAGGCGTGGAAACTTGGATTTGCAGCACATTCCAGGGCTACTCTTCCTTCCTTTACAGCCTGCCCAGCGCCGTCAGATCGCCGTGCTCTCTGCCGCCGCCTTCTCGCTTCCAAGTACCAGCACGCACCTTGCAGCCGTGCAGAGAGCAAAGATGCGGATAGACGTCTCGCTCAGAAGAAGGTGCCAGGACGAAAAGATGTTCGTCCTTTCTGCTCCTCGTCGCCCGCATTGTGGTGCTGTGTTGAAAGTCTTGGCCAGCCAAAGGCTAATCTTACAGCAAGTGCTTCTCTCCTGAAGCATTTGGCTCAGTGAGAGCTACACACGCGGTTTGGACACTGTAAAGCAGCAAGAAAAATGATTGTACCTCGAGCTGAGGAAAATCCCTGCACAGAACCCTGTGCATGCGTGCGCTATACCCTCTGAAGAGCGCGACAGCTCCGAGCCATGGCTGGGCTTCACTTCTGTCCAGAGCACAGAAGGCGAAGAACGAAGCAGCCGGGCACCGGGCTCATGCACTCAGTGCACCGAATTGCATGAGCTCAGCACAAAGCTGCTTCACAAGCACAGTCAGCTGAGAATGCTCCGGCTGCTTCCGAGAGTCCGGCGCAGCCCTTGCACTCCATCACACACGCTGGCCAGAAACAGTTTCTTACAGCCGCACTGTTGCAGAGTCCACGCGGCTTGAGCGCACGCAGAAGGAGGCGTCCAGAAAGAAGGCGTTCTTCAAGTCCCCCTTCTCTAAGCAGCCTTGAAGCTGAGCACAGCACACTGCGCCTAGGCAGCTTCTTTCTCCGAGAGACGTGCCCTCCTCACACGATGCACTCTCGCAGCTCCCTTGCCCACTTGCAGCAGCTGCTAGCAAAGAAAAAGGCTCCAGGGCTAAGAGCCACTGCTGGGCTGAACCTTCCCCTTGCCTCACGTCAAGCCCCAGAAACTGTCCTCTGCACTCGGTTTTTCCCTTCTCCACCGCATCTACCACGGGCGTCTCTGCATCTCCAAGCATGAAGCTAGCAGAATTGCTTCCAGGGAACAGTGGAAGAGAAATAGGGAGCAGCACAAGTAGCCGCAAGTTGAACTTTCTGCTTCCCACTGCTCAAGTGAATCCGCAAACAAGCGAGTGGCAGGCACGCTTCCTCTTGCAGCCTGGGCCATTCGCACAGCAGCCCAGCCGCTGCTCTGCCTTCGTTCTTATGCCCTTCGTAGCAGGTCGCGCTTTCGTTTTGCTGGAGACGAACAGTCGTCTGCTTCTCCCCCAGAGAGCACGGTGCCGGCAGCGAAAGCCTCCAGGCTGCTGCTTCTGCCCAAACACGCCTGGCCTATGCACTTTCTCTGGCGGCGCTAGGTAGCGGCACATTCGCTCTGCCTTGTAGCCTGAATCTTAACGGAAAGCTTCTCGGCTACGTCTGGCACAGAGCACAGGTTGAGGTCAACGAGCTTCCCCAGAGCTTGCCCCCGAGGCGTGGAAACTTGGATTTGCAGCACATTCCAGGGCTACTCTTCCTTCCTTTACAGCCTGCCCAGCGCCGTCAGATCGCCGTGCTCTCTGCCGCCGCCTTCTCGCTTCCAAGTACCAGCACGCACCTTGCAGCCGTTCAGAGAGCAAAGATGCGGATAGACGTCTCGCTCAGAAGAAGGTGCCAGGACGAAAAGATGTTCGTCCTTTCTGCTCCTCGTCGCCCGCATTGTGGTGCTGTGTTGAAAGTCTTGGCCAGCCAAAGGCTAATCTTACAGCAAGTGCTTCTCTCCTGAAGCATTTGGCTCAGTGAGAGCTACACACGCGGTTTGGACACTGTAAAGCAGCAAGAAAAATGATTGTACCTCGAGCTGAGGAAAATCCCTGCACAGAACCCTGTGCATGCGTGCGCTATACCCTCTGAAGAGCGCGACAGCTCCGAGCCATGGCTGGGCTTCACTTCTGTCCAGAGCACAGAAGGCGAAGAACGAAGCAGCCGGGCACCGGGCTCATGCACTCAGTGCACCGAATTGCATGAGCTCAGCACAAAGCTGCTTCACAAGCACAGTCAGCTGAGAATGCTCCGGCTGCTTCCGAGAGTCCGGCGCAGCCCTTGCACTCCATCACACACGCTGGCCAGAAACAGTTTCTTACAGCCGCACTGTTGCAGAGTCCACGCGGCTTGAGCGCACGCAGAAGGAGGCGTCCAGAAAGAAGGCGTTCTTCAAGTCCCCCTTCTCTAAGCAGCCTTGAAGCTGAGCACAGCACACTGCGCCTAGGCAGCTTCTTTCTCCGAGAGACGTGCCCTCCTCACACGATGCACTCTCGCAGCTCCCTTGCCCACTTGCAGCAGCTGCTAGCAAAGAAAAAGGCTCCAGGGCTAAGAGCCACTGCTGGGCTGAACCTTCCCCTTGCCTCACGTCAAGCCCCAGAAACTGTCCTCTGCACTCGGTTTTTCCCTTCTCCACCGCATCTACCACGGGCGTCTCTGCATCTCCAAGCATGAAGCTAGCAGAATTGCTTCCAGGGAACAGGGGAAGAGAAATAGGGAGCAGCACAAGTAGCCGCAAGTTGAACTTTCTGCTTCCCACTGCTCAAGTGAATCCGCAAACAAGCGAGTGGCAGGCACGCTTCCTCTTGCAGCCTGGGCCATTCGCACAGCAGCCCAGCCGCTGCTCTGCCTTCGTTCTTATGCCCTTCGTAGCAGGTCGCGCTTTCGTTTTGCTGGAGACGAACAGTCGTCTGCTTCTCGCCCAGAGAGCACGGTGCCGGCAGCGAAAGCCTCCAGGCTGCTGCTTCTGCCCAAACACGCCTGGCCTATGCACTTTCTCTGGCGGCGCTAGGTAGCGGCACATTCGCTCTGCCTTGTAGCCTGAATCTTAACGGAAAGCTTCTCGGCTACGTCTGGCACAGAGCACAGGTTGAGGTCAACGAGCTTCCCCAGAGCTTGCCCCCGAGGCGTGGAAACTTGGATTTGCAGCACATTCCAGGGCTACTCTTCCTTCCTTTACAGCCTGCCCAGCGCCGTCAGATCGCCGTGCTCTCTGCCGCCGCCTTCTCGCTTCCAAGTACCAGCACGCACCTTGCAGCCGTGCAAAGATGCGGATAGACGTCTCGCTCAGAAGAAGGTGCCAGGACGAAAAGATGTTCGTCCTTTCTGCTCCTCGTCGCCCGCATTGTGGTGCTGTGTTGAAAGTCTTGGCCAGCCAAAGGCTAATGCAGCAGGTGCTTCTCTCCTGAAGCATTTGGCTCAGTGAGAGCTACACACGCGGTTTGGACACTGTAAAGCAGCAAGAAAAATGATTGTACCTCGAGCTGAGGAAAATCCCTGCACAGAACCCTGTGCATGCGTGCGCTATACCCTCTGAAGAGCGCGACAGCTCCGAGCCATGGCTGGGCTTCACTTCTGTCCAGAGCACAGAAGGCGAAGAACGAAGCAGCCGGGCACCGGGCTCATGCACTCAGTGCACCGAATTGCATGAGCTCGGCACAAAGCTGCTTCACAAGCACAGTCAGCTGAGAATGCTCCGGCTGCTTCCGAGAGTCCGGCGCAGCCCTTGCACGCCATCACACAAGCTGGCCAGAAACAGTTTCTTACAGCCGCACTGTTGCAGAGTCCACGCGGCTTGAGCGCACGCAGAAGGAGGCGTCCAGAAAGAAGGCGTTCTTCAAGTCCCCCTTCTCTAAGCAGCCTTGAAGCTGAGCACAGCACACTGCGCCTAGGCAGCTTCTTTCTCCGAGAGACGTGCCCTCCTCACACGATGCACTCTCGCAGCTCCCTTGCCCACTTGCAGCAGCTGCTAGCAAAGAAAAAGGCTCCAGGGCTAAGAGCCACTGCTGGGCTGAACCTTCCCCTTGCCTCACGTCAAGCCCCAGAAACTGTCCTCTGCACTCGGTTTTTCCCTTCTCCACCGCATCTACCACGGGCGTCTCTGCATCTCCAAGCATGAAGCTAGCAGAATTGCTTCCAGGGAACAGTGGAAGAGAAATAGGGAGCAGCACAAGTAGCCGCAAGTTGAACTTTCTGCTTCCCACTGCTCAAGTGAATCCGCAAACAAGCGAGTGGCAGGCACGCTTCCTCTTGCAGCCTGGGCCATTCGCACAGCAGCCCAGCCGCTGCTCTGCCTTCGTTCTTATGCCCTTCGTAGCAGGTCGCGCTTTCGTTTTGCTGGAGACGAACAGTCGTCTGCTTCTCGCCCAGAGAGCGCGGTGCCGGCAGCGAAAGCCTCCAGGCTGCTGCTTCTGCCCAAACACGCCTGGCCTATGCACTTTCTCTGGCGGCGCTAGGTAGCGGCACATTCGCTCTGCCTTGTAGCCTGAATCTTAACGGAAAGCTTCTCGGCTACGTCTGGCACAGAGCACAGGTTGAGGTCAACGAGCTTCCCCAGAGCTTGCCCCCGAGGCGTGGAAACTTGGATTTGCAGCACATTCCAGGGCTACTCTTCCTTCCTTTACAGCCTGCCCAGCGCCGTCAGATCGCCGTGCTCTCTGCCGCCGCCTTCTCGCTTCCAAGTACCAGCACGCACCTTGCAGCCGTGCAAAGATGCGGATAGACGTCTCGCTCAGAAGAAGGTGCCAGGACGAAAAGATGTTCGTCCTTTCTGCTCCTCGTCGCCCGCATTGTGGTGCTGTGTTGAAAGTCTTGGCCAGCCAAAGGCTAATCTTACAGCAAGTGCTTCTCTCCTGAAGCATTTGGCTCAGTGAGAGCTACACACGCGGTTTGGACACTGTAAAGCAGCAAGAAAAATGATTGTACCTCGAGCTGAGGAAAATCCCTGCACAGAACCCTGTGCATGCGTGCGCTATACCCTCTGAAGAGCGCGACAGCTCCGAGCCATGGCTGGGCTTCACTTCTGTCCAGAGCACAGAAGGCGAAGAACGAAGCAGCCGGGCACCGGGCTCATGCACTCAGTGCACCGAATTGCATGAGCTCAGCACAAAGCTGCTTCACAAGCACAGTCAGCTGAGAATGCTCCGGCTGCTTCCGAGAGTCCGGCGCAGCCCTTGCACTCCATCACACAAGCTGGCCAGAAACAGTTTCTTACAGCCGCACTGTTGCAGAGTCCACGCGGCTTGAGCGCACGCAGAAGGAGGCGTCCAGAAAGGCGTTCTTCAAGTCCCCCTTCTCTAAGCAGCCTTGAAGCTGAGCACAGCACACTGCGCCTAGGCAGCTTCTTTCTCCGAGAGACGTGCCCTCCTCACACGATGCACTCTCGCAGCTCCCTTGCCCACTTGCAGCAGCTGCTAGCAAAGAAAAAGGCTCCAGGGCTAAGAGCCACTGCTGGGCTGAACCTTCCCCTTGCCTCACGTCAAGCCCCAGAAACTGTCCTCTGCACTCGGTTTTTCCCTTCTCCACCGCATCTACCACGGGCGTCTCTGCATCTCCAAGCATGAAGCTAGCAGAATTGCTTCCAGGGAACAGGGGAAGAGAAATAGGGAGCAGCACAAGTAGCCGCAAGTTGAACTTTCTGCTTCCCACTGCTCAAGTGAATCCGCAAACAAGCGAGTGGCAGGCACGCTTCCTCTTGCAGCCTGGGCCATTCGCACAGCAGCCCAGCCGCTGCTCTGCCTTCGTTCTTATGCCCTTCGTAGCAGGTCGCGCTTTCGTTTTGCTGGAGACGAACAGTCGTCTGCTTCTCGCCCAGAGAGCGCGGTGCCGGCAGCGAAAGCCTCCAGGCTGCTGCTTCTGCCCAAACACGCCTGGCCTATGCACTTTCTCTGGCGGCGCTAGGTAGCGGCACATTCGCTCTGCCTTGTAGCCTGAATCTTAACGGAAAGCTTCTCGGCTGCGTCTGGCACAGAGCACAGGTTGAGGTCAACGAGCTTCCCCAGAGCTTGCCCCCGAGGCGTGGAAACTTGGATTTGCAGCACATTCCAGGGCTACTCTTCCTTCCTTTACAGCCTGCCCAGCGCCGTCAGATCGCCGTGCTCTCTGCCGCCGCCTTCTCGCTTCCAAGTACCAGCACGCACCTTGCAGCCGTGCAGAGAGCAAAGATGCGGATAGACGTCTCGCTCAGAAGAAGGTGCCAGGACGAAAAGATGTTCGTCCTTTCTGCTCCTCGTCGCCCGCATTGTGGTGCTGTGTTGAAAGTCTTGGCCAGCCAAAGGCTAATCTTACAGCAAGTGCTTCTCTCCTGAAGCATTTGGCTCAGTGAGAGCTACACACGCGGTTTGGACACTGTAAAGCAGCAAGAAAAATGATTGTACCTCGAGCTGAGGAAAATCCCTGCACAGAACCCTGTGCATGCGTGCGCTATACCCTCTGAAGAGCGCGACAGCTCCGAGCCATGGCTGGGCTTCACTTCTGTCCAGAGCACAGAAGGCGAAGAACGAAGCAGCCGGGCACCGGGCTCATGCACTCAGTGCACCGAATTGCATGAGCTCAGCACAAAGCTGCTTCACAAGCACAGTCAGCTGAGAATGCTCCGGCTGCTTCCGAGAGTCCGGCGCAGCCCTTGCACTCCATCACACACGCTGGCCAGAAACAGTTTCTTACAGCCGCACTGTTGCAGAGTCCACGCGGCTTGAGCGCACGCAGAAGGAGGCGTCCAGAAAGAAGGCGTTCTTCAAGTCCCCCTTCTCTAAGCAGCCTTGAAGCTGAGCACAGCACACTGCGCCTAGGCAGCTTCTTTCTCCGAGAGACGTGCCCTCCTCACACGATGCACTCTCGCAGCTCCCTTGCCCACTTGCAGCAGCTGCTAGCAAAGAAAAAGGCTCCAGGGCTAAGAGCCACTGCTGGGCTGAACCTTCCCCTTGCCTCACGTCAAGCCCCAGAAACTGTCCTCTGCACTCGGTTTTTCCCTTCTCCACCGCATCTACCACGGGCGTCTCTGCATCTCCAAGCATGAAGCTAGCAGAATTGCTTCCAGGGAACAGGGGAAGAGAAATAGGGAGCAGCACAAGTAGCCGCAAGTTGAACTTTCTGCTTCCCACTGCTCAAGTGAATCCGCAAACAAGCGAGTGGCAGGCACGCTTCCTCTTGCAGCCTGGGCCATTCGCACAGCAGCCCAGCCGCTGCTCTGCCTTCGTTCTTATGCCCTTCGTAGCAGGTCGCGCTTTCGTTTTGCTGGAGACGAACAGTCGTCTGCTTCTCGCCCAGAGAGCACGGTGCCGGCAGCGAAAGCCTCCAGGCTGCTGCTTCTGCCCAAACACGCCTGGCCTATGCACTTTCTCTGGCGGCGCTAGGTAGCGGCACATTCGCTCTGCCTTGTAGCCTGAATCTTAACGGAAAGCTTCTCGGCTACGTCTGGCACAGAGCACAGGTTGAGGTCAACGAGCTTCCCCAGAGCTTGCCCCCGAGGCGTGGAAACTTGGATTTGCAGCACATTCCAGGGCTACTCTTCCTTCCTTTACAGCCTGCCCAGCGCCGTCAGATCGCCGTGCTCTCTGCCGCCGCCTTCTCGCTTCCAAGTACCAGCACGCACCTTGCAGCCGTGCAAAGATGCGGATAGACGTCTCGCTCAGAAGAAGGTGCCAGGACGAAAAGATGTTCGTCCTTTCTGCTCCTCGTCGCCCGCATTGTGGTGCTGTGTTGAAAGTCTTGGCCAGCCAAAGGCTAATGCAGCAGGTGCTTCTCTCCTGAAGCATTTGGCTCAGTGAGAGCTACACACGCGGTTTGGACACTGTAAAGCAGCAAGAAAAATGATTGTACCTCGAGCTGAGGAAAATCCCTGCACAGAACCCTGTGCATGCGTGCGCTATACCTTCTGAAGAGCGCGACAGCTCCGAGCCATGGCTGGGCTTCACTTCTGTCCAGAGCACAGAAGGCGAAGAACGAAGCAGCCGGGCACCGGGCTCATGCACTCAGTGCACCGAATTGCATGAGCTCAGCACAAAGCTGCTTCACAAGCACAGTCAGCTGAGAATGCTCCGGCTGCTTCCGAGAGTCCGGCGCAGCCCTTGCACGCCATCACACAAGCTGGCCAGAAACAGTTTCTTACAGCCGCACTGTTGCAGAGTCCACGCGGCTTGAGCGCACGCAGAAGGAGGCGTCCAGAAAGAAGGCGTTCTTCAAGTCCCCCTTCTCTAAGCAGCCTTGAAGCTGAGCACAGCACACTGCGCCTAGGCAGCTTCTTTCTCCGAGAGACGTGCCCTCCTCACACGATGCACTCTCGCAGCTCCCTTGCCCACTTGCAGCAGCTGCTAGCAAAGAAAAAGGCTCCAGGGCTAAGAGCCACTGCTGGGCTGAACCTTCCCCTTGCCTCACGTCAAGCCCCAGAAACTGTCCTCTGCACTCGGTTTTTCCCTTCTCCACCGCATCTACCACGGGCGTCTCTGCATCTCCAAGCATGAAGCTAGCAGAATTGCTTCCAGGGAACAGTGGAAGAGAAATAGGGAGCAGCACAAGTAGCCGCAAGTTGAACTTTCTGCTTCCCACTGCTCAAGTGAATCCGCAAACAAGCGAGTGGCAGGCACGCTTCCTCTTGCAGCCTGGGCCATTCGCACAGCAGCCCAGCCGCTGCTCTGCCTTCGTTCTTATGCCCTTCGTAGCAGGTCGCGCTTTCGTTTTGCTGGAGACGAACAGTCGTCTGCTTCTCGCCCAGAGAGCGCGGTGCCGGCAGCGAAAGCCTCCAGGCTGCTGCTTCTGCCCAAACACGCCTGGCCTATGCACTTTCTCTGGCGGCGCTAGGTAGCGGCACATTCGCTCTGCCTTGTAGCCTGAATCTTAACGGAAAGCTTCTCGGCTACGTCTGGCACAGAGCACAGGTTGAGGTCAACGAGCTTCCCCAGAGCTTGCCCCCGAGGCGTGGAAACTTGGATTTGCAGCACATTCCAGGGCTCCTCTTCCTTCCTTTACAGCCTGCCCAGCGCCGTCAGATCGCCGTGCTCTCTGCCGCCGCCTTCTCGCTTCCAAGTACCAGCACGCACCTTGCAGCCGTGCAAAGATGCGGATAGACGTCTCGCTCAGAAGAAGGTGCCAGGACGAAAAGATGTTCGTCCTTTCTGCTCCTCGTCGCCCGCATTGTGGTGCTGTGTTGAAAGTCTTGGCCAGCCAAAGGCTAATCTTACAGCAAGTGCTTCTCTCCTGAAGCATTTGGCTCAGTGAGAGCTACACACGCGGTTTGGACACTGTAAAGCAGCAAGAAAAATGATTGTACCTCGAGCTGAGGAAAATCCCTGCACAGAACCCTGTGCATGCGTGCGCTATACCCTCTGAAGAGCGGGACAGCTCCGAGCCGTGGCTGGGCTTCACTTCTGTCCAGAGCACAGAAGGCGAAGAACGAAGCAGCCGGGCACCGGGCTCATGCACTCAGTGCACCGAATTGCATGAGCTCGGCACAAAGCTGCTTCACAAGCACAGTCAGCTGAGAATGCTCCGGCTGCTTCCGAGAGTCCGGCGCAGCCCTTGCACGCCATCACACAAGCTGGCCAGAAACAGTTTCTTACAGCCGCACTGTTGCAGAGTCCACGCGGCTTGAGCGCACGCAGAAGGAGGCGTCCAGAAAGAAGGCGTTCTTCAAGTCCCCCTTCTCTAAGCAGCCTTGAAGCTGAGCACAGCACACTGCGCCTAGGCAGCTTCTTTCTCCGAGAGACGTGCCCTCCTCACACGATGCACTCTCGCAGCTCCCTTGCCCACTTGCAGCAGCTGCTAGCAAAGAAAAAGGCTCCAGGGCTAAGAGCCACTGCTGGGCTGAACCTTCCCCTTGCCTCACGTCAAGCCCCAGAAACTGTCCTCTGCACTCGGTTTTTCCCTTCTCCACCGCATCTACCACGGGCGTCTCTGCATCTCCAAGCATGAAGCTAGCAGAATTGCTTCCAGGGAACAGTGGAAGAGAAATAGGGAGCAGCACAAGTAGCCGCAAGTTGAACTTTCTGCTTCCCACTGCTCAAGTGAATCCGCAAACAAGCGAGTGGCAGGCACGCTTCCTCTTGCAGCCTGGGCCATTCGCACAGCAGCCCAGCCGCTGCTCTGCCTTCGTTCTTATGCCCTTCGTAGCAGGTCGCGCTTTCGTTTTGCTGGAGACGAACAGTCGTCTGCTTCTCGCCCAGAGAGCGCGGTGCCGGCAGCGAAAGCCTCCAGGCTGCTGCTTCTGCCCAAACACGCCTGGCCTATGCACTTTCTCTGGCGGCGCTAGGTAGCGGCACATTCGCTCTGCCTTGTAGCCTGAATCTTAACGGAAAGCTTCTCGGCTACGTCTGGCACAGAGCACAGGTTGAGGTCAACGAGCTTCCCCAGAGCTTGCCCCCGAGGCGTGGAAACTTGGATTTGCAGCACATTCCAGGGCTCCTCTTCCTTCCTTTACAGCCTGCCCAGCGCCGTCAGATCGCCGTGCTCTCTGCCGCCGCCTTCTCGCTTCCAAGTACCAGCACGCACCTTGCAGCCGTGCAAAGATGCGGATAGACGTCTCGCTCAGAAGAAGGTGCCAGGACGAAAAGATGTTCGTCCTTTCTGCTCCTCGTCGCCCGCATTGTGGTGCTGTGTTGAAAGTCTTGGCCAGCCAAAGGCTAATCTTACAGCAAGTGCTTCTCTCCTGAAGCATTTGGCTCAGTGAGAGCTACACACGCGGTTTGGACACTGTAAAGCAGCAAGAAAAATGATTGTACCTCGAGCTGAGGAAAATCCCTGCACAGAACCCTGTGCATGCGTGCGCTATACCCTCTGAAGAGCGCGACAGCTCCGAGCCATGGCTGGGCTTCACTTCTGTCCAGAGCACAGAAGGCGAAGAACGAAGCAGCCGGGCACCGGGCTCATGCACTCAGTGCACCGAATTGCATGAGCTCAGCACAAAGCTGCTTCACAAGCACAGTCAGCTGAGAATGCTCCGGCTGCTTCCGAGAGTCCGGCGCAGCCCTTGCACGCCATCACACAAGCTGGCCAGAAACAGTTTCTTACAGCCGCACTGTTGCAGAGTCCACGCGGCTTGAGCGCACGCAGAAGGAGGCGTCCAGAAAGAAGGCGTTCTTCAAGTCCCCCTTCTCTAAGCAGCCTTGAAGCTGAGCACAGCACACTGCGCCTAGGCAGCTTCTTTCTCCGAGAGACGTGCCCTCCTCACACGATGCACTCTCGCAGCTCCCTTGCCCACTTGCAGCAGCTGCTAGCAAAGAAAAAGGCTCCAGGGCTAAGAGCCACTGCTGGGCTGAACCTTCCCCTTGCCTCACGTCAAGCCCCAGAAACTGTCCTCTGCACTCGGTTTTTCCCTTCTCCACCGCATCTACCACGGGCGTCTCTGCATCTCCAAGCATGAAGCTAGCAGAATTGCTTCCAGGGAACAGTGGAAGAGAAATAGGGAGCAGCACAAGTAGCCGCAAGTTGAACTTTCTGCTTCCCACTGCTCAAGTGAATCCGCAAACAAGCGAGTGGCAGGCACGCTTCCTCTTGCAGCCTGGGCCATTCGCACAGCAGCCCAGCCGCTGCTCTGCCTTCGTTCTTATGCCCTTCGTAGCAGGTCGCGCTTTCGTTTTGCTGGAGACGAACAGTCGTCTGCTTCTCGCCCAGAGAGCGCGGTGCCGGCAGCGAAAGCCTCCAGGCTGCTGCTTCTGCCCAAACACGCCTGGCCTATGCACTTTCTCTGGCGGCGCTAGGTAGCGGCACATTCGCTCTGCCTTGTAGCCTGAATCTTAACGGAAAGCTTCTCGGCTACGTCTGGCACAGAGCACAGGTTGAGGTCAACGAGCTTCCCCAGAGCTTGCCCCCGAGGCGTGGAAACTTGGATTTGCAGCACATTCCAGGGCTACTCTTCCTTCCTTTACAGCCTGCCCAGCGCCGTCAGATCGCCGTGCTCTCTGCCGCCGCCTTCTCGCTTCCAAGTACCAGCACGCACCTTGCAGCCGTGCAGAGAGCAAAGATGCGGATAGACGTCTCGCTCAGAAGAAGGTGCCAGGACGAAAAGATGTTCGTCCTTTCTGCTCCTCGTCGCCCGCATTGTGGTGCTGTGTTGAAAGTCTTGGCCAGCCAAAGGCTAATCTTACAGCAAGTGCTTCTCTCCTGAAGCATTTGGCTCAGTGAGAGCTACACACGCGGTTTGGACACTGTAAAGCAGCAAGAAAAATGATTGTACCTCGAGCTGAGGAAAATCCCTGCACAGAACCCTGTGCATGCGTGCGCTATACCCTCTGAAGAGCGCGACAGCTCCGAGCCATGGCTGGGCTTCACTTCTGTCCAGAGCACAGAAGGCGAAGAACGAAGCAGCCGGGCACCGGGCTCATGCACTCAGTGCACCGAATTGCATGAGCTCAGCACAAAGCTGCTTCACAAGCACAGTCAGCTGAGAATGCTCCGGCTGCTTCCGAGAGTCCGGCGCAGCCCTTGCACTCCATCACACACGCTGGCCAGAAACAGTTTCTTACAGCCGCACTGTTGCAGAGTCCACGCGGCTTGAGCGCACGCAGAAGGAGGCGTCCAGAAAGAAGGCGTTCTTCAAGTCCCCCTTCTCTAAGCAGCCTTGAAGCTGAGCACAGCACACTGCGCCTAGGCAGCTTCTTTCTCCGAGAGACGTGCCCTCCTCACACGATGCACTCTCGCAGCTCCCTTGCCCACTTGCAGCAGCTGCTAGCAAAGAAAAAGGCTCCAGGGCTAAGAGCCACTGCTGGGCTGAACCTTCCCCTTGCCTCACGTCAAGCCCCAGAAACTGTCCTCTGCACTCGGTTTTTCCCTTCTCCACCGCATCTACCACGGGCGTCTCTGCATCTCCAAGCATGAAGCTAGCAGAATTGCTTCCAGGGAACAGTGGAAGAGAAATAGGGAGCAGCACAAGTAGCCGCAAGTTGAACTTTCTGCTTCCCACTGCTCAAGTGAATCCGCAAACAAGCGAGTGGCAGGCACGCTTCCTCTTGCAGCCTGGGCCATTCGCACAGCAGCCCAGCCGCTGCTCTGCCTTCGTTCTTATGCCCTTCGTAGCAGGTCGCGCTTTCGTTTTGCTGGAGACGAACAGTCGTCTGCTTCTCGCCCAGAGAGCACGGTGCCGGCAGCGAAAGCCTCCAGGCTGCTGCTTCTGCCCAAACACGCCTGGCCTATGCACTTTCTCTGGCGGCGCTAGGTAGCGGCACATTCGCTCTGCCTTGTAGCCTGAATCTTAACGGAAAGCTTCTCGGCTACGTCTGGCACAGAGCACAGGTTGAGGTCAACGAGCTTCCCCAGAGCTTGCCCCCGAGGCGTGGAAACTTGGATTTGCAGCACATTCCAGGGCTACTCTTCCTTCCTTTACAGCCTGCCCAGCGCCGTCAGATCGCCGTGCTCTCTGCCGCCGCCTTCTCGCTTCCAAGTACCAGCGCGCACCTTGCAGCCGTGCAAAGATGCGGATAGACGTCTCGCTCAGAAGAAGGTGCCAGGACGAAAAGATGTTCGTCCTTTCTGCTCCTCGTCGCCCGCATTGTGGTGCTGTGTTGAAAGTCTTGGCCAGCCAAAGGCTAATGCAGCAGGTGCTTCTCTCCTGAAGCATTTGGCTCAGTGAGAGCTACACACGCGGTTTGGACACTGTAAAGCAGCAAGAAAAATGATTGTACCTCGAGCTGAGGAAAATCCCTGCACAGAACCCTGTGCATGCGTGCGCTATACCCTCTGAAGAGCGCGACAGCTCCGAGCCATGGCTGGGCTTCACTTCTGTCCAGAGCACAGAAGGCGAAGAACGAAGCAGCCGGGCACCGGGCTCATGCACTCAGTGCACCGAATTGCATGAGCTCAGCACAAAGCTGCTTCACAAGCACAGTCAGCTGAGAATGCTCCGGCTGCTTCCGAGAGTCCGGCGCAGCCCTTGCACGCCATCACACAAGCTGGCCAGAAACAGTTTCTTACAGCCGCACTGTTGCAGAGTCCACGCGGCTTGAGCGCACGCAGAAGGAGGCGTCCAGAAAGAAGGCGTTCTTCAAGTCCCCCTTCTCTAAGCAGCCTTGAAGCTGAGCACAGCACACTGCGCCTAGGCAGCTTCTTTCTCCGAGAGACGTGCCCTCCTCACACGATGCACTCTCGCAGCTCCCTTGCCCACTTGCAGCAGCTGCTAGCAAAGAAAAAGGCTCCAGGGCTAAGAGCCACTGCTGGGCTGAACCTTCCCCTTGCCTCACGTCAAGCCCCAGAAACTGTCCTCTGCACTCGGTTTTTCCCTTCTCCACCGCATCTACCACGGGCGTCTCTGCATCTCCAAGCATGAAGCTAGCAGAATTGCTTCCAGGGAACAGTGGAAGAGAAATAGGGAGCAGCACAAGTAGCCGCAAGTTGAACTTTCTGCTTCCCACTGCTCAAGTGAATCCGCAAACAAGCGAGTGGCAGGCACGCTTCCTCTTGCAGCCTGGGCCATTCGCACAGCAGCCCAGCCGCTGCTCTGCCTTCGTTCTTATGCCCTTCGTAGCAGGTCGCGCTTTCGTTTTGCTGGAGACGAACAGTCGTCTGCTTCTCGCCCAGAGAGCGCGGTGCCGGCAGCGAAAGCCTCCAGGCTGCTGCTTCTGCCCAAACACGCCTGGCCTATGCACTTTCTCTGGCGGCGCTAGGTAGCGGCACATTCGCTCTGCCTTGTAGCCTGAATCTTAACGGAAAGCTTCTCGGCTACGTCTGGCACAGAGCACAGGTTGAGGTCAACGAGCTTCCCCAGAGCTTGCCCCCGAGGCGTGGAAACTTGGATTTGCAGCACATTCCAGGGCTACTCTTCCTTCCTTTACAGCCTGCCCAGCGCCGTCAGATCGCCGTGCTCTCTGCCGCCGCCTTCTCGCTTCCAAGTACCAGCACGCACCTTGCAGCCGTGCAGAGAGCAAAGATGCGGATAGACGTCTCGCTCAGAAGAAGGTGCCAGGACGAAAAGATGTTCGTCCTTTCTGCTCCTCGTCGCCCGCATTGTGGTGCTGTGTTGAAAGTCTTGGCCAGCCAAAGGCTAATCTTACAGCAAGTGCTTCTCTCCTGAAGCATTTGGCTCAGTGAGAGCTACACACGCGGTTTGGACACTGTAAAGCAGCAAGAAAAATGATTGTACCTCGAGCTGAGGAAAATCCCTGCACAGAACCCTGTGCATGCGTGCGCTATACCCTCTGAAGAGCGCGACAGCTCCGAGCCGTGGCTGGGCTTCACTTCTGTCCAGAGCACAGAAGGCGAAGAACGAAGCAGCCGGGCACCGGGCTCATGCACTCAGTGCACCGAATTGCATGAGCTCGGCACAAAGCTGCTTCACAAGCACAGTCAGCTGAGAATGCTCCGGCTGCTTCCGAGAGTCCGGCGCAGCCCTTGCACGCCATCACACAAGCTGGCCAGAAACAGTTTCTTACAGCCGCACTGTTGCAGAGTCCACGCGGCTTGAGCGCACGCAGAAGGAGGCGTCCAGAAAGAAGGCGTTCTTCAAGTCCCCCTTCTCTAAGCAGCCTTGAAGCTGAGCACAGCACACTGCGCCTAGGCAGCTTCTTTCTCCGAGAGACGTGCCCTCCTCACACGATGCACTCTCGCAGCTCCCTTGCCCACTTGCAGCAGCTGCTAGCAAAGAAAAAGGCTCCAGGGCTAAGAGCCACTGCTGGGCTGAACCTTCCCCTTGCCTCACGTCAAGCCCCAGAAACTGTCCTCTGCACTCGGTTTTTCCCTTCTCCACCGCATCTACCACGGGCGTCTCTGCATCTCCAAGCATGAAGCTAGCAGAATTGCTTCCAGGGAACAGTGGAAGAGAAATAGGGAGCAGCACAAGTAGCCGCAAGTTGAACTTTCTGCTTCCCACTGCTCAAGTGAATCCGCAAACAAGCGAGTGGCAGGCACGCTTCCTCTTGCAGCCTGGGCCATTCGCACAGCAGCCCAGCCGCTGCTCTGCCTTCGTTCTTATGCCCTTCGTAGCAGGTCGCGCTTTCGTTTTGCTGGAGACGAACAGTCGTCTGCTTCTCGCCCAGAGAGCGCGGTGCCGGCAGCGAAAGCCTCCAGGCTGCTGCTTCTGCCCAAACACGCCTGGCCTATGCACTTTCTCTGGCGGCGCTAGGTAGCGGCACATTCGCTCTGCCTTGTAGCCTGAATCTTAACGGAAAGCTTCTCGGCTACGTCTGGCACAGAGCACAGGTTGAGGTCAACGAGCTTCCCCAGAGCTTGCCCCCGAGGCGTGGAAACTTGGATTTGCAGCACATTCCAGGGCTCCTCTTCCTTCCTTTACAGCCTGCCCAGCGCCGTCAGATCGCCGTGCTCTCTGCCGCCGCCTTCTCGCTTCCAAGTACCAGCACGCACCTTGCAGCCGTGCAAAGATGCGGATAGACGTCTCGCTCAGAAGAAGGTGCCAGGACGAAAAGATGTTCGTCCTTTCTGCTCCTCGTCGCCCGCATTGTGGTGCTGTGTTGAAAGTCTTGGCCAGCCAAAGGCTAATCTTACAGCAAGTGCTTCTCTCCTGAAGCATTTGGCTCAGTGAGAGCTACACACGCGGTTTGGACACTGTAAAGCAGCAAGAAAAATGATTGTACCTCGAGCTGAGGAAAATCCCTGCACAGAACCCTGTGCATGCGTGCGCTATACCCTCTGAAGAGCGCGACAGCTCCGAGCCATGGCTGGGCTTCACTTCTGTCCAGAGCACAGAAGGCGAAGAACGAAGCAGCCGGGCACCGGGCTCATGCACTCAGTGCACCGAATTGCATGAGCTCAGCACAAAGCTGCTTCACAAGCACAGTCAGCTGAGAATGCTCCGGCTGCTTCCGAGAGTCCGGCGCAGCCCTTGCACGCCATCACACAAGCTGGCCAGAAACAGTTTCTTACAGCCGCACTGTTGCAGAGTCCACGCGGCTTGAGCGCACGCAGAAGGAGGCGTCCAGAAAGAAGGCGTTCTTCAAGTCCCCCTTCTCTAAGCAGCCTTGAAGCTGAGCACAGCACACTGCGCCTAGGCAGCTTCTTTCTCCGAGAGACGTGCCCTCCTCACACGATGCACTCTCGCAGCTCCCTTGCCCACTTGCAGCAGCTGCTAGCAAAGAAAAAGGCTCCAGGGCTAAGAGCCACTGCTGGGCTGAACCTTCCCCTTGCCTCACGTCAAGCCCCAGAAACTGTCCTCTGCACTCGGTTTTTCCCTTCTCCACCGCATCTACCACGGGCGTCTCTGCATCTCCAAGCATGAAGCTAGCAGAATTGCTTCCAGGGAACAGTGGAAGAGAAATAGGGAGCAGCACAAGTAGCCGCAAGTTGAACTTTCTGCTTCCCACTGCTCAAGTGAATCCGCAAACAAGCGAGTGGCAGGCACGCTTCCTCTTGCAGCCTGGGCCATTCGCACAGCAGCCCAGCCGCTGCTCTGCCTTCGTTCTTATGCCCTTCGTAGCAGGTCGCGCTTTCGTTTTGCTGGAGACGAACAGTCGTCTGCTTCTCGCCCAGAGAGCGCGGTGCCGGCAGCGAAAGCCTCCAGGCTGCTGCTTCTGCCCAAACACGCCTGGCCTATGCACTTTCTCTGGCGGCGCTAGGTAGCGGCACATTCGCTCTGCCTTGTAGCCTGAATCTTAACGGAAAGCTTCTCGGCTACGTCTGGCACAGAGCACAGGTTGAGGTCAACGAGCTTCCCCAGAGCTTGCCCCCGAGGCGTGGAAACTTGGATTTGCAGCACATTCCAGGGCTACTCTTCCTTCCTTTACAGCCTGCCCAGCGCCGTCAGATCGCCGTGCTCTCTGCCGCCGCCTTCTCGCTTCCAAGTACCAGCACGCACCTTGCAGCCGTGCAGAGAGCAAAGATGCGGATAGACGTCTCGCTCAGAAGAAGGTGCCAGGACGAAAAGATGTTCGTCCTTTCTGCTCCTCGTCGCCCGCATTGTGGTGCTGTGTTGAAAGTCTTGGCCAGCCAAAGGCTAATCTTACAGCAAGTGCTTCTCTCCTGAAGCATTTGGCTCAGTGAGAGCTACACACGCGGTTTGGACACTGTAAAGCAGCAAGAAAAATGATTGTACCTCGAGCTGAGGAAAATCCCTGCACAGAACCCTGTGCATGCGTGCGCTATACCCTCTGAAGAGCGCGACAGCTCCGAGCCATGGCTGGGCTTCACTTCTGTCCAGAGCACAGAAGGCGAAGAACGAAGCAGCCGGGCACCGGGCTCATGCACTCAGTGCACCGAATTGCATGAGCTCAGCACAAAGCTGCTTCACAAGCACAGT
The DNA here is from genome assembly GCF_965178545.1 of Coloeus monedula. Taxonomy (NCBI): domain Eukaryota; kingdom Metazoa; phylum Chordata; class Aves; order Passeriformes; family Corvidae; genus Coloeus; species Coloeus monedula. The sequence continues at coordinate 57,452,791 of NC_138781.1, read as the reverse complement.
CAGCTGAGAATGCTCCGGCTGCTTCCGAGAGTCCGGCGCAGCCCTTGCACGCCATCACACAAGCTGGCCAGAAACAGTTTCTTACAGCCGCACTGTTGCAGAGTCCACGCGGCTTGAGCGCACGCAGAAGGAGGCGTCCAGAAAGAAGGCGTTCTTCAAGTCCCCCTTCTCTAAGCAGCCTTGAAGCTGAGCACAGCACACTGCGCCTAGGCAGCTTCTTTCTCCGAGAGACGTGCCCTCCTCACACGATGCACTCTCGCAGCTCCCTTGCCCACTTGCAGCAGCTGCTAGCAAAGAAAAAGGCTCCAGGGCTAAGAGCCACTGCTGGGCTGAACCTTCCCCTTGCCTCACGTCAAGCCCCAGAAACTGTCCTCTGCACTCGGTTTTTCCCTTCTCCACCGCATCTACCACGGGCGTCTCTGCATCTCCAAGCATGAAGCTAGCAGAATTGCTTCCAGGGAACAGTGGAAGAGAAATAGGGAGCAGCACAAGTAGCCGCAAGTTGAACTTTCTGCTTCCCACTGCTCAAGTGAATCCGCAAACAAGCGAGTGGCAGGCACGCTTCCTCTTGCAGCCTGGGCCATTCGCACAGCAGCCCAGCCGCTGCTCTGCCTTCGTTCTTATGCCCTTCGTAGCAGGTCGCGCTTTCGTTTTGCTGGAGACGAACAGTCGTCTGCTTCTCGCCCAGAGAGCGCGGTGCCGGCAGCGAAAGCCTCCAGGCTGCTGCTTCTGCCCAAACACGCCTGGCCTATGCACTTTCTCTGGCGGCGCTAGGTAGCGGCACATTCGCTCTGCCTTGTAGCCTGAATCTTAACGGAAAGCTTCTCGGCTACGTCTGGCACAGAGCACAGGTTGAGGTCAACGAGCTTCCCCAGAGCTTGCCCCCGAGGCGTGGAAACTTGGATTTGCAGCACATTCCAGGGCTACTCTTCCTTCCTTTACAGCCTGCCCAGCGCCGTCAGATCGCCGTGCTCTCTGCCGCCGCCTTCTCGCTTCCAAGTACCAGCACGCACCTTGCAGCCGTGCAGAGAGCAAAGATGCGGATAGACGTCTCGCTCAGAAGAAGGTGCCAGGACGAAAAGATGTTCGTCCTTTCTGCTCCTCGTCGCCCGCATTGTGGTGCTGTGTTGAAAGTCTTGGCCAGCCAAAGGCTAATCTTACAGCAAGTGCTTCTCTCCTGAAGCATTTGGCTCAGTGAGAGCTACACACGCGGTTTGGACACTGTAAAGCAGCAAGAAAAATGATTGTACCTCGAGCTGAGGAAAATCCCTGCACAGAACCCTGTGCATGCGTGCGCTATACCCTCTGAAGAGCGCGACAGCTCCGAGCCGTGGCTGGGCTTCACTTCTGTCCAGAGCACAGAAGGCGAAGAACGAAGCAGCCGGGCACCGGGCTCATGCACTCAGTGCACCGAATTGCATGAGCTCGGCACAAAGCTGCTTCACAAGCACAGTCAGCTGAGAATGCTCCGGCTGCTTCCGAGAGTCCGGCGCAGCCCTTGCACGCCATCACACAAGCTGGCCAGAAACAGTTTCTTACAGCCGCACTGTTGCAGAGTCCACGCGGCTTGAGCGCACGCAGAAGGAGGCGTCCAGAAAGAAGGCGTTCTTCAAGTCCCCCTTCTCTAAGCAGCCTTGAAGCTGAGCACAGCACACTGCGCCTAGGCAGCTTCTTTCTCCGAGAGACGTGCCCTCCTCACACGATGCACTCTCGCAGCTCCCTTGCCCACTTGCAGCAGCTGCTAGCAAAGAAAAAGGCTCCAGGGCTAAGAGCCACTGCTGGGCTGAACCTTCCCCTTGCCTCACGTCAAGCCCCAGAAACTGTCCTCTGCACTCGGTTTTTCCCTTCTCCACCGCATCTACCACGGGCGTCTCTGCATCTCCAAGCATGAAGCTAGCAGAATTGCTTCCAGGGAACAGTGGAAGAGAAATAGGGAGCAGCACAAGTAGCCGCAAGTTGAACTTTCTGCTTCCCACTGCTCAAGTGAATCCGCAAACAAGCGAGTGGCAGGCACGCTTCCTCTTGCAGCCTGGGCCATTCGCACAGCAGCCCAGCCGCTGCTCTGCCTTCGTTCTTATGCCCTTCGTAGCAGGTCGCGCTTTCGTTTTGCTGGAGACGAACAGTCGTCTGCTTCTCGCCCAGAGAGCGCGGTGCCGGCAGCGAAAGCCTCCAGGCTGCTGCTTCTGCCCAAACACGCCTGGCCTATGCACTTTCTCTGGCGGCGCTAGGTAGCGGCACATTCGCTCTGCCTTGTAGCCTGAATCTTAACGGAAAGCTTCTCGGCTACGTCTGGCACAGAGCACAGGTTGAGGTCAACGAGCTTCCCCAGAGCTTGCCCCCGAGGCGTGGAAACTTGGATTTGCAGCACATTCCAGGGCTACTCTTCCTTCCTTTACAGCCTGCCCAGCGCCGTCAGATCGCCGTGCTCTCTGCCGCCGCCTTCTCGCTTCCAAGTACCAGCACGCACCTTGCAGCCGTGCAAAGATGCGGATAGACGTCTCGCTCAGAAGAAGGTGCCAGGACGAAAAGATGTTCGTCCTTTCTGCTCCTCGTCGCCCGCATTGTGGTGCTGTGTTGAAAGTCTTGGCCAGCCAAAGGCTAATGCAGCAGGTGCTTCTCTCCTGAAGCATTTGGCTCAGTGAGAGCTACACACGCGGTTTGGACACTGTAAAGCAGCAAGAAAAATGATTGTACCTCGAGCTGAGGAAAATCCCTGCACAGAACCCTGTGCATGCGTGCGCTATACCCTCTGAAGAGCGCGACAGCTCCGAGCCATGGCTGGGCTTCACTTCTGTCCAGAGCACAGAAGGCGAAGAACGAAGCAGCCGGGCACCGGGCTCATGCACTCAGTGCACCGAATTGCATGAGCTCAGCACAAAGCTGCTTCACAAGCACAGTCAGCTGAGAATGCTCCGGCTGCTTCCGAGAGTCCGGCGCAGCCCTTGCACGCCATCACACAAGCTGGCCAGAAACAGTTTCTTACAGCCGCACTGTTGCAGAGTCCACGCGGCTTGAGCGCACGCAGAAGGAGGCGTCCAGAAAGAAGGCGTTCTTCAAGTCCCCCTTCTCTAAGCAGCCTTGAAGCTGAGCACAGCACACTGCGCCTAGGCAGCTTCTTTCTCCGAGAGACGTGCCCTCCTCACACGATGCACTCTCGCAGCTCCCTTGCCCACTTGCAGCAGCTGCTAGCAAAGAAAAAGGCTCCAGGGCTAAGAGCCACTGCTGGGCTGAACCTTCCCCTTGCCTCACGTCAAGCCCCAGAAACTGTCCTCTGCACTCGGTTTTTCCCTTCTCCACCGCATCTACCACGGGCGTCTCTGCATCTCCAAGCATGAAGCTAGCAGAATTGCTTCCAGGGAACAGTGGAAGAGAAATAGGGAGCAGCACAAGTAGCCGCAAGTTGAACTTTCTGCTTCCCACTGCTCAAGTGAATCCGCAAACAAGCGAGTGGCAGGCACGCTTCCTCTTGCAGCCTGGGCCATTCGCACAGCAGCCCAGCCGCTGCTCTGCCTTCGTTCTTATGCCCTTCGTAGCAGGTCGCGCTTTCGTTTTGCTGGAGACGAACAGTCGTCTGCTTCTCGCCCAGAGAGCGCGGTGCCGGCAGCGAAAGCCTCCAGGCTGCTGCTTCTGCCCAAACACGCCTGGCCTATGCACTTTCTCTGGCGGCGCTAGGTAGCGGCACATTCGCTCTGCCTTGTAGCCTGAATCTTAACGGAAAGCTTCTCGGCTACGTCTGGCACAGAGCACAGGTTGAGGTCAACGAGCTTCCCCAGAGCTTGCCCCCGAGGCGTGGAAACTTGGATTTGCAGCACATTCCAGGGCTACTCTTCCTTCCTTTACAGCCTGCCCAGCGCCGTCAGATCGCCGTGCTCTCTGCCGCCGCCTTCTCGCTTCCAAGTACCAGCACGCACCTTGCAGCCGTGCAGAGAGCAAAGATGCGGATAGACGTCTCGCTCAGAAGAAGGTGCCAGGACGAAAAGATGTTCGTCCTTTCTGCTCCTCGTCGCCCGCATTGTGGTGCTGTGTTGAAAGTCTTGGCCAGCCAAAGGCTAATCTTACAGCAAGTGCTTCTCTCCTGAAGCATTTGGCTCAGTGAGAGCTACACACGCGGTTTGGACACTGTAAAGCAGCAAGAAAAATGATTGTACCTCGAGCTGAGGAAAATCCCTGCACAGAACCCTGTGCATGCGTGCGCTATACCCTCTGAAGAGCGCGACAGCTCCGAGCCATGGCTGGGCTTCACTTCTGTCCAGAGCACAGAAGGCGAAGAACGAAGCAGCCGGGCACCGGGCTCATGCACTCAGTGCACCGAATTGCATGAGCTCGGCACAAAGCTGCTTCACAAGCACAGTCAGCTGAGAATGCTCCGGCTGCTTCCGAGAGTCCGGCGCAGCCCTTGCACTCCATCACACACGCTGGCCAGAAACAGTTTCTTACAGCCGCACTGTTGCAGAGTCCACGCGGCTTGAGCGCACGCAGAAGGAGGCGTCCAGAAAGAAGGCGTTCTTCAAGTCCCCCTTCTCTAAGCAGCCTTGAAGCTGAGCACAGCACACTGCGCCTAGGCAGCTTCTTTCTCCGAGAGACGTGCCCTCCTCACACGATGCACTCTCGCAGCTCCCTTGCCCACTTGCAGCAGCTGCTAGCAAAGAAAAAGGCTCCAGGGCTAAGAGCCACTGCTGGGCTGAACCTTCCCCTTGCCTCACGTCAAGCCCCAGAAACTGTCCTCTGCACTCGGTTTTTCCCTTCTCCACCGCATCTACCACGGGCGTCTCTGCATCTCCAAGCATGAAGCTAGCAGAATTGCTTCCAGGGAACAGGGGAAGAGAAATAGGGAGCAGCACAAGTAGCCGCAAGTTGAACTTTCTGCTTCCCACTGCTCAAGTGAATCCGCAAACAAGCGAGTGGCAGGCACGCTTCCTCTTGCAGCCTGGGCCATTCGCACAGCAGCCCAGCCGCTGCTCTGCCTTCGTTCTTATGCCCTTCGTAGCAGGTCGCGCTTTCGTTTTGCTGGAGACGAACAGTCGTCTGCTTCTCGCCCAGAGAGCACGGTGCCGGCAGCGAAAGCCTCCAGGCTGCTGCTTCTGCCCAAACACGCCTGGCCTATGCACTTTCTCTGGCGGCGCTAGGTAGCGGCACATTCGCTCTGCCTTGTAGCCTGAATCTTAACGGAAAGCTTCTCGGCTACGTCTGGCACAGAGCACAGGTTGAGGTCAACGAGCTTCCCCAGAGCTTGCCCCCGAGGCGTGGAAACTTGGATTTGCAGCACATTCCAGGGCTACTCTTCCTTCCTTTACAGCCTGCCCAGCGCCGTCAGATCGCCGTGCTCTCTGCCGCCGCCTTCTCGCTTCCAAGTACCAGCACGCACCTTGCAGCCGTGCAAAGATGCGGATAGACGTCTCGCTCAGAAGAAGGTGCCAGGACGAAAAGATGTTCGTCCTTTCTGCTCCTCGTCGCCCGCATTGTGGTGCTGTGTTGAAAGTCTTGGCCAGCCAAAGGCTAATGCAGCAGGTGCTTCTCTCCTGAAGCATTTGGCTCAGTGAGAGCTACACACGCGGTTTGGACACTGTAAAGCAGCAAGAAAAATGATTGTACCTCGAGCTGAGGAAAATCCCTGCACAGAACCCTGTGCATGCGTGCGCTATACCTTCTGAAGAGCGCGACAGCTCCGAGCCATGGCTGGGCTTCACTTCTGTCCAGAGCACAGAAGGCGAAGAACGAAGCAGCCGGGCACCGGGCTCATGCACTCAGTGCACCGAATTGCATGAGCTCAGCACAAAGCTGCTTCACAAGCACAGTCAGCTGAGAATGCTCCGGCTGCTTCCGAGAGTCCGGCGCAGCCCTTGCACGCCATCACACAAGCTGGCCAGAAACAGTTTCTTACAGCCGCACTGTTGCAGAGTCCACGCGGCTTGAGCGCACGCAGAAGGAGGCGTCCAGAAAGAAGGCGTTCTTCAAGTCCCCCTTCTCTAAGCAGCCTTGAAGCTGAGCACAGCACACTGCGCCTAGGCAGCTTCTTTCTCCGAGAGACGTGCCCTCCTCACACGATGCACTCTCGCAGCTCCCTTGCCCACTTGCAGCAGCTGCTAGCAAAGAAAAAGGCTCCAGGGCTAAGAGCCACTGCTGGGCTGAACCTTCCCCTTGCCTCACGTCAAGCCCCAGAAACTGTCCTCTGCACTCGGTTTTTCCCTTCTCCACCGCATCTACCACGGGCGTCTCTGCATCTCCAAGCATGAAGCTAGCAGAATTGCTTCCAGGGAACAGGGGAAGAGAAATAGGGAGCAGCACAAGTAGCCGCAAGTTGAACTTTCTGCTTCCCACTGCTCAAGTGAATCCGCAAACAAGCGAGTGGCAGGCACGCTTCCTCTTGCAGCCTGGGCCATTCGCACAGCAGCCCAGCCGCTGCTCTGCCTTCGTTCTTATGCCCTTCGTAGCAGGTCGCGCTTTCGTTTTGCTGGAGACGAACAGTCGTCTGCTTCTCGCCCAGAGAGCGCGGTGCCGGCAGCGAAAGCCTCCAGGCTGCTGCTTCTGCCCAAACACGCCTGGCCTATGCACTTTCTCTGGCGGCGCTAGGTAGCGGCACATTCGCTCTGCCTTGTAGCCTGAATCTTAACGGAAAGCTTCTCGGCTACGTCTGGCACAGAGCACAGGTTGAGGTCAACGAGCTTCCCCAGAGCTTGCCCCCGAGGCGTGGAAACTTGGATTTGCAGCACATTCCAGGGCTACTCTTCCTTCCTTTACAGCCTGCCCAGCGCCGTCAGATCGCCGTGCTCTCTGCCGCCGCCTTCTCGCTTCCAAGTACCAGCACGCACCTTGCAGCCGTGCAGAGAGCAAAGATGCGGATAGACGTCTCGCTCAGAAGAAGGTGCCAGGACGAAAAGATGTTCGTCCTTTCTGCTCCTCGTCGCCCGCATTGTGGTGCTGTGTTGAAAGTCTTGGCCAGCCAAAGGCTAATCTTACAGCAAGTGCTTCTCTCCTGAAGCATTTGGCTCAGTGAGAGCTACACACGCGGTTTGGACACTGTAAAGCAGCAAGAAAAATGATTGTACCTCGAGCTGAGGAAAATCCCTGCACAGAACCCTGTGCATGCGTGCGCTATACCCTCTGAAGAGCGGGACAGCTCCGAGCCGTGGCTGGGCTTCACTTCTGTCCAGAGCACAGAAGGCGAAGAACGAAGCAGCCGGGCACCGGGCTCATGCACTCAGTGCACCGAATTGCATGAGCTCGGCACAAAGCTGCTTCACAAGCACAGTCAGCTGAGAATGCTCCGGCTGCTTCCGAGAGTCCGGCGCAGCCCTTGCACGCCATCACACAAGCTGGCCAGAAACAGTTTCTTACAGCCGCACTGTTGCAGAGTCCACGCGGCTTGAGCGCACGCAGAAGGAGGCGTCCAGAAAGAAGGCGTTCTTCAAGTCCCCCTTCTCTAAGCAGCCTTGAAGCTGAGCACAGCACACTGCGCCTAGGCAGCTTCTTTCTCCGAGAGACGTGCCCTCCTCACACGATGCACTCTCGCAGCTCCCTTGCCCACTTGCAGCAGCTGCTAGCAAAGAAAAAGGCTCCAGGGCTAAGAGCCACTGCTGGGCTGAACCTTCCCCTTGCCTCACGTCAAGCCCCAGAAACTGTCCTCTGCACTCGGTTTTTCCCTTCTCCACCGCATCTACCACGGGCGTCTCTGCATCTCCAAGCATGAAGCTAGCAGAATTGCTTCCAGGGAACAGTGGAAGAGAAATAGGGAGCAGCACAAGTAGCCGCAAGTTGAACTTTCTGCTTCCCACTGCTCAAGTGAATCCGCAAACAAGCGAGTGGCAGGCACGCTTCCTCTTGCAGCCTGGGCCATTCGCACAGCAGCCCAGCCGCTGCTCTGCCTTCGTTCTTATGCCCTTCGTAGCAGGTCGCGCTTTCGTTTTGCTGGAGACGAACAGTCGTCTGCTTCTCGCCCAGAGAGCGCGGTGCCGGCAGCGAAAGCCTCCAGGCTGCTGCTTCTGCCCAAACACGCCTGGCCTATGCACTTTCTCTGGCGGCGCTAGGTAGCGGCACATTCGCTCTGCCTTGTAGCCTGAATCTTAACGGAAAGCTTCTCGGCTACGTCTGGCACAGAGCACAGGTTGAGGTCAACGAGCTTCCCCAGAGCTTGCCCCCGAGGCGTGGAAACTTGGATTTGCAGCACATTCCAGGGCTACTCTTCCTTCCTTTACAGCCTGCCCAGCGCCGTCAGATCGCCGTGCTCTCTGCCGCCGCCTTCTCGCTTCCAAGTACCAGCACGCACCTTGCAGCCGTGCAAAGATGCGGATAGACGTCTCGCTCAGAAGAAGGTGCCAGGACGAAAAGATGTTCGTCCTTTCTGCTCCTCGTCGCCCGCATTGTGGTGCTGTGTTGAAAGTCTTGGCCAGCCAAAGGCTAATCTTACAGCAAGTGCTTCTCTCCTGAAGCATTTGGCTCAGTGAGAGCTACACACGCGGTTTGGACACTGTAAAGCAGCAAGAAAAATGATTGTACCTCGAGCTGAGGAAAATCCCTGCACAGAACCCTGTGCATGCGTGCGCTATACCCTCTGAAGAGCGCGACAGCTCCGAGCCGTGGCTGGGCTTCACTTCTGTCCAGAGCACAGAAGGCGAAGAACGAAGCAGCCGGGCACCGGGCTCATGCACTCAGTGCACCGAATTGCATGAGCTCAGCACAAAGCTGCTTCACAAGCACAGTCAGCTGAGAATGCTCCGGCTGCTTCCGAGAGTCCGGCGCAGCCCTTGCACTCCATCACACAAGCTGGCCAGAAACAGTTTCTTACAGCCGCACTGTTGCAGAGTCCACGCGGCTTGAGCGCACGCAGAAGGAGGCGTCCAGAAAGAAGGCGTTCTTCAAGTCCCCCTTCTCTAAGCAGCCTTGAAGCTGAGCACAGCACACTGCGCCTAGGCAGCTTCTTTCTCCGAGAGACGTGCCCTCCTCACACGATGCACTCTCGCAGCTCCCTTGCCCACTTGCAGCAGCTGCTAGCAAAGAAAAAGGCTCCAGGGCTAAGAGCCACTGCTGGGCTGAACCTTCCCCTTGCCTCACGTCAAGCCCCAGAAACTGTCCTCTGCACTCGGTTTTTCCCTTCTCCACCGCATCTACCACGGGCGTCTCTGCATCTCCAAGCATGAAGCTAGCAGAATTGCTTCCAGGGAACAGTGGAAGAGAAATAGGGAGCAGCACAAGTAGCCGCAAGTTGAACTTTCTGCTTCCCACTGCTCAAGTGAATCCGCAAACAAGCGAGTGGCAGGCACGCTTCCTCTTGCAGCCTGGGCCATTCGCACAGCAGCCCAGCCGCTGCTCTGCCTTCGTTCTTATGCCCTTCGTAGCAGGTCGCGCTTTCGTTTTGCTGGAGACGAACAGTCGTCTGCTTCTCGCCCAGAGAGCGCGGTGCCGGCAGCGAAAGCCTCCAGGCTGCTGCTTCTGCCCAAACACGCCTGGCCTATGCACTTTCTCTGGCGGCGCTAGGTAGCGGCACATTCGCTCTGCCTTGTAGCCTGAATCTTAACGGAAAGCTTCTCGGCTACGTCTGGCACAGAGCACAGGTTGAGGTCAACGAGCTTCCCCAGAGCTTGCCCCCGAGGCGTGGAAACTTGGATTTGCAGCACATTCCAGGGCTACTCTTCCTTCCTTTACAGCCTGCCCAGCGCCGTCAGATCGCCGTGCTCTCTGCCGCCGCCTTCTCGCTTCCAAGTACCAGCACGCACCTTGCAGCCGTGCAGAGAGCAAAGATGCGGATAGACGTCTCGCTCAGAAGAAGGTGCCAGGACGAAAAGATGTTCGTCCTTTCTGCTCCTCGTCGCCCGCATTGTGGTGCTGTGTTGAAAGTCTTGGCCAGCCAAAGGCTAATCTTACAGCAAGTGCTTCTCTCCTGAAGCATTTGGCTCAGTGAGAGCTACACACGCGGTTTGGACACTGTAAAGCAGCAAGAAAAATGATTGTACCTCGAGCTGAGGAAAATCCCTGCACAGAACCCTGTGCATGCGTGCGCTATACCCTCTGAAGAGCGCGACAGCTCCGAGCCATGGCTGGGCTTCACTTCTGTCCAGAGCACAGAAGGCGAAGAACGAAGCAGCCGGGCACCGGGCTCATGCACTCAGTGCACCGAATTGCATGAGCTCAGCACAAAGCTGCTTCACAAGCACAGTCAGCTGAGAATGCTCCGGCTGCTTCCGAGAGTCCGGCGCAGCCCTTGCACTCCATCACACACGCTGGCCAGAAACAGTTTCTTACAGCCGCACTGTTGCAGAGTCCACGCGGCTTGAGCGCACGCAGAAGGAGGCGTCCAGAAAGAAGGCGTTCTTCAAGTCCCCCTTCTCTAAGCAGCCTTGAAGCTGAGCACAGCACACTGCGCCTAGGCAGCTTCTTTCTCCGAGAGACGTGCCCTCCTCACACGATGCACTCTCGCAGCTCCCTTGCCCACTTGCAGCAGCTGCTAGCAAAGAAAAAGGCTCCAGGGCTAAGAGCCACTGCTGGGCTGAACCTTCCCCTTGCCTCACGTCAAGCCCCAGAAACTGTCCTCTGCACTCGGTTTTTCCCTTCTCCACCGCATCTACCACGGGCGTCTCTGCATCTCCAAGCATGAAGCTAGCAGAATTGCTTCCAGGGAACAGTGGAAGAGAAATAGGGAGCAGCACAAGTAGCCGCAAGTTGAACTTTCTGCTTCCCACTGCTCAAGTGAATCCGCAAACAAGCGAGTGGCAGGCACGCTTCCTCTTGCAGCCTGGGCCATTCGCACAGCAGCCCAGCCGCTGCTCTGCCTTCGTTCTTATGCCCTTCGTAGCAGGTCGCGCTTTCGTTTTGCTGGAGACGAACAGTCGTCTGCTTCTCCCCCAGAGAGCACGGTGCCGGCAGCGAAAGCCTCCAGGCTGCTGCTTCTGCCCAAACACGCCTGGCCTATGCACTTTCTCTGGCGGCGCTAGGTAGCGGCACATTCGCTCTGCCTTGTAGCCTGAATCTTAACGGAAAGCTTCTCGGCTACGTCTGGCACAGAGCACAGGTTGAGGTCAACGAGCTTCCCCAGAGCTTGCCCCCGAGGCGTGGAAACTTGGATTTGCAGCACATTCCAGGGCTACTCTTCCTTCCTTTACAGCCTGCCCAGCGCCGTCAGATCGCCGTGCTCTCTGCCGCCGCCTTCTCGCTTCCAAGTACCAGCACGCACCTTGCAGCCGTTCAGAGAGCAAAGATGCGGATAGACGTCTCGCTCAGAAGAAGGTGCCAGGACGAAAAGATGTTCGTCCTTTCTGCTCCTCGTCGCCCGCATTGTGGTGCTGTGTTGAAAGTCTTGGCCAGCCAAAGGCTAATCTTACAGCAAGTGCTTCTCTCCTGAAGCATTTGGCTCAGTGAGAGCTACACACGCGGTTTGGACACTGTAAAGCAGCAAGAAAAATGATTGTACCTCGAGCTGAGGAAAATCCCTGCACAGAACCCTGTGCATGCGTGCGCTATACCCTCTGAAGAGCGCGACAGCTCCGAGCCATGGCTGGGCTTCACTTCTGTCCAGAGCACAGAAGGCGAAGAACGAAGCAGCCGGGCACCGGGCTCATGCACTCAGTGCACCGAATTGCATGAGCTCAGCACAAAGCTGCTTCACAAGCACAGTCAGCTGAGAATGCTCCGGCTGCTTCCGAGAGTCCGGCGCAGCCCTTGCACTCCATCACACACGCTGGCCAGAAACAGTTTCTTACAGCCGCACTGTTGCAGAGTCCACGCGGCTTGAGCGCACGCAGAAGGAGGCGTCCAGAAAGAAGGCGTTCTTCAAGTCCCCCTTCTCTAAGCAGCCTTGAAGCTGAGCACAGCACACTGCGCCTAGGCAGCTTCTTTCTCCGAGAGACGTGCCCTCCTCACACGATGCACTCTCGCAGCTCCCTTGCCCACTTGCAGCAGCTGCTAGCAAAGAAAAAGGCTCCAGGGCTAAGAGCCACTGCTGGGCTGAACCTTCCCCTTGCCTCACGTCAAGCCCCAGAAACTGTCCTCTGCACTCGGTTTTTCCCTTCTCCACCGCATCTACCACGGGCGTCTCTGCATCTCCAAGCATGAAGCTAGCAGAATTGCTTCCAGGGAACAGGGGAAGAGAAATAGGGAGCAGCACAAGTAGCCGCAAGTTGAACTTTCTGCTTCCCACTGCTCAAGTGAATCCGCAAACAAGCGAGTGGCAGGCACGCTTCCTCTTGCAGCCTGGGCCATTCGCACAGCAGCCCAGCCGCTGCTCTGCCTTCGTTCTTATGCCCTTCGTAGCAGGTCGCGCTTTCGTTTTGCTGGAGACGAACAGTCGTCTGCTTCTCGCCCAGAGAGCACGGTGCCGGCAGCGAAAGCCTCCAGGCTGCTGCTTCTGCCCAAACACGCCTGGCCTATGCACTTTCTCTGGCGGCGCTAGGTAGCGGCACATTCGCTCTGCCTTGTAGCCTGAATCTTAACGGAAAGCTTCTCGGCTACGTCTGGCACAGAGCACAGGTTGAGGTCAACGAGCTTCCCCAGAGCTTGCCCCCGAGGCGTGGAAACTTGGATTTGCAGCACATTCCAGGGCTACTCTTCCTTCCTTTACAGCCTGCCCAGCGCCGTCAGATCGCCGTGCTCTCTGCCGCCGCCTTCTCGCTTCCAAGTACCAGCACGCACCTTGCAGCCGTGCAAAGATGCGGATAGACGTCTCGCTCAGAAGAAGGTGCCAGGACGAAAAGATGTTCGTCCTTTCTGCTCCTCGTCGCCCGCATTGTGGTGCTGTGTTGAAAGTCTTGGCCAGCCAAAGGCTAATGCAGCAGGTGCTTCTCTCCTGAAGCATTTGGCTCAGTGAGAGCTACACACGCGGTTTGGACACTGTAAAGCAGCAAGAAAAATGATTGTACCTCGAGCTGAGGAAAATCCCTGCACAGAACCCTGTGCATGCGTGCGCTATACCCTCTGAAGAGCGCGACAGCTCCGAGCCATGGCTGGGCTTCACTTCTGTCCAGAGCACAGAAGGCGAAGAACGAAGCAGCCGGGCACCGGGCTCATGCACTCAGTGCACCGAATTGCATGAGCTCGGCACAAAGCTGCTTCACAAGCACAGTCAGCTGAGAATGCTCCGGCTGCTTCCGAGAGTCCGGCGCAGCCCTTGCACGCCATCACACAAGCTGGCCAGAAACAGTTTCTTACAGCCGCACTGTTGCAGAGTCCACGCGGCTTGAGCGCACGCAGAAGGAGGCGTCCAGAAAGAAGGCGTTCTTCAAGTCCCCCTTCTCTAAGCAGCCTTGAAGCTGAGCACAGCACACTGCGCCTAGGCAGCTTCTTTCTCCGAGAGACGTGCCCTCCTCACACGATGCACTCTCGCAGCTCCCTTGCCCACTTGCAGCAGCTGCTAGCAAAGAAAAAGGCTCCAGGGCTAAGAGCCACTGCTGGGCTGAACCTTCCCCTTGCCTCACGTCAAGCCCCAGAAACTGTCCTCTGCACTCGGTTTTTCCCTTCTCCACCGCATCTACCACGGGCGTCTCTGCATCTCCAAGCATGAAGCTAGCAGAATTGCTTCCAGGGAACAGTGGAAGAGAAATAGGGAGCAGCACAAGTAGCCGCAAGTTGAACTTTCTGCTTCCCACTGCTCAAGTGAATCCGCAAACAAGCGAGTGGCAGGCACGCTTCCTCTTGCAGCCTGGGCCATTCGCACAGCAGCCCAGCCGCTGCTCTGCCTTCGTTCTTATGCCCTTCGTAGCAGGTCGCGCTTTCGTTTTGCTGGAGACGAACAGTCGTCTGCTTCTCGCCCAGAGAGCGCGGTGCCGGCAGCGAAAGCCTCCAGGCTGCTGCTTCTGCCCAAACACGCCTGGCCTATGCACTTTCTCTGGCGGCGCTAGGTAGCGGCACATTCGCTCTGCCTTGTAGCCTGAATCTTAACGGAAAGCTTCTCGGCTACGTCTGGCACAGAGCACAGGTTGAGGTCAACGAGCTTCCCCAGAGCTTGCCCCCGAGGCGTGGAAACTTGGATTTGCAGCACATTCCAGGGCTACTCTTCCTTCCTTTACAGCCTGCCCAGCGCCGTCAGATCGCCGTGCTCTCTGCCGCCGCCTTCTCGCTTCCAAGTACCAGCACGCACCTTGCAGCCGTGCAAAGATGCGGATAGACGTCTCGCTCAGAAGAAGGTGCCAGGACGAAAAGATGTTCGTCCTTTCTGCTCCTCGTCGCCCGCATTGTGGTGCTGTGTTGAAAGTCTTGGCCAGCCAAAGGCTAATCTTACAGCAAGTGCTTCTCTCCTGAAGCATTTGGCTCAGTGAGAGCTACACACGCGGTTTGGACACTGTAAAGCAGCAAGAAAAATGATTGTACCTCGAGCTGAGGAAAATCCCTGCACAGAACCCTGTGCATGCGTGCGCTATACCCTCTGAAGAGCGCGACAGCTCCGAGCCATGGCTGGGCTTCACTTCTGTCCAGAGCACAGAAGGCGAAGAACGAAGCAGCCGGGCACCGGGCTCATGCACTCAGTGCACCGAATTGCATGAGCTCAGCACAAAGCTGCTTCACAAGCACAGTCAGCTGAGAATGCTCCGGCTGCTTCCGAGAGTCCGGCGCAGCCCTTGCACTCCATCACACAAGCTGGCCAGAAACAGTTTCTTACAGCCGCACTGTTGCAGAGTCCACGCGGCTTGAGCGCACGCAGAAGGAGGCGTCCAGAAAGGCGTTCTTCAAGTCCCCCTTCTCTAAGCAGCCTTGAAGCTGAGCACAGCACACTGCGCCTAGGCAGCTTCTTTCTCCGAGAGACGTGCCCTCCTCACACGATGCACTCTCGCAGCTCCCTTGCCCACTTGCAGCAGCTGCTAGCAAAGAAAAAGGCTCCAGGGCTAAGAGCCACTGCTGGGCTGAACCTTCCCCTTGCCTCACGTCAAGCCCCAGAAACTGTCCTCTGCACTCGGTTTTTCCCTTCTCCACCGCATCTACCACGGGCGTCTCTGCATCTCCAAGCATGAAGCTAGCAGAATTGCTTCCAGGGAACAGGGGAAGAGAAATAGGGAGCAGCACAAGTAGCCGCAAGTTGAACTTTCTGCTTCCCACTGCTCAAGTGAATCCGCAAACAAGCGAGTGGCAGGCACGCTTCCTCTTGCAGCCTGGGCCATTCGCACAGCAGCCCAGCCGCTGCTCTGCCTTCGTTCTTATGCCCTTCGTAGCAGGTCGCGCTTTCGTTTTGCTGGAGACGAACAGTCGTCTGCTTCTCGCCCAGAGAGCGCGGTGCCGGCAGCGAAAGCCTCCAGGCTGCTGCTTCTGCCCAAACACGCCTGGCCTATGCACTTTCTCTGGCGGCGCTAGGTAGCGGCACATTCGCTCTGCCTTGTAGCCTGAATCTTAACGGAAAGCTTCTCGGCTGCGTCTGGCACAGAGCACAGGTTGAGGTCAACGAGCTTCCCCAGAGCTTGCCCCCGAGGCGTGGAAACTTGGATTTGCAGCACATTCCAGGGCTACTCTTCCTTCCTTTACAGCCTGCCCAGCGCCGTCAGATCGCCGTGCTCTCTGCCGCCGCCTTCTCGCTTCCAAGTACCAGCACGCACCTTGCAGCCGTGCAAAGATGCGGATAGACGTCTCGCTCAGAAGAAGGTGCCAGGACGAAAAGATGTTCGTCCTTTCTGCTCCTCGTCGCCCGCATTGTGGTGCTGTGTTGAAAGTCTTGGCCAGCCAAAGGCTAATGCAGCAGGTGCTTCTCTCCTGAAGCATTTGGCTCAGTGAGAGCTACACACGCGGTTTGGACACTGTAAAGCAGCAAGAAAAATGATTGTACCTCGAGCTGAGGAAAATCCCTGCACAGAACCCTGTGCATGCGTGCGCTATACCCTCTGAAGAGCGCGACAGCTCCGAGCCGTGGCTGGGCTTCACTTCTGTCCAGAGCACAGAAGGCGAAGAACGAAGCAGCCGGGCACCGGGCTCATGCACTCAGTGCACCGAATTGCATGAGCTCAGCACAAAGCTGCTTCACAAGCACAGTCAGCTGAGAATGCTCCGGCTGCTTCCGAGAGTCCGGCGCAGCCCTTGCACGCCATCACACAAGCTGGCCAGAAACAGTTTCTTACAGCCGCACTGTTGCAGAGTCCACGCGGCTTGAGCGCACGCAGAAGGAGGCGTCCAGAAAGAAGGCGTTCTTCAAGTCCCCCTTCTCTAAGCAGCCTTGAAGCTGAGCACAGCACACTGCGCCTAGGCAGCTTCTTTCTCCGAGAGACGTGCCCTCCTCACACGATGCACTCTCGCAGCTCCCTTGCCCACTTGCAGCAGCTGCTAGCAAAGAAAAAGGCTCCAGGGCTAAGAGCCACTGCTGGGCTGAACCTTCCCCTTGCCTCACGTCAAGCCCCAGAAACTGTCCTCTGCACTCGGTTTTTCCCTTCTCCACCGCATCTACCACGGGCGTCTCTGCATCTCCAAGCATGAAGCTAGCAGAATTGCTTCCAGGGAACAGTGGAAGAGAAATAGGGAGCAGCACAAGTAGCCGCAAGTTGAACTTTCTGCTTCCCACTGCTCAAGTGAATCCGCAAACAAGCGAGTGGCAGGCACGCTTCCTCTTGCAGCCTGGGCCATTCGCACAGCAGCCCAGCCGCTGCTCTGCCTTCGTTCTTATGCCCTTCGTAGCAGGTCGCGCTTTCGTTTTGCTGGAGACGAACAGTCGTCTGCTTCTCGCCCAGAGAGCGCGGTGCCGGTAGCGAAAGCCTCCAGGCTGCTGCTTCTGCCCAAACACGCCTGGCCTATGCACTTTCTCTGGCGGCGCTAGGTAGCGGCACATTCGCTCTGCCTTGTAGCCTGAATCTTAACGGAAAGCTTCTCGGCTACGTCTGGCACAGAGCACAGGTTGAGGTCAACGAGCTTCCCCAGAGCTTGCCCCCGAGGCGTGGAAACTTGGATTTGCAGCACATTCCAGGGCTACTCTTCCTTCCTTTACAGCCTGCCCAGCGCCGTCAGATCGCCGTGCTCTCTGCCGCCGCCTTCTCGCTTCCAAGTACCAGCACGCACCTTGCAGCCGTGCAGAGAGCAAAGATGCGGATAGACGTCTCGCTCAGAAGAAGGTGCCAGGACGAAAAGATGTTCGTCCTTTCTGCTCCTCGTCGCCCGCATTGTGGTGCTGTGTTGAAAGTCTTGGCCAGCCAAAGGCTAATCTTACAGCAAGTGCTTCTCTCCTGAAGCATTTGGCTCAGTGAGAGCTACACACGCGGTTTGGACACTGTAAAGCAGCAAGAAAAATGATTGTACCTCGAGCTGAGGAAAATCCCTGCACAGAACCCTGTGCATGCGTGCGCTATACCCTCTGAAGAGCGCGACAGCTCCGAGCCATGGCTGGGCTTCACTTCTGTCCAGAGCACAGAAGGCGAAGAACGAAGCAGCCGGGCACCGGGCTCATGCACTCAGTGCACCGAATTGCATGAGCTCGGCACAAAGCTGCTTCACAAGCACAGTCAGCTGAGAATGCTCCGGCTGCTTCCGAGAGTCCGGCGCAGCCCTTGCACGCCATCACACAAGCTGGCCAGAAACAGTTTCTTACAGCCGCACTGTTGCAGAGTCCACGCGGCTTGAGCGCACGCAGAAGGAGGCGTCCAGAAAGAAGGCGTTCTTCAAGTCCCCCTTCTCTAAGCAGCCTTGAAGCTGAGCACAGCACACTGCGCCTAGGCAGCTTCTTTCTCCGAGAGACGTGCCCTCCTCACACGATGCACTCTCGCAGCTCCCTTGCCCACTTGCAGCAGCTGCTAGCAAAGAAAAAGGCTCCAGGGCTAAGAGCCACTGCTGGGCTGAACCTTCCCCTTGCCTCACGTCAAGCCCCAGAAACTGTCCTCTGCACTCGGTTTTTCCCTTCTCCACCGCATCTACCACGGGCGTCTCTGCATCTCCAAGCATGAAGCTAGCAGAATTGCTTCCAGGGAACAGTGGAAGAGAAATAGGGAGCAGCACAAGTAGCCGCAAGTTGAACTTTCTGCTTCCCACTGCTCAAGTGAATCCGCAAACAAGCGAGTGGCAGGCACGCTTCCTCTTGCAGCCTGGGCCATTCGCACAGCAGCCCAGCCGCTGCTCTGCCTTCGTTCTTATGCCCTTCGTAGCAGGTCGCGCTTTCGTTTTGCTGGAGACGAACAGTCGTCTGCTTCTCGCCCAGAGAGCGCGGTGCCGGCAGCGAAAGCCTCCAGGCTGCTGCTTCTGCCCAAACACGCCTGGCCTATGCACTTTCTCTGGCGGCGCTAGGTAGCGGCACATTCGCTCTGCCTTGTAGCCTGAATCTTAACGGAAAGCTTCTCGGCTACGTCTGGCACAGAGCACAGGTTGAGGTCAACGAGCTTCCCCAGAGCTTGCCCCCGAGGCGTGGAAACTTGGATTTGCAGCACATTCCAGGGCTACTCTTCCTTCCTTTACAGCCTGCCCAGCGCCGTCAGATCGCCGTGCTCTCTGCCGCCGCCTTCTCGCTTCCAAGTACCAGCACGCACCTTGCAGCCGTGCAGAGAGCAAAGATGCGGATAGACGTCTCGCTCAGAAGAAGGTGCCAGGACGAAAAGATGTTCGTCCTTTCTGCTCCTCGTCGCCCGCATTGTGGTGCTGTGTTGAAAGTCTTGGCCAGCCAAAGGCTAATGCAGCAGGTGCTTCTCTCCTGAAGCATTTGGCTCAGTGAGAGCTACACACGCGGTTTGGACACTGTAAAGCAGCAAGAAAAATGATTGTACCTCGAGCTGAGGAAAATCCCTGCACAGAACCCTGTGCATGCGTGCGCTATACCCTCTGAAGAGCGCGACAGCTCCGAGCCATGGCTGGGCTTCACTTGTGTCCAGAGCACAGAAGGCGAAGAACGAAGCAGCCGGGCACCGGGCTCATGCACTCAGTGCACCGAATTGCATGAGCTCAGCACAAAGCTGCTTCACAAGCACAGTCAGCTGAGAATGCTCCGGCTGCTTCCGAGAGTCCGGCGCAGCCCTTGCACGCCATCACACAAGCTGGCCAGAAACAGTTTCTTACAGCCGCACTGTTGCAGAGTCCACGCGGCTTGAGCGCACGCAGAAGGAGGCGTCCAGAAAGAAGGCGTTCTTCAAGTCCCCCTTCTCTAAGCAGCCTTGAAGCTGAGCACAGCACACTGCGCCTAGGCAGCTTCTTTCTCCGAGAGACGTGCCCTCCTCACACGATGCACTCTCGCAGCTCCCTTGCCCACTTGCAGCAGCTGCTAGCAAAGAAAAAGGCTCCAGGGCTAAGAGCCACTGCTGGGCTGAACCTTCCCCTTGCCTCACGTCAAGCCCCAGAAACTGTCCTCTGCACTCGGTTTTTCCCTTCTCCACCGCATCTACCACAGGCGTCTCTGCATCTCCAAGCATGAAGCTAGCAGAATTGCTTCCAGGGAACAGTGGAAGAGAAATAGGGAGCAGCACAAGTAGCCGCAAGTTGAACTTTCTGCTTCCCACTGCTCAAGTGAATCCGCAAACAAGCGAGTGGCAGGCACGCTTCCTCTTGCAGCCTGGGCCATTCGCACAGCAGCCCAGCCGCTGCTCTGCCTTCGTTCTTATGCCCTTCGTAGCAGGTCGCGCTTTCGTTTTGCTGGAGACGAACAGTCGTCTGCTTCTCGCCCAGAGAGCGCGGTGCCGGCAGCGAAAGCCTCCAGGCTGCTGCTTCTGCCCAAACACGCCTGGCCTATGCACTTTCTCTGGCGGCGCTAGGTAGCGGCACATTCGCTCTGCCTTGTAGCCTGAATCTTAACGGAAAGCTTCTCGGCTACGTCTGGCACAGAGCACAGGTTGAGGTCAACGAGCTTCCCCAGAGCTTGCCCCCGAGGCGTGGAAACTTGGATTTGCAGCACATTCCAGGGCTCCTCTTCCTTCCTTTACAGCCTGCCCAGCGCCGTCAGATCGCCGTGCTCTCTGCCGCCGCCTTCTCGCTTCCAAGTACCAGCACGCACCTTGCAGCCGTGCAGAGAGCAAAGATGCGGATAGACGTCTCGCTCAGAAGAAGGTGCCAGGACGAAAAGATGTTCGTCCTTTCTGCTCCTCGTCGCCCGCATTGTGGTGCTGTGTTGAAAGTCTTGGCCAGCCAAAGGCTAATCTTACAGCAAGTGCTTCTCTCCTGAAGCATTTGGCTCAGTGAGAGCTACACACGCGGTTTGGACACTGTAAAGCAGCAAGAAAAATGATTGTACCTCGAGCTGAGGAAAATCCCTGCACAGAACCCTGTGCATGCGTGCGCTATACCCTCTGAAGAGCGGGACAGCTCCGAGCCGTGGCTGGGCTTCACTTCTGTCCAGAGCACAGAAGGCGAAGAACGAAGCAGCCGGGCACCGGGCTCATGCACTCAGTGCACCGAATTGCATGAGCTCAGCACAAAGCTGCTTCACAAGCACAGTCAGCTGAGAATGCTCCGGCTGCTTCCGAGAGTCCGGCGCAGCCCTTGCACGCCATCACACAAGCTGGCCAGAAACAGTTTCTTACAGCCGCACTGTTGCAGAGTCCACGCGGCTTGAGCGCACGCAGAAGGAGGCGTCCAGAAAGAAGGCGTTCTTCAAGTCCCCCTTCTCTAAGCAGCCTTGAAGCTGAGCACAGCACACTGCGCCTAGGCAGCTTCTTTCTCCGAGAGACGTGCCCTCCTCACACGATGCACTCTCGCAGCTCCCTTGCCCACTTGCAGCAGCTGCTAGCAAAGAAAAAGGCTCCAGGGCTAAGAGCCACTGCTGGGCTGAACCTTCCCCTTGCCTCACGTCAAGCCCCAGAAACTGTCCTCTGCACTCGGTTTTTCCCTTCTCCACCGCATCTACCACGGGCGTCTCTGCATCTCCAAGCATGAAGCTAGCAGAATTGCTTCCAGGGAACAG
This sequence comes from Coloeus monedula, assembly GCF_965178545.1. Taxonomy (NCBI): domain Eukaryota; kingdom Metazoa; phylum Chordata; class Aves; order Passeriformes; family Corvidae; genus Coloeus; species Coloeus monedula. Next base: position 57,432,030 of record NC_138781.1, on the reverse strand, counting down.
TGGAAGAGAAATAGGGAGCAGCACAAGTAGCCGCAAGTTGAACTTTCTGCTTCCCACTGCTCAAGTGAATCCGCAAACAAGCGAGTGGCAGGCACGCTTCCTCTTGCAGCCTGGGCCATTCGCACAGCAGCCCAGCCGCTGCTCTGCCTTCGTTCTTATGCCCTTCGTAGCAGGTCGCGCTTTCGTTTTGCTGGAGACGAACAGTCGTCTGCTTCTCGCCCAGAGAGCGCGGTGCCGGCAGCGAAAGCCTCCAGGCTGCTGCTTCTGCCCAAACACGCCTGGCCTATGCACTTTCTCTGGCGGCGCTAGGTAGCGGCACATTCGCTCTGCCTTGTAGCCTGAATCTTAACGGAAAGCTTCTCGGCTACGTCTGGCACAGAGCACAGGTTGAGGTCAACGAGCTTCCCCAGAGCTTGCCCCCGAGGCGTGGAAACTTGGATTTGCAGCACATTCCAGGGCTACTCTTCCTTCCTTTACAGCCTGCCCAGCGCCGTCAGATCGCCGTGCTCTCTGCCGCCGCCTTCTCGCTTCCAAGTACCAGCACGCACCTTGCAGCCGTGCAAAGATGCGGATAGACGTCTCGCTCAGAAGAAGGTGCCAGGACGAAAAGATGTTCGTCCTTTCTGCTCCTCGTCGCCCGCATTGTGGTGCTGTGTTGAAAGTCTTGGCCAGCCAAAGGCTAATGCAGCAGGTGCTTCTCTCCTGAAGCATTTGGCTCAGTGAGAGCTACACACGCGGTTTGGACACTGTAAAGCAGCAAGAAAAATGATTGTACCTCGAGCTGAGGAAAATCCCTGCACAGAACCCTGTGCATGCGTGCGCTATACCCTCTGAAGAGCGCGACAGCTCCGAGCCATGGCTGGGCTTCACTTGTGTCCAGAGCACAGAAGGCGAAGAACGAAGCAGCCGGGCACCGGGCTCATGCACTCAGTGCACCGAATTGCATGAGCTCAGCACAAAGCTGCTTCACAAGCACAGTCAGCTGAGAATGCTCCGGCTGCTTCCGAGAGTCCGGCGCAGCCCTTGCACTCCATCACACACGCTGGCCAGAAACAGTTTCTTACAGCCGCACTGTTGCAGAGTCCACGCGGCTTGAGCGCACGCAGAAGGAGGCGTCCAGAAAGAAGGCGTTCTTCAAGTCCCCCTTCTCTAAGCAGCCTTGAAGCTGAGCACAGCACACTGCGCCTAGGCAGCTTCTTTCTCCGAGAGACGTGCCCTCCTCACACGATGCACTCTCGCAGCTCCCTTGCCCACTTGCAGCAGCTGCTAGCAAAGAAAAAGGCTCCAGGGCTAAGAGCCACTGCTGGGCTGAACCTTCCCCTTGCCTCACGTCAAGCCCCAGAAACTGTCCTCTGCACTCGGTTTTTCCCTTCTCCACCGCATCTACCACGGGCGTCTCTGCATCTCCAAGCATGAAGCTAGCAGAATTGCTTCCAGGGAACAGGGGAAGAGAAATAGGGAGCAGCACAAGTAGCCGCAAGTTGAACTTTCTGCTTCCCACTGCTCAAGTGAATCCGCAAACAAGCGAGTGGCAGGCACGCTTCCTCTTGCAGCCTGGGCCATTCGCACAGCAGCCCAGCCGCTGCTCTGCCTTCGTTCTTATGCCCTTCGTAGCAGGTCGCGCTTTCGTTTTGCTGGAGACGAACAGTCGTCTGCTTCTCGCCCAGAGAGCACGGTGCCGGCAGCGAAAGCCTCCAGGCTGCTGCTTCTGCCCAAACACGCCTGGCCTATGCACTTTCTCTGGCGGCGCTAGGTAGCGGCACATTCGCTCTGCCTTGTAGCCTGAATCTTAACGGAAAGCTTCTCGGCTACGTCTGGCACAGAGCACAGGTTGAGGTCAACGAGCTTCCCCAGAGCTTGCCCCCGAGGCGTGGAAACTTGGATTTGCAGCACATTCCAGGGCTACTCTTCCTTCCTTTACAGCCTGCCCAGCGCCGTCAGATCGCCGTGCTCTCTGCCGCCGCCTTCTCGCTTCCAAGTACCAGCACGCACCTTGCAGCCGTGCAAAGATGCGGATAGACGTCTCGCTCAGAAGAAGGTGCCAGGACGAAAAGATGTTCGTCCTTTCTGCTCCTCGTCGCCCGCATTGTGGTGCTGTGTTGAAAGTCTTGGCCAGCCAAAGGCTAATGCAGCAGGTGCTTCTCTCCTGAAGCATTTGGCTCAGTGAGAGCTACACACGCGGTTTGGACACTGTAAAGCAGCAAGAAAAATGATTGTACCTCGAGCTGAGGAAAATCCCTGCACAGAACCCTGTGCATGCGTGCGCTATACCTTCTGAAGAGCGCGACAGCTCCGAGCCATGGCTGGGCTTCACTTCTGTCCAGAGCACAGAAGGCGAAGAACGAAGCAGCCGGGCACCGGGCTCATGCACTCAGTGCACCGAATTGCATGAGCTCAGCACAAAGCTGCTTCACAAGCACAGTCAGCTGAGAATGCTCCGGCTGCTTCCGAGAGTCCGGCGCAGCCCTTGCACTCCATCACACAAGCTGGCCAGAAACAGTTTCTTACAGCCGCACTGTTGCAGAGTCCACGCGGCTTGAGCGCACGCAGAAGGAGGCGTCCAGAAAGAAGGCGTTCTTCAAGTCCCCCTTCTCTAAGCAGCCTTGAAGCTGAGCACAGCACACTGCGCCTAGGCAGCTTCTTTCTCCGAGAGACGTGCCCTCCTCACACGATGCACTCTCGCAGCTCCCTTGCCCACTTGCAGCAGCTGCTAGCAAAGAAAAAGGCTCCAGGGCTAAGAGCCACTGCTGGGCTGAACCTTCCCCTTGCCTCACGTCAAGCCCCAGAAACTGTCCTCTGCACTCGGTTTTTCCCTTCTCCACCGCATCTACCACGGGCGTCTCTGCATCTCCAAGCATGAAGCTAGCAGAATTGCTTCCAGGGAACAGTGGAAGAGAAATAGGGAGCAGCACAAGTAGCCGCAAGTTGAACTTTCTGCTTCCCACTGCTCAAGTGAATCCGCAAACAAGCGAGTGGCAGGCACGCTTCCTCTTGCAGCCTGGGCCATTCGCACAGCAGCCCAGCCGCTGCTCTGCCTTCGTTCTTATGCCCTTCGTAGCAGGTCGCGCTTTCGTTTTGCTGGAGACGAACAGTCGTCTGCTTCTCGCCCAGAGAGCGCGGTGCCGGCAGCGAAAGCCTCCAGGCTGCTGCTTCTGCCCAAACACGCCTGGCCTATGCACTTTCTCTGGCGGCGCTAGGTAGCGGCACATTCGCTCTGCCTTGTAGCCTGAATCTTAACGGAAAGCTTCTCGGCTACGTCTGGCACAGAGCACAGGTTGAGGTCAACGAGCTTCCCCAGAGCTTGCCCCCGAGGCGTGGAAACTTGGATTTGCAGCACATTCCAGGGCTACTCTTCCTTCCTTTACAGCCTGCCCAGCGCCGTCAGATCGCCGTGCTCTCTGCCGCCGCCTTCTCGCTTCCAAGTACCAGCACGCACCTTGCAGCCGTGCAGAGAGCAAAGATGCGGATAGACGTCTCGCTCAGAAGAAGGTGCCAGGACGAAAAGATGTTCGTCCTTTCTGCTCCTCGTCGCCCGCATTGTGGTGCTGTGTTGAAAGTCTTGGCCAGCCAAAGGCTAATCTTACAGCAAGTGCTTCTCTCCTGAAGCATTTGGCTCAGTGAGAGCTACACACGCGGTTTGGACACTGTAAAGCAGCAAGAAAAATGATTGTACCTCGAGCTGAGGAAAATCCCTGCACAGAACCCTGTGCATGCGTGCGCTATACCCTCTGAAGAGCGGGACAGCTCCGAGCCGTGGCTGGGCTTCACTTCTGTCCAGAGCACAGAAGGCGAAGAACGAAGCAGCCGGGCACCGGGCTCATGCACTCAGTGCACCGAATTGCATGAGCTCGGCACAAAGCTGCTTCACAAGCACAGTCAGCTGAGAATGCTCCGGCTGCTTCCGAGAGTCCGGCGCAGCCCTTGCACGCCATCACACAAGCTGGCCAGAAACAGTTTCTTACAGCCGCACTGTTGCAGAGTCCACGCGGCTTGAGCGCACGCAGAAGGAGGCGTCCAGAAAGAAGGCGTTCTTCAAGTCCCCCTTCTCTAAGCAGCCTTGAAGCTGAGCACAGCACACTGCGCCTAGGCAGCTTCTTTCTCCGAGAGACGTGCCCTCCTCACACGATGCACTCTCGCAGCTCCCTTGCCCACTTGCAGCAGCTGCTAGCAAAGAAAAAGGCTCCAGGGCTAAGAGCCACTGCTGGGCTGAACCTTCCCCTTGCCTCACGTCAAGCCCCAGAAACTGTCCTCTGCACTCGGTTTTTCCCTTCTCCACCGCATCTACCACGGGCGTCTCTGCATCTCCAAGCATGAAGCTAGCAGAATTGCTTCCAGGGAACAGTGGAAGAGAAATAGGGAGCAGCACAAGTAGCCGCAAGTTGAACTTTCTGCTTCCCACTGCTCAAGTGAATCCGCAAACAAGCGAGTGGCAGGCACGCTTCCTCTTGCAGCCTGGGCCATTCGCACAGCAGCCCAGCCGCTGCTCTGCCTTCGTTCTTATGCCCTTCGTAGCAGGTCGCGCTTTCGTTTTGCTGGAGACGAACAGTCGTCTGCTTCTCGCCCAGAGAGCGCGGTGCCGGCAGCGAAAGCCTCCAGGCTGCTGCTTCTGCCCAAACACGCCTGGCCTATGCACTTTCTCTGGCGGCGCTAGGTAGCGGCACATTCGCTCTGCCTTGTAGCCTGAATCTTAACGGAAAGCTTCTCGGCTACGTCTGGCACAGAGCACAGGTTGAGGTCAACGAGCTTCCCCAGAGCTTGCCCCCGAGGCGTGGAAACTTGGATTTGCAGCACATTCCAGGGCTACTCTTCCTTCCTTTACAGCCTGCCCAGCGCCGTCAGATCGCCGTGCTCTCTGCCGCCGCCTTCTCGCTTCCAAGTACCAGCGCGCACCTTGCAGCCGTGCAAAGATGCGGATAGACGTCTCGCTCAGAAGAAGGTGCCAGGACGAAAAGATGTTCGTCCTTTCTGCTCCTCGTCGCCCGCATTGTGGTGCTGTGTTGAAAGTCTTGGCCAGCCAAAGGCTAATGCAGCAGGTGCTTCTCTCCTGAAGCATTTGGCTCAGTGAGAGCTACACACGCGGTTTGGACACTGTAAAGCAGCAAGAAAAATGATTGTACCTCGAGCTGAGGAAAATCCCTGCACAGAACCCTGTGCATGCGTGCGCTATACCCTCTGAAGAGCGCGACAGCTCCGAGCCATGGCTGGGCTTCACTTCTGTCCAGAGCACAGAAGGCGAAGAACGAAGCAGCCGGGCACCGGGCTCATGCACTCAGTGCACCGAATTGCATGAGCTCGGCACAAAGCTGCTTCACAAGCACAGTCAGCTGAGAATGCTCCGGCTGCTTCCGAGAGTCCGGCGCAGCCCTTGCACGCCATCACACAAGCTGGCCAGAAACAGTTTCTTACAGCCGCACTGTTGCAGAGTCCACGCGGCTTGAGCGCACGCAGAAGGAGGCGTCCAGAAAGAAGGCGTTCTTCAAGTCCCCCTTCTCTAAGCAGCCTTGAAGCTGAGCACAGCACACTGCGCCTAGGCAGCTTCTTTCTCCGAGAGACGTGCCCTCCTCACACGATGCACTCTCGCAGCTCCCTTGCCCACTTGCAGCAGCTGCTAGCAAAGAAAAAGGCTCCAGGGCTAAGAGCCACTGCTGGGCTGAACCTTCCCCTTGCCTCACGTCAAGCCCCAGAAACTGTCCTCTGCACTCGGTTTTTCCCTTCTCCACCGCATCTACCACGGGCGTCTCTGCATCTCCAAGCATGAAGCTAGCAGAATTGCTTCCAGGGAACAGTGGAAGAGAAATAGGGAGCAGCACAAGTAGCCGCAAGTTGAACTTTCTGCTTCCCACTGCTCAAGTGAATCCGCAAACAAGCGAGTGGCAGGCACGCTTCCTCTTGCAGCCTGGGCCATTCGCACAGCAGCCCAGCCGCTGCTCTGCCTTCGTTCTTATGCCCTTCGTAGCAGGTCGCGCTTTCGTTTTGCTGGAGACGAACAGTCGTCTGCTTCTCGCCCAGAGAGCGCGGTGCCGGCAGCGAAAGCCTCCAGGCTGCTGCTTCTGCCCAAACACGCCTGGCCTATGCACTTTCTCTGGCGGCGCTAGGTAGCGGCACATTCGCTCTGCCTTGTAGCCTGAATCTTAACGGAAAGCTTCTCGGCTACGTCTGGCACAGAGCACAGGTTGAGGTCAACGAGCTTCCCCAGAGCTTGCCCCCGAGGCGTGGAAACTTGGATTTGCAGCACATTCCAGGGCTCCTCTTCCTTCCTTTACAGCCTGCCCAGCGCCGTCAGATCGCCGTGCTCTCTGCCGCCGCCTTCTCGCTTCCAAGTACCAGCACGCACCTTGCAGCCGTGCAGAGAGCAAAGATGCGGATAGACGTCTCGCTCAGAAGAAGGTGCCAGGACGAAAAGATGTTCGTCCTTTCTGCTCCTCGTCGCCCGCATTGTGGTGCTGTGTTGAAAGTCTTGGCCAGCCAAAGGCTAATCTTACAGCAAGTGCTTCTCTCCTGAAGCATTTGGCTCAGTGAGAGCTACACACGCGGTTTGGACACTGTAAAGCAGCAAGAAAAATTATTGTACCTCGAGCTGAGGAAAATCCCTGCACAGAACCCTGTGCATGCGTGCGCTATACCCTCTGAAGAGCGGGACAGCTCCGAGCCGTGGCTGGGCTTCACTTCTGTCCAGAGCACAGAAGGCGAAGAACGAAGCAGCCGGGCACCGGGCTCATGCACTCAGTGCACCGAATTGCATGAGCTCGGCACAAAGCTGCTTCACAAGCACAGTCAGCTGAGAATGCTCCGGCTGCTTCCGAGAGTCCGGCGCAGCCCTTGCACGCCATCACACAAGCTGGCCAGAAACAGTTTCTTACAGCCGCACTGTTGCAGAGTCCACGCGGCTTGAGCGCACGCAGAAGGAGGCGTCCAGAAAGAAGGCGTTCTTCAAGTCCCCCTTCTCTAAGCAGCCTTGAAGCTGAGCACAGCACACTGCGCCTAGGCAGCTTCTTTCTCCGAGAGACGTGCCCTCCTCACACGATGCACTCTCGCAGCTCCCTTGCCCACTTGCAGCAGCTGCTAGCAAAGAAAAAGGCTCCAGGGCTAAGAGCCACTGCTGGGCTGAACCTTCCCCTTGCCTCACGTCAAGCCCCAGAAACTGTCCTCTGCACTCGGTTTTTCCCTTCTCCACCGCATCTACCACGGGCGTCTCTGCATCTCCAAGCATGAAGCTAGCAGAATTGCTTCCAGGGAACAGTGGAAGAGAAATAGGGAGCAGCACAAGTAGCCGCAAGTTGAACTTTCTGCTTCCCACTGCTCAAGTGAATCCGCAAACAAGCGAGTGGCAGGCACGCTTCCTCTTGCAGCCTGGGCCATTCGCACAGCAGCCCAGCCGCTGCTCTGCCTTCGTTCTTATGCCCTTCGTAGCAGGTCGCGCTTTCGTTTTGCTGGAGACGAACAGTCGTCTGCTTCTCGCCCAGAGAGCGCGGTGCCGGCAGCGAAAGCCTCCAGGCTGCTGCTTCTGCCCAAACACGCCTGGCCTATGCACTTTCTCTGGCGGCGCTAGGTAGCGGCACATTCGCTCTGCCTTGTAGCCTGAATCTTAACGGAAAGCTTCTCGGCTACGTCTGGCACAGAGCACAGGTTGAGGTCAACGAGCTTCCCCAGAGCTTGCCCCCGAGGCGTGGAAACTTGGATTTGCAGCACATTCCAGGGCTCCTCTTCCTTCCTTTACAGCCTGCCCAGCGCCGTCAGATCGCCGTGCTCTCTGCCGCCGCCTTCTCGCTTCCAAGTACCAGCACGCACCTTGCAGCCGTGCAGAGAGCAAAGATGCGGATAGACGTCTCGCTCAGAAGAAGGTGCCAGGACGAAAAGATGTTCGTCCTTTCTGCTCCTCGTCGCCCGCATTGTGGTGCTGTGTTGAAAGTCTTGGCCAGCCAAAGGCTAATGCAGCAGGTGCTTCTCTCCTGAAGCATTTGGCTCAGTGAGAGCTACACACGCGGTTTGGACACTGTAAAGCAGCAAGAAAAATGATTGTACCTCGAGCTGAGGAAAATCCCTGCACAGAACCCTGTGCATGCGTGCGCTATACCCTCTGAAGAGCGCGACAGCTCCGAGCCATGGCTGGGCTTCACTTCTGTCCAGAGCACAGAAGGCGAAGAACGAAGCAGCCGGGCACCGGGCTCATGCACTCAGTGCACCGAATTGCATGAGCTCAGCACAAAGCTGCTTCACAAGCACAGTCAGCTGAGAATGCTCCGGCTGCTTCCGAGAGTCCGGCGCAGCCCTTGCACTCCATCACACAAGCTGGCCAGAAACAGTTTCTTACAGCCGCACTGTTGCAGAGTCCACGCGGCTTGAGCGCACGCAGAAGGAGGCGTCCAGAAAGAAGGCGTTCTTCAAGTCCCCCTTCTCTAAGCAGCCTTGAAGCTGAGCACAGCACACTGCGCCTAGGCAGCTTCTTTCTCCGAGAGACGTGCCCTCCTCACACGATGCACTCTCGCAGCTCCCTTGCCCACTTGCAGCAGCTGCTAGCAAAGAAAAAGGCTCCAGGGCTAAGAGCCACTGCTGGGCTGAACCTTCCCCTTGCCTCACGTCAAGCCCCAGAAACTGTCCTCTGCACTCGGTTTTTCCCTTCTCCACCGCATCTACCACGGGCGTCTCTGCATCTCCAAGCATGAAGCTAGCAGAATTGCTTCCAGGGAACAGTGGAAGAGAAATAGGGAGCAGCACAAGTAGCCGCAAGTTGAACTTTCTGCTTCCCACTGCTCAAGTGAATCCGCAAACAAGCGAGTGGCAGGCACGCTTCCTCTTGCAGCCTGGGCCATTCGCACAGCAGCCCAGCCGCTGCTCTGCCTTCGTTCTTATGCCCTTCGTAGCAGGTCGCGCTTTCGTTTTGCTGGAGACGAACAGTCGTCTGCTTCTCCCCCAGAGAGCACGGTGCCGGCAGCGAAAGCCTCCAGGCTGCTGCTTCTGCCCAAACACGCCTGGCCTATGCACTTTCTCTGGCGGCGCTAGGTAGCGGCACATTCGCTCTGCCTTGTAGCCTGAATCTTAACGGAAAGCTTCTCGGCTACGTCTGGCACAGAGCACAGGTTGAGGTCAACGAGCTTCCCCAGAGCTTGCCCCCGAGGCGTGGAAACTTGGATTTGCAGCACATTCCAGGGCTACTCTTCCTTCCTTTACAGCCTGCCCAGCGCCGTCAGATCGCCGTGCTCTCTGCCGCCGCCTTCTCGCTTCCAAGTACCAGCACGCACCTTGCAGCCGTTCAGAGAGCAAAGATGCGGATAGACGTCTCGCTCAGAAGAAGGTGCCAGGACGAAAAGATGTTCGTCCTTTCTGCTCCTCGTCGCCCGCATTGTGGTGCTGTGTTGAAAGTCTTGGCCAGCCAAAGGCTAATCTTACAGCAAGTGCTTCTCTCCTGAAGCATTTGGCTCAGTGAGAGCTACACACGCGGTTTGGACACTGTAAAGCAGCAAGAAAAATGATTGTACCTCGAGCTGAGGAAAATCCCTGCACAGAACCCTGTGCATGCGTGCGCTATACCCTCTGAAGAGCGCGACAGCTCCGAGCCATGGCTGGGCTTCACTTCTGTCCAGAGCACAGAAGGCGAAGAACGAAGCAGCCGGGCACCGGGCTCATGCACTCAGTGCACCGAATTGCATGAGCTCAGCACAAAGCTGCTTCACAAGCACAGTCAGCTGAGAATGCTCCGGCTGCTTCCGAGAGTCCGGCGCAGCCCTTGCACTCCATCACACACGCTGGCCAGAAACAGTTTCTTACAGCCGCACTGTTGCAGAGTCCACGCGGCTTGAGCGCACGCAGAAGGAGGCGTCCAGAAAGAAGGCGTTCTTCAAGTCCCCCTTCTCTAAGCAGCCTTGAAGCTGAGCACAGCACACTGCGCCTAGGCAGCTTCTTTCTCCGAGAGACGTGCCCTCCTCACACGATGCACTCTCGCAGCTCCCTTGCCCACTTGCAGCAGCTGCTAGCAAAGAAAAAGGCTCCAGGGCTAAGAGCCACTGCTGGGCTGAACCTTCCCCTTGCCTCACGTCAAGCCCCAGAAACTGTCCTCTGCACTCGGTTTTTCCCTTCTCCACCGCATCTACCACGGGCGTCTCTGCATCTCCAAGCATGAAGCTAGCAGAATTGCTTCCAGGGAACAGGGGAAGAGAAATAGGGAGCAGCACAAGTAGCCGCAAGTTGAACTTTCTGCTTCCCACTGCTCAAGTGAATCCGCAAACAAGCGAGTGGCAGGCACGCTTCCTCTTGCAGCCTGGGCCATTCGCACAGCAGCCCAGCCGCTGCTCTGCCTTCGTTCTTATGCCCTTCGTAGCAGGTCGCGCTTTCGTTTTGCTGGAGACGAACAGTCGTCTGCTTCTCGCCCAGAGAGCACGGTGCCGGCAGCGAAAGCCTCCAGGCTGCTGCTTCTGCCCAAACACGCCTGGCCTATGCACTTTCTCTGGCGGCGCTAGGTAGCGGCACATTCGCTCTGCCTTGTAGCCTGAATCTTAACGGAAAGCTTCTCGGCTACGTCTGGCACAGAGCACAGGTTGAGGTCAACGAGCTTCCCCAGAGCTTGCCCCCGAGGCGTGGAAACTTGGATTTGCAGCACATTCCAGGGCTACTCTTCCTTCCTTTACAGCCTGCCCAGCGCCGTCAGATCGCCGTGCTCTCTGCCGCCGCCTTCTCGCTTCCAAGTACCAGCGCGCACCTTGCAGCCGTGCAAAGATGCGGATAGACGTCTCGCTCAGAAGAAGGTGCCAGGACGAAAAGATGTTCGTCCTTTCTGCTCCTCGTCGCCCGCATTGTGGTGCTGTGTTGAAAGTCTTGGCCAGCCAAAGGCTAATGCAGCAGGTGCTTCTCTCCTGAAGCATTTGGCTCAGTGAGAGCTACACACGCGGTTTGGACACTGTAAAGCAGCAAGAAAAATGATTGTACCTCGAGCTGAGGAAAATCCCTGCACAGAACCCTGTGCATGCGTGCGCTATACCCTCTGAAGAGCGCGACAGCTCCGAGCCATGGCTGGGCTTCACTTGTGTCCAGAGCACAGAAGGCGAAGAACGAAGCAGCCGGGCACCGGGCTCATGCACTCAGTGCACCGAATTGCATGAGCTCGGCACAAAGCTGCTTCACAAGCACAGTCAGCTGAGAATGCTCCGGCTGCTTCCGAGAGTCCGGCGCAGCCCTTGCACGCCATCACACAAGCTGGCCAGAAACAGTTTCTTACAGCCGCACTGTTGCAGAGTCCACGCGGCTTGAGCGCACGCAGAAGGAGGCGTCCAGAAAGAAGGCGTTCTTCAAGTCCCCCTTCTCTAAGCAGCCTTGAAGCTGAGCACAGCACACTGCGCCTAGGCAGCTTCTTTCTCCGAGAGACGTGCCCTCCTCACACGATGCACTCTCGCAGCTCCCTTGCCCACTTGCAGCAGCTGCTAGCAAAGAAAAAGGCTCCAGGGCTAAGAGCCACTGCTGGGCTGAACCTTCCCCTTGCCTCACGTCAAGCCCCAGAAACTGTCCTCTGCACTCGGTTTTTCCCTTCTCCACCGCATCTACCACGGGCGTCTCTGCATCTCCAAGCATGAAGCTAGCAGAATTGCTTCCAGGGAACAGGGGAAGAGAAATAGGGAGCAGCACAAGTAGCCGCAAGTTGAACTTTCTGCTTCCCACTGCTCAAGTGAATCCGCAAACAAGCGAGTGGCAGGCACGCTTCCTCTTGCAGCCTGGGCCATTCGCACAGCAGCCCAGCCGCTGCTCTGCCTTCGTTCTTATGCCCTTCGTAGCAGGTCGCGCTTTCGTTTTGCTGGAGACGAACAGTCGTCTGCTTCTCGCCCAGAGAGCACGGTGCCGGCAGCGAAAGCCTCCAGGCTGCTGCTTCTGCCCAAACACGCCTGGCCTATGCACTTTCTCTGGCGGCGCTAGGTAGCGGCACATTCGCTCTGCCTTGTAGCCTGAATCTTAACGGAAAGCTTCTCGGCTACGTCTGGCACAGAGCACAGGTTGAGGTCAACGAGCTTCCCCAGAGCTTGCCCCCGAGGCGTGGAAACTTGGATTTGCAGCACATTCCAGGGCTACTCTTCCTTCCTTTACAGCCTGCCCAGCGCCGTCAGATCGCCGTGCTCTCTGCCGCCGCCTTCTCGCTTCCAAGTACCAGCACGCACCTTGCAGCCGTGCAAAGATGCGGATAGACGTCTCGCTCAGAAGAAGGTGCCAGGACGAAAAGATGTTCGTCCTTTCTGCTCCTCGTCGCCCGCATTGTGGTGCTGTGTTGAAAGTCTTGGCCAGCCAAAGGCTAATGCAGCAGGTGCTTCTCTCCTGAAGCATTTGGCTCAGTGAGAGCTACACACGCGGTTTGGACACTGTAAAGCAGCAAGAAAAATGATTGTACCTCGAGCTGAGGAAAATCCCTGCACAGAACCCTGTGCATGCGTGCGCTATACCTTCTGAAGAGCGCGACAGCTCCGAGCCATGGCTGGGCTTCACTTCTGTCCAGAGCACAGAAGGCGAAGAACGAAGCAGCCGGGCACCGGGCTCATGCACTCAGTGCACCGAATTGCATGAGCTCAGCACAAAGCTGCTTCACAAGCACAGTCAGCTGAGAATGCTCCGGCTGCTTCCGAGAGTCCGGCGCAGCCCTTGCACTCCATCACACAAGCTGGCCAGAAACAGTTTCTTACAGCCGCACTGTTGCAGAGTCCACGCGGCTTGAGCGCACGCAGAAGGAGGCGTCCAGAAAGAAGGCGTTCTTCAAGTCCCCCTTCTCTAAGCAGCCTTGAAGCTGAGCACAGCACACTGCGCCTAGGCAGCTTCTTTCTCCGAGAGACGTGCCCTCCTCACACGATGCACTCTCGCAGCTCCCTTGCCCACTTGCAGCAGCTGCTAGCAAAGAAAAAGGCTCCAGGGCTAAGAGCCACTGCTGGGCTGAACCTTCCCCTTGCCTCACGTCAAGCCCCAGAAACTGTCCTCTGCACTCGGTTTTTCCCTTCTCCACCGCATCTACCACGGGCGTCTCTGCATCTCCAAGCATGAAGCTAGCAGAATTGCTTCCAGGGAACAGTGGAAGAGAAATAGGGAGCAGCACAAGTAGCCGCAAGTTGAACTTTCTGCTTCCCACTGCTCAAGTGAATCCGCAAACAAGCGAGTGGCAGGCACGCTTCCTCTTGCAGCCTGGGCCATTCGCACAGCAGCCCAGCCGCTGCTCTGCCTTCGTTCTTATGCCCTTCGTAGCAGGTCGCGCTTTCGTTTTGCTGGAGACGAACAGTCGTCTGCTTCTCGCCCAGAGAGCGCGGTGCCGGCAGCGAAAGCCTCCAGGCTGCTGCTTCTGCCCAAACACGCCTGGCCTATGCACTTTCTCTGGCGGCGCTAGGTAGCGGCACATTCGCTCTGCCTTGTAGCCTGAATCTTAACGGAAAGCTTCTCGGCTACGTCTGGCACAGAGCACAGGTTGAGGTCAACGAGCTTCCCCAGAGCTTGCCCCCGAGGCGTGGAAACTTGGATTTGCAGCACATTCCAGGGCTACTCTTCCTTCCTTTACAGCCTGCCCAGCGCCGTCAGATCGCCGTGCTCTCTGCCGCCGCCTTCTCGCTTCCAAGTACCAGCACGCACCTTGCAGCCGTGCAGAGAGCAAAGATGCGGATAGACGTCTCGCTCAGAAGAAGGTGCCAGGACGAAAAGATGTTCGTCCTTTCTGCTCCTCGTCGCCCGCATTGTGGTGCTGTGTTGAAAGTCTTGGCCAGCCAAAGGCTAATCTTACAGCAAGTGCTTCTCTCCTGAAGCATTTGGCTCAGTGAGAGCTACACACGCGGTTTGGACACTGTAAAGCAGCAAGAAAAATGATTGTACCTCGAGCTGAGGAAAATCCCTGCACAGAACCCTGTGCATGCGTGCGCTATACCCTCTGAAGAGCGGGACAGCTCCGAGCCGTGGCTGGGCTTCACTTCTGTCCAGAGCACAGAAGGCGAAGAACGAAGCAGCCGGGCACCGGGCTCATGCACTCAGTGCACCGAATTGCATGAGCTCGGCACAAAGCTGCTTCACAAGCACAGTCAGCTGAGAATGCTCCGGCTGCTTCCGAGAGTCCGGCGCAGCCCTTGCACGCCATCACACAAGCTGGCCAGAAACAGTTTCTTACAGCCGCACTGTTGCAGAGTCCACGCGGCTTGAGCGCACGCAGAAGGAGGCGTCCAGAAAGAAGGCGTTCTTCAAGTCCCCCTTCTCTAAGCAGCCTTGAAGCTGAGCACAGCACACTGCGCCTAGGCAGCTTCTTTCTCCGAGAGACGTGCCCTCCTCACACGATGCACTCTCGCAGCTCCCTTGCCCACTTGCAGCAGCTGCTAGCAAAGAAAAAGGCTCCAGGGCTAAGAGCCACTGCTGGGCTGAACCTTCCCCTTGCCTCACGTCAAGCCCCAGAAACTGTCCTCTGCACTCGGTTTTTCCCTTCTCCACCGCATCTACCACGGGCGTCTCTGCATCTCCAAGCATGAAGCTAGCAGAATTGCTTCCAGGGAACAGTGGAAGAGAAATAGGGAGCAGCACAAGTAGCCGCAAGTTGAACTTTCTGCTTCCCACTGCTCAAGTGAATCCGCAAACAAGCGAGTGGCAGGCACGCTTCCTCTTGCAGCCTGGGCCATTCGCACAGCAGCCCAGCCGCTGCTCTGCCTTCGTTCTTATGCCCTTCGTAGCAGGTCGCGCTTTCGTTTTGCTGGAGACGAACAGTCGTCTGCTTCTCGCCCAGAGAGCGCGGTGCCGGCAGCGAAAGCCTCCAGGCTGCTGCTTCTGCCCAAACACGCCTGGCCTATGCACTTTCTCTGGCGGCGCTAGGTAGCGGCACATTCGCTCTGCCTTGTAGCCTGAATCTTAACGGAAAGCTTCTCGGCTACGTCTGGCACAGAGCACAGGTTGAGGTCAACGAGCTTCCCCAGAGCTTGCCCCCGAGGCGTGGAAACTTGGATTTGCAGCACATTCCAGGGCTACTCTTCCTTCCTTTACAGCCTGCCCAGCGCCGTCAGATCGCCGTGCTCTCTGCCGCCGCCTTCTCGCTTCCAAGTACCAGCGCGCACCTTGCAGCCGTGCAAAGATGCGGATAGACGTCTCGCTCAGAAGAAGGTGCCAGGACGAAAAGATGTTCGTCCTTTCTGCTCCTCGTCGCCCGCATTGTGGTGCTGTGTTGAAAGTCTTGGCCAGCCAAAGGCTAATGCAGCAGGTGCTTCTCTCCTGAAGCATTTGGCTCAGTGAGAGCTACACACGCGGTTTGGACACTGTAAAGCAGCAAGAAAAATGATTGTACCTCGAGCTGAGGAAAATCCCTGCACAGAACCCTGTGCATGCGTGCGCTATACCCTCTGAAGAGCGCGACAGCTCCGAGCCATGGCTGGGCTTCACTTCTGTCCAGAGCACAGAAGGCGAAGAACGAAGCAGCCGGGCACCGGGCTCATGCACTCAGTGCACCGAATTGCATGAGCTCGGCACAAAGCTGCTTCACAAGCACAGTCAGCTGAGAATGCTCCGGCTGCTTCCGAGAGTCCGGCGCAGCCCTTGCACGCCATCACACAAGCTGGCCAGAAACAGTTTCTTACAGCCGCACTGTTGCAGAGTCCACGCGGCTTGAGCGCACGCAGAAGGAGGCGTCCAGAAAGAAGGCGTTCTTCAAGTCCCCCTTCTCTAAGCAGCCTTGAAGCTGAGCACAGCACACTGCGCCTAGGCAGCTTCTTTCTCCGAGAGACGTGCCCTCCTCACACGATGCACTCTCGCAGCTCCCTTGCCCACTTGCAGCAGCTGCTAGCAAAGAAAAAGGCTCCAGGGCTAAGAGCCACTGCTGGGCTGAACCTTCCCCTTGCCTCACGTCAAGCCCCAGAAACTGTCCTCTGCACTCGGTTTTTCCCTTCTCCACCGCATCTACCACGGGCGTCTCTGCATCTCCAAGCATGAAGCTAGCAGAATTGCTTCCAGGGAACAGTGGAAGAGAAATAGGGAGCAGCACAAGTAGCCGCAAGTTGAACTTTCTGCTTCCCACTGCTCAAGTGAATCCGCAAACAAGCGAGTGGCAGGCACGCTTCCTCTTGCAGCCTGGGCCATTCGCACAGCAGCCCAGCCGCTGCTCTGCCTTCGTTCTTATGCCCTTCGTAGCAGGTCGCGCTTTCGTTTTGCTGGAGACGAACAGTCGTCTGCTTCTCGCCCAGAGAGCGCGGTGCCGGCAGCGAAAGCCTCCAGGCTGCTGCTTCTGCCCAAACACGCCTGGCCTATGCACTTTCTCTGGCGGCGCTAGGTAGCGGCACATTCGCTCTGCCTTGTAGCCTGAATCTTAACGGAAAGCTTCTCGGCTACGTCTGGCACAGAGCACAGGTTGAGGTCAACGAGCTTCCCCAGAGCTTGCCCCCGAGGCGTGGAAACTTGGATTTGCAGCACATTCCAGGGCTCCTCTTCCTTCCTTTACAGCCTGCCCAGCGCCGTCAGATCGCCGTGCTCTCTGCCGCCGCCTTCTCGCTTCCAAGTACCAGCACGCACCTTGCAGCCGTGCAGAGAGCAAAGATGCGGATAGACGTCTCGCTCAGAAGAAGGTGCCAGGACGAAAAGATGTTCGTCCTTTCTGCTCCTCGTCGCCCGCATTGTGGTGCTGTGTTGAAAGTCTTGGCCAGCCAAAGGCTAATCTTACAGCAAGTGCTTCTCTCCTGAAGCATTTGGCTCAGTGAGAGCTACACACGCGGTTTGGACACTGTAAAGCAGCAAGAAAAATTATTGTACCTCGAGCTGAGGAAAATCCCTGCACAGAACCCTGTGCATGCGTGCGCTATACCCTCTGAAGAGCGGGACAGCTCCGAGCCGTGGCTGGGCTTCACTTCTGTCCAGAGCACAGAAGGCGAAGAACGAAGCAGCCGGGCACCGGGCTCATGCACTCAGTGCACCGAATTGCATGAGCTCGGCACAAAGCTGCTTCACAAGCACAGTCAGCTGAGAATGCTCCGGCTGCTTCCGAGAGTCCGGCGCAGCCCTTGCACGCCATCACACAAGCTGGCCAGAAACAGTTTCTTACAGCCGCACTGTTGCAGAGTCCACGCGGCTTGAGCGCACGCAGAAGGAGGCGTCCAGAAAGAAGGCGTTCTTCAAGTCCCCCTTCTCTAAGCAGCCTTGAAGCTGAGCACAGCACACTGCGCCTAGGCAGCTTCTTTCTCCGAGAGACGTGCCCTCCTCACACGATGCACTCTCGCAGCTCCCTTGCCCACTTGCAGCAGCTGCTAGCAAAGAAAAAGGCTCCAGGGCTAAGAGCCACTGCTGGGCTGAACCTTCCCCTTGCCTCACGTCAAGCCCCAGAAACTGTCCTCTGCACTCGGTTTTTCCCTTCTCCACCGCATCTACCACGGGCGTCTCTGCATCTCCAAGCATGAAGCTAGCAGAATTGCTTCCAGGGAACAGTGGAAGAGAAATAGGGAGCAGCACAAGTAGCCGCAAGTTGAACTTTCTGCTTCCCACTGCTCAAGTGAATCCGCAAACAAGCGAGTGGCAGGCACGCTTCCTCTTGCAGCCTGGGCCATTCGCACAGCAGCCCAGCCGCTGCTCTGCCTTCGTTCTTATGCCCTTCGTAGCAGGTCGCGCTTTCGTTTTGCTGGAGACGAACAGTCGTCTGCTTCTCGCCCAGAGAGCGCGGTGCCGGCAGCGAAAGCCTCCAGGCTGCTGCTTCTGCCCAAACACGCCTGGCCTATGCACTTTCTCTGGCGGCGCTAGGTAGCGGCACATTCGCTCTGCCTTGTAGCCTGAATCTTAACGGAAAGCTTCTCGGCTACGTCTGGCACAGAGCACAGGTTGAGGTCAACGAGCTTCCCCAGAGCTTGCCCCCGAGGCGTGGAAACTTGGATTTGCAGCACATTCCAGGGCTCCTCTTCCTTCCTTTACAGCCTGCCCAGCGCCGTCAGATCGCCGTGCTCTCTGCCGCCGCCTTCTCGCTTCCAAGTACCAGCACGCACCTTGCAGCCGTGCAGAGAGCAAAGATGCGGATAGACGTCTCGCTCAGAAGAAGGTGCCAGGACGAAAAGATGTTCGTCCTTTCTGCTCCTCGTCGCCCGCATTGTGGTGCTGTGTTGAAAGTCTTGGCCAGCCAAAGGCTAATGCAGCAGGTGCTTCTCTCCTGAAGCATTTGGCTCAGTGAGAGCTACACACGCGGTTTGGACACTGTAAAGCAGCAAGAAAAATGATTGTACCTCGAGCTGAGGAAAATCCCTGCACAGAACCCTGTGCATGCGTGCGCTATACCCTCTGAAGAGCGCGACAGCTCCGAGCCATGGCTGGGCTTCACTTCTGTCCAGAGCACAGAAGGCGAAGAACGAAGCAGCCGGGCACCGGGCTCATGCACTCAGTGCACCGAATTGCATGAGCTCAGCACAAAGCTGCTTCACAAGCACAGTCAGCTGAGAATGCTCCGGCTGCTTCCGAGAGTCCGGCGCAGCCCTTGCACTCCATCACACAAGCTGGCCAGAAACAGTTTCTTACAGCCGCACTGTTGCAGAGTCCACGCGGCTTGAGCGCACGCAGAAGGAGGCGTCCAGAAAGAAGGCGTTCTTCAAGTCCCCCTTCTCTAAGCAGCCTTGAAGCTGAGCACAGCACACTGCGCCTAGGCAGCTTCTTTCTCCGAGAGACGTGCCCTCCTCACACGATGCACTCTCGCAGCTCCCTTGCCCACTTGCAGCAGCTGCTAGCAAAGAAAAAGGCTCCAGGGCTAAGAGCCACTGCTGGGCTGAACCTTCCCCTTGCCTCACGTCAAGCCCCAGAAACTGTCCTCTGCACTCGGTTTTTCCCTTCTCCACCGCATCTACCACGGGCGTCTCTGCATCTCCAAGCATGAAGCTAGCAGAATTGCTTCCAGGGAACAGTGGAAGAGAAATAGGGAGCAGCACAAGTAGCCGCAAGTTGAACTTTCTGCTTCCCACTGCTCAAGTGAATCCGCAAACAAGCGAGTGGCAGGCACGCTTCCTCTTGCAGCCTGGGCCATTCGCACAGCAGCCCAGCCGCTGCTCTGCCTTCGTTCTTATGCCCTTCGTAGCAGGTCGCGCTTTCGTTTTGCTGGAGACGAACAGTCGTCTGCTTCTCGCCCAGAGAGCGCGGTGCCGGCAGCGAAAGCCTCCAGGCTGCTGCTTCTGCCCAAACACGCCTGGCCTATGCACTTTCTCTGGCGGCGCTAGGTAGCGGCACATTCGCTCTGCCTTGTAGCCTGAATCTTAACGGAAAGCTTCTCGGCTACGTCTGGCACAGAGCACAGGTTGAGGTCAACGAGCTTCCCCAGAGCTTGCCCCCGAGGCGTGGAAACTTGGATTTGCAGCACATTCCAGGGCTCCTCTTCCTTCCTTTACAGCCTGCCCAGCGCCGTCAGATCGCCGTGCTCTCTGCCGCCGCCTTCTCGCTTCCAAGTACCAGCACGCACCTTGCAGCCGTGCAGAGAGCAAAGATGCGGATAGACGTCTCGCTCAGAAGAAGGTGCCAGGACGAAAAGATGTTCGTCCTTTCTGCTCCTCGTCGCCCGCATTGTGGTGCTGTGTTGAAAGTCTTGGCCAGCCAAAGGCTAATCTTACAGCAAGTGCTTCTCTCCTGAAGCATTTGGCTCAGTGAGAGCTACACACGCGGTTTGGACACTGTAAAGCAGCAAGAAAAATGATTGTACCTCGAGCTGAGGAAAATCCCTGCACAGAACCCTGTGCATGCGTGCGCTATACCCTCTGAAGAGCGCGACAGCTCCGAGCCATGGCTGGGCTTCACTTCTGTCCAGAGCACAGAAGGCGAAGAACGAAGCAGCCGGGCACCGGGCTCATGCACTCAGTGCACCGAATTGCATGAGCTCAGCACAAAGCTGCTTCACAAGCACAGTCAGCTGAGAATGCTCCGGCTGCTTCCGAGAGTCCGGCGCAGCCCTTGCACTCCATCACACAAGCTGGCCAGAAACAGTTTCTTACAGCCGCACTGTTGCAGAGTCCACGCGGCTTGAGCGCACGCAGAAGGAGGCGTCCAGAAAGAAGGCGTTCTTCAAGTCCCCCTTCTCTAAGCAGCCTTGAAGCTGAGCACAGCACACTGCGCCTAGGCAGCTTCTTTCTCCGAGAGACGTGCCCTCCTCACACGATGCACTCTCGCAGCTCCCTTGCCCACTTGCAGCAGCTGCTAGCAAAGAAAAAGGCTCCAGGGCTAAGAGCCACTGCTGGGCTGAACCTTCCCCTTGCCTCACGTCAAGCCCCAGAAACTGTCCTCTGCACTCGGTTTTTCCCTTCTCCACCGCATCTACCACGGGCGTCTCTGCATCTCCAAGCATGAAGCTAGCAGAATTGCTTCCAGGGAACAGGGGAAGAGAAATAGGGAGCAGCACAAGTAGCCGCAAGTTGAACTTTCTGCTTCCCACTGCTCAAGTGAATCCGCAAACAAGCGAGTGGCAGGCACGCTTCCTCTTGCAGCCTGGGCCATTCGCACAGCAGCCCAGCCGCTGCTCTGCCTTCGTTCTTATGCCCTTCGTAGCAGGTCGCGCTTTCGTTTTGCTGGAGACGAACAGTCGTCTGCTTCTCGCCCAGAGAGCGCGGTGCCGGCAGCGAAAGCCTCCAGGCTGCTGCTTCTGCCCAAACACGCCTGGCCTATGCACTTTCTCTGGCGGCGCTAGGTAGCGGCACATTCGCTCTGCCTTGTAGCCTGAATCTTAACGGAAAGCTTCTCGGCTGCGTCTGGCACAGAGCACAGGTTGAGGTCAACGAGCTTCCCCAGAGCTTGCCCCCGAGGCGTGGAAACTTGGATTTGCAGCACATTCCAGGGCTACTCTTCCTTCCTTTACAGCCTGCCCAGCGCCGTCAGATCGCCGTGCTCTCTGCCGCCGCCTTCTCGCTTCCAAGTACCAGCACGCACCTTGCAGCCGTGCAAAGATGCGGATAGACGTCTCGCTCAGAAGAAGGTGCCAGGACGAAAAGATGTTCGTCCTTTCTGCTCCTCGTCGCCCGCATTGTGGTGCTGTGTTGAAAGTCTTGGCCAGCCAAAGGCTAATGCAGCAGGTGCTTCTCTCCTGAAGCATTTGGCTCAGTGAGAGCTACACACGCGGTTTGGACACTGTAAAGCAGCAAGAAAAATGATTGTACCTCGAGCTGAGGAAAATCCCTGCACAGAACCCTGTGCATGCGTGCGCTATACCCTCTGAAGAGCGCGACAGCTCCGAGCCATGGCTGGGCTTCACTTCTGTCCAGAGCACAGAAGGCGAAGAACGAAGCAGCCGGGCACCGGGCTCATGCACTCAGTGCACCGAATTGCATGAGCTCAGCACAAAGCTGCTTCACAAGCACAGTCAGCTGAGAATGCTCCGGCTGCTTCCGAGAGTCCGGCGCAGCCCTTGCACGCCATCACACAAGCTGGCCAGAAACAGTTTCTTACAGCCGCACTGTTGCAGAGTCCACGCGGCTTGAGCGCACGCAGAAGGAGGCGTCCAGAAAGAAGGCGTTCTTCAAGTCCCCCTTCTCTAAGCAGCCTTGAAGCTGAGCACAGCACACTGCGCCTAGGCAGCTTCTTTCTCCGAGAGACGTGCCCTCCTCACACGATGCACTCTCGCAGCTCCCTTGCCCACTTGCAGCAGCTGCTAGCAAAGAAAAAGGCTCCAGGGCTAAGAGCCACTGCTGGGCTGAACCTTCCCCTTGCCTCACGTCAAGCCCCAGAAACTGTCCTCTGCACTCGGTTTTTCCCTTCTCCACCGCATCTACCACGGGCGTCTCTGCATCTCCAAGCATGAAGCTAGCAGAATTGCTTCCAGGGAACAGTGGAAGAGAAATAGGGAGCAGCACAAGTAGCCGCAAGTTGAACTTTCTGCTTCCCACTGCTCAAGTGAATCCGCAAACAAGCGAGTGGCAGGCACGCTTCCTCTTGCAGCCTGGGCCATTCGCACAGCAGCCCAGCCGCTGCTCTGCCTTCGTTCTTATGCCCTTCGTAGCAGGTCGCGCTTTCGTTTTGCTGGAGACGAACAGTCGTCTGCTTCTCGCCCAGAGAGCGCGGTGCCGGTAGCGAAAGCCTCCAGGCTGCTGCTTCTGCCCAAACACGCCTGGCCTATGCACTTTCTCTGGCGGCGCTAGGTAGCGGCACATTCGCTCTGCCTTGTAGCCTGAATCTTAACGGAAAGCTTCTCGGCTACGTCTGGCACAGAGCACAGGTTGAGGTCAACGAGCTTCCCCAGAGCTTGCCCCCGAGGCGTGGAAACTTGGATTTGCAGCACATTCCAGGGCTACTCTTCCTTCCTTTACAGCCTGCCCAGCGCCGTCAGATCGCCGTGCTCTCTGCCGCCGCCTTCTCGCTTCCAAGTACCAGCACGCACCTTGCAGCCGTGCAGAGAGCAAAGATGCGGATAGACGTCTCGCTCAGAAGAAGGTGCCAGGACGAAAAGATGTTCGTCCTTTCTGCTCCTCGTCGCCCGCATTGTGGTGCTGTGTTGAAAGTCTTGGCCAGCCAAAGGCTAATCTTACAGCAAGTGCTTCTCTCCTGAAGCATTTGGCTCAGTGAGAGCTACACACGCGGTTTGGACACTGTAAAGCAGCAAGAAAAATGATTGTACCTCGAGCTGAGGAAAATCCCTGCACAGAACCCTGTGCATGCGTGCGCTATACCCTCTGAAGAGCGCGACAGCTCCGAGCCATGGCTGGGCTTCACTTCTGTCCAGAGCACAGAAGGCGAAGAACGAAGCAGCCGGGCACCGGGCTCATGCACTCAGTGCACCGAATTGCATGAGCTCGGCACAAAGCTGCTTCACAAGCACAGTCAGCTGAGAATGCTCCGGCTGCTTCCGAGAGTCCGGCGCAGCCCTTGCACGCCATCACACAAGCTGGCCAGAAACAGTTTCTTACAGCCGCACTGTTGCAGAGTCCACGCGGCTTGAGCGCACGCAGAAGGAGGCGTCCAGAAAGAAGGCGTTCTTCAAGTCCCCCTTCTCTAAGCAGCCTTGAAGCTGAGCACAGCACACTGCGCCTAGGCAGCTTCTTTCTCCGAGAGACGTGCCCTCCTCACACGATGCACTCTCGCAGCTCCCTTGCCCACTTGCAGCAGCTGCTAGCAAAGAAAAAGGCTCCAGGGCTAAGAGCCACTGCTGGGCTGAACCTTCCCCTTGCCTCACGTCAAGCCCCAGAAACTGTCCTCTGCACTCGGTTTTTCCCTTCTCCACCGCATCTACCACGGGCGTCTCTGCATCTCCAAGCATGAAGCTAGCAGAATTGCTTCCAGGGAACAGTGGAAGAGAAATAGGGAGCAGCACAAGTAGCCGCAAGTTGAACTTTCTGCTTCCCACTGCTCAAGTGAATCCGCAAACAAGCGAGTGGCAGGCACGCTTCCTCTTGCAGCCTGGGCCATTCGCACAGCAGCCCAGCCGCTGCTCTGCCTTCGTTCTTATGCCCTTCGTAGCAGGTCGCGCTTTCGTTTTGCTGGAGACGAACAGTCGTCTGCTTCTCGCCCAGAGAGCGCGGTGCCGGCAGCGAAAGCCTCCAGGCTGCTGCTTCTGCCCAAACACGCCTGGCCTATGCACTTTCTCTGGCGGCGCTAGGTAGCGGCACATTCGCTCTGCCTTGTAGCCTGAATCTTAACGGAAAGCTTCTCGGCTACGTCTGGCACAGAGCACAGGTTGAGGTCAACGAGCTTCCCCAGAGCTTGCCCCCGAGGCGTGGAAACTTGGATTTGCAGCACATTCCAGGGCTACTCTTCCTTCCTTTACAGCCTGCCCAGCGCCGTCAGATCGCCGTGCTCTCTGCCGCCGCCTTCTCGCTTCCAAGTACCAGCACGCACCTTGCAGCCGTGCAGAGAGCAAAGATGCGGATAGACGTCTCGCTCAGAAGAAGGTGCCAGGACGAAAAGATGTTCGTCCTTTCTGCTCCTCGTCGCCCGCATTGTGGTGCTGTGTTGAAAGTCTTGGCCAGCCAAAGGCTAATGCAGCAGGTGCTTCTCTCCTGAAGCATTTGGCTCAGTGAGAGCTACACACGCGGTTTGGACACTGTAAAGCAGCAAGAAAAATGATTGTACCTCGAGCTGAGGAAAATCCCTGCACAGAACCCTGTGCATGCGTGCGCTATACCCTCTGAAGAGCGCGACAGCTCCGAGCCATGGCTGGGCTTCACTTGTGTCCAGAGCACAGAAGGCGAAGAACGAAGCAGCCGGGCACCGGGCTCATGCACTCAGTGCACCGAATTGCATGAGCTCAGCACAAAGCTGCTTCACAAGCACAGTCAGCTGAGAATGCTCCGGCTGCTTCCGAGAGTCCGGCGCAGCCCTTGCACGCCATCACACAAGCTGGCCAGAAACAGTTTCTTACAGCCGCACTGTTGCAGAGTCCACGCGGCTTGAGCGCACGCAGAAGGAGGCGTCCAGAAAGAAGGCGTTCTTCAAGTCCCCCTTCTCTAAGCAGCCTTGAAGCTGAGCACAGCACACTGCGCCTAGGCAGCTTCTTTCTCCGAGAGACGTGCCCTCCTCACACGATGCACTCTCGCAGCTCCCTTGCCCACTTGCAGCAGCTGCTAGCAAAGAAAAAGGCTCCAGGGCTAAGAGCCACTGCTGGGCTGAACCTTCCCCTTGCCTCACGTCAAGCCCCAGAAACTGTCCTCTGCACTCGGTTTTTCCCTTCTCCACCGCATCTACCACAGGCGTCTCTGCATCTCCAAGCATGAAGCTAGCAGAATTGCTTCCAGGGAACAGTGGAAGAGAAATAGGGAGCAGCACAAGTAGCCGCAAGTTGAACTTTCTGCTTCCCACTGCTCAAGTGAATCCGCAAACAAGCGAGTGGCAGGCACGCTTCCTCTTGCAGCCTGGGCCATTCGCACAGCAGCCCAGCCGCTGCTCTGCCTTCGTTCTTATGCCCTTCGTAGCAGGTCGCGCTTTCGTTTTGCTGGAGACGAACAGTCGTCTGCTTCTCGCCCAGAGAGCGCGGTGCCGGCAGCGAAAGCCTCCAGGCTGCTGCTTCTGCCCAAACACGCCTGGCCTATGCACTTTCTCTGGCGGCGCTAGGTAGCGGCACATTCGCTCTGCCTTGTAGCCTGAATCTTAACGGAAAGCTTCTCGGCTACGTCTGGCACAGAGCACAGGTTGAGGTCAACGAGCTTCCCCAGAGCTTGCCCCCGAGGCGTGGAAACTTGGATTTGCAGCACATTCCAGGGCTACTCTTCCTTCCTTTACAGCCTGCCCAGCGCCGTCAGATCGCCGTGCTCTCTGCCGCCGCCTTCTCGCTTCCAAGTACCAGCACGCACCTTGCAGCCGTGCAGAGAGCAAAGATGCGGATAGACGTCTCGCTCAGAAGAAGGTGCCAGGACGAAAAGATGTTCGTCCTTTCTGCTCCTCGTCGCCCGCATTGTGGTGCTGTGTTGAAAGTCTTGGCCAGCCAAAGGCTAATCTTACAGCAAGTGCTTCTCTCCTGAAGCATTTGGCTCAGTGAGAGCTACACACGCGGTTTGGACACTGTAAAGCAGCAAGAAAAATGATTGTACCTCGAGCTGAGGAAAATCCCTGCACAGAACCCTGTGCATGCGTGCGCTATACCCTCTGAAGAGCGGGACAGCTCCGAGCCGTGGCTGGGCTTCACTTCTGTCCAGAGCACAGAAGGCGAAGAACGAAGCAGCCGGGCACCGGGCTCATGCACTCAGTGCACCGAATTGCATGAGCTCAGCACAAAGCTGCTTCACAAGCACAGTCAGCTGAGAATGCTCCGGCTGCTTCCGAGAGTCCGGCGCAGCCCTTGCACGCCATCACACAAGCTGGCCAGAAACAGTTTCTTACAGCCGCACTGTTGCAGAGTCCACGCGGCTTGAGCGCACGCAGAAGGAGGCGTCCAGAAAGAAGGCGTTCTTCAAGTCCCCCTTCTCTAAGCAGCCTTGAAGCTGAGCACAGCACACTGCGCCTAGGCAGCTTCTTTCTCCGAGAGACGTGCCCTCCTCACACGATGCACTCTCGCAGCTCCCTTGCCCACTTGCAGCAGCTGCTAGCAAAGAAAAAGGCTCCAGGGCTAAGAGCCACTGCTGGGCTGAACCTTCCCCTTGCCTCACGTCAAGCCCCAGAAACTGTCCTCTGCACTCGGTTTTTCCCTTCTCCACCGCATCTACCACGGGCGTCTCTGCATCTCCAAGCATGAAGCTAGCAGAATTGCTTCCAGGGAACAGTGGAAGAGAAATAGGGAGCAGCACAAGTAGCCGCAAGTTGAACTTTCTGCTTCCCACTGCTCAAGTGAATCCGCAAACAAGCGAGTGGCAGGCACGCTTCCTCTTGCAGCCTGGGCCATTCGCACAGCAGCCCAGCCGCTGCTCTGCCTTCGTTCTTATGCCCTTCGTAGCAGGTCGCGCTTTCGTTTTGCTGGAGACGAACAGTCGTCTGCTTCTCGCCCAGAGAGCGCGGTGCCGGCAGCGAAAGCCTCCAGGCTGCTGCTTCTGCCCAAACACGCCTGGCCTATGCACTTTCTCTGGCGGCGCTAGGTAGCGGCACATTCGCTCTGCCTTGTAGCCTGAATCTTAACGGAAAGCTTCTCGGCTACGTCTGGCACAGAGCACAGGTTGAGGTCAACGAGCTTCCCCAGAGCTTGCCCCCGAGGCGTGGAAACTTGGATTTGCAGCACATTCCAGGGCTACTCTTCCTTCCTTTACAGCCTGCCCAGCGCCGTCAGATCGCCGTGCTCTCTGCCGCCGCCTTCTCGCTTCCAAGTACCAGCACGCACCTTGCAGCCGTGCAAAGATGCGGATAGACGTCTCGCTCAGAAGAAGGTGCCAGGACGAAAAGATGTTCGTCCTTTCTGCTCCTCGTCGCCCGCATTGTGGTGCTGTGTTGAAAGTCTTGGCCAGCCAAAGGCTAATGCAGCAGGTGCTTCTCTCCTGAAGCATTTGGCTCAGTGAGAGCTACACACGCGGTTTGGACACTGTAAAGCAGCAAGAAAAATGATTGTACCTCGAGCTGAGGAAAATCCCTGCACAGAACCCTGTGCATGCGTGCGCTATACCCTCTGAAGAGCGCGACAGCTCCGAGCCATGGCTGGGCTTCACTTGTGTCCAGAGCACAGAAGGCGAAGAACGAAGCAGCCGGGCACCGGGCTCATGCACTCAGTGCACCGAATTGCATGAGCTCAGCACAAAGCTGCTTCACAAGCACAGTCAGCTGAGAATGCTCCGGCTGCTTCCGAGAGTCCGGCGCAGCCCTTGCACTCCATCACACACGCTGGCCAGAAACAGTTTCTTACAGCCGCACTGTTGCAGAGTCCACGCGGCTTGAGCGCACGCAGAAGGAGGCGTCCAGAAAGAAGGCGTTCTTCAAGTCCCCCTTCTCTAAGCAGCCTTGAAGCTGAGCACAGCACACTGCGCCTAGGCAGCTTCTTTCTCCGAGAGACGTGCCCTCCTCACACGATGCACTCTCGCAGCTCCCTTGCCCACTTGCAGCAGCTGCTAGCAAAGAAAAAGGCTCCAGGGCTAAGAGCCACTGCTGGGCTGAACCTTCCCCTTGCCTCACGTCAAGCCCCAGAAACTGTCCTCTGCACTCGGTTTTTCCCTTCTCCACCGCATCTACCACGGGCGTCTCTGCATCTCCAAGCATGAAGCTAGCAGAATTGCTTCCAGGGAACAGGGGAAGAGAAATAGGGAGCAGCACAAGTAGCCGCAAGTTGAACTTTCTGCTTCCCACTGCTCAAGTGAATCCGCAAACAAGCGAGTGGCAGGCACGCTTCCTCTTGCAGCCTGGGCCATTCGCACAGCAGCCCAGCCGCTGCTCTGCCTTCGTTCTTATGCCCTTCGTAGCAGGTCGCGCTTTCGTTTTGCTGGAGACGAACAGTCGTCTGCTTCTCGCCCAGAGAGCACGGTGCCGGCAGCGAAAGCCTCCAGGCTGCTGCTTCTGCCCAAACACGCCTGGCCTATGCACTTTCTCTGGCGGCGCTAGGTAGCGGCACATTCGCTCTGCCTTGTAGCCTGAATCTTAACGGAAAGCTTCTCGGCTACGTCTGGCACAGAGCACAGGTTGAGGTCAACGAGCTTCCCCAGAGCTTGCCCCCGAGGCGTGGAAACTTGGATTTGCAGCACATTCCAGGGCTACTCTTCCTTCCTTTACAGCCTGCCCAGCGCCGTCAGATCGCCGTGCTCTCTGCCGCCGCCTTCTCGCTTCCAAGTACCAGCACGCACCTTGCAGCCGTGCAAAGATGCGGATAGACGTCTCGCTCAGAAGAAGGTGCCAGGACGAAAAGATGTTCGTCCTTTCTGCTCCTCGTCGCCCGCATTGTGGTGCTGTGTTGAAAGTCTTGGCCAGCCAAAGGCTAATGCAGCAGGTGCTTCTCTCCTGAAGCATTTGGCTCAGTGAGAGCTACACACGCGGTTTGGACACTGTAAAGCAGCAAGAAAAATGATTGTACCTCGAGCTGAGGAAAATCCCTGCACAGAACCCTGTGCATGCGTGCGCTATACCTTCTGAAGAGCGCGACAGCTCCGAGCCATGGCTGGGCTTCACTTCTGTCCAGAGCACAGAAGGCGAAGAACGAAGCAGCCGGGCACCGGGCTCATGCACTCAGTGCACCGAATTGCATGAGCTCAGCACAAAGCTGCTTCACAAGCACAGTCAGCTGAGAATGCTCCGGCTGCTTCCGAGAGTCCGGCGCAGCCCTTGCACTCCATCACACAAGCTGGCCAGAAACAGTTTCTTACAGCCGCACTGTTGCAGAGTCCACGCGGCTTGAGCGCACGCAGAAGGAGGCGTCCAGAAAGAAGGCGTTCTTCAAGTCCCCCTTCTCTAAGCAGCCTTGAAGCTGAGCACAGCACACTGCGCCTAGGCAGCTTCTTTCTCCGAGAGACGTGCCCTCCTCACACGATGCACTCTCGCAGCTCCCTTGCCCACTTGCAGCAGCTGCTAGCAAAGAAAAAGGCTCCAGGGCTAAGAGCCACTGCTGGGCTGAACCTTCCCCTTGCCTCACGTCAAGCCCCAGAAACTGTCCTCTGCACTCGGTTTTTCCCTTCTCCACCGCATCTACCACGGGCGTCTCTGCATCTCCAAGCATGAAGCTAGCAGAATTGCTTCCAGGGAACAGTGGAAGAGAAATAGGGAGCAGCACAAGTAGCCGCAAGTTGAACTTTCTGCTTCCCACTGCTCAAGTGAATCCGCAAACAAGCGAGTGGCAGGCACGCTTCCTCTTGCAGCCTGGGCCATTCGCACAGCAGCCCAGCCGCTGCTCTGCCTTCGTTCTTATGCCCTTCGTAGCAGGTCGCGCTTTCGTTTTGCTGGAGACGAACAGTCGTCTGCTTCTCGCCCAGAGAGCGCGGTGCCGGCAGCGAAAGCCTCCAGGCTGCTGCTTCTGCCCAAACACGCCTGGCCTATGCACTTTCTCTGGCGGCGCTAGGTAGCGGCACATTCGCTCTGCCTTGTAGCCTGAATCTTAACGGAAAGCTTCTCGGCTACGTCTGGCACAGAGCACAGGTTGAGGTCAACGAGCTTCCCCAGAGCTTGCCCCCGAGGCGTGGAAACTTGGATTTGCAGCACATTCCAGGGCTACTCTTCCTTCCTTTACAGCCTGCCCAGCGCCGTCAGATCGCCGTGCTCTCTGCCGCCGCCTTCTCGCTTCCAAGTACCAGCACGCACCTTGCAGCCGTGCAGAGAGCAAAGATGCGGATAGACGTCTCGCTCAGAAGAAGGTGCCAGGACGAAAAGATGTTCGTCCTTTCTGCTCCTCGTCGCCCGCATTGTGGTGCTGTGTTGAAAGTCTTGGCCAGCCAAAGGCTAATCTTACAGCAAGTGCTTCTCTCCTGAAGCATTTGGCTCAGTGAGAGCTACACACGCGGTTTGGACACTGTAAAGCAGCAAGAAAAATGATTGTACCTCGAGCTGAGGAAAATCCCTGCACAGAACCCTGTGCATGCGTGCGCTATACCCTCTGAAGAGCGGGACAGCTCCGAGCCGTGGCTGGGCTTCACTTCTGTCCAGAGCACAGAAGGCGAAGAACGAAGCAGCCGGGCACCGGGCTCATGCACTCAGTGCACCGAATTGCATGAGCTCGGCACAAAGCTGCTTCACAAGCACAGTCAGCTGAGAATGCTCCGGCTGCTTCCGAGAGTCCGGCGCAGCCCTTGCACGCCATCACACAAGCTGGCCAGAAACAGTTTCTTACAGCCGCACTGTTGCAGAGTCCACGCGGCTTGAGCGCACGCAGAAGGAGGCGTCCAGAAAGAAGGCGTTCTTCAAGTCCCCCTTCTCTAAGCAGCCTTGAAGCTGAGCACAGCACACTGCGCCTAGGCAGCTTCTTTCTCCGAGAGACGTGCCCTCCTCACACGATGCACTCTCGCAGCTCCCTTGCCCACTTGCAGCAGCTGCTAGCAAAGAAAAAGGCTCCAGGGCTAAGAGCCACTGCTGGGCTGAACCTTCCCCTTGCCTCACGTCAAGCCCCAGAAACTGTCCTCTGCACTCGGTTTTTCCCTTCTCCACCGCATCTACCACGGGCGTCTCTGCATCTCCAAGCATGAAGCTAGCAGAATTGCTTCCAGGGAACAGTGGAAGAGAAATAGGGAGCAGCACAAGTAGCCGCAAGTTGAACTTTCTGCTTCCCACTGCTCAAGTGAATCCGCAAACAAGCGAGTGGCAGGCACGCTTCCTCTTGCAGCCTGGGCCATTCGCACAGCAGCCCAGCCGCTGCTCTGCCTTCGTTCTTATGCCCTTCGTAGCAGGTCGCGCTTTCGTTTTGCTGGAGACGAACAGTCGTCTGCTTCTCGCCCAGAGAGCGCGGTGCCGGCAGCGAAAGCCTCCAGGCTGCTGCTTCTGCCCAAACACGCCTGGCCTATGCACTTTCTCTGGCGGCGCTAGGTAGCGGCACATTCGCTCTGCCTTGTAGCCTGAATCTTAACGGAAAGCTTCTCGGCTACGTCTGGCACAGAGCACAGGTTGAGGTCAACGAGCTTCCCCAGAGCTTGCCCCCGAGGCGTGGAAACTTGGATTTGCAGCACATTCCAGGGCTACTCTTCCTTCCTTTACAGCCTGCCCAGCGCCGTCAGATCGCCGTGCTCTCTGCCGCCGCCTTCTCGCTTCCAAGTACCAGCGCGCACCTTGCAGCCGTGCAAAGATGCGGATAGACGTCTCGCTCAGAAGAAGGTGCCAGGACGAAAAGATGTTCGTCCTTTCTGCTCCTCGTCGCCCGCATTGTGGTGCTGTGTTGAAAGTCTTGGCCAGCCAAAGGCTAATGCAGCAGGTGCTTCTCTCCTGAAGCATTTGGCTCAGTGAGAGCTACACACGCGGTTTGGACACTGTAAAGCAGCAAGAAAAATGATTGTACCTCGAGCTGAGGAAAATCCCTGCACAGAACCCTGTGCATGCGTGCGCTATACCCTCTGAAGAGCGCGACAGCTCCGAGCCATGGCTGGGCTTCACTTGTGTCCAGAGCACAGAAGGCGAAGAACGAAGCAGCCGGGCACCGGGCTCATGCACTCAGTGCACCGAATTGCATGAGCTCGGCACAAAGCTGCTTCACAAGCACAGTCAGCTGAGAATGCTCCGGCTGCTTCCGAGAGTCCGGCGCAGCCCTTGCACGCCATCACACAAGCTGGCCAGAAACAGTTTCTTACAGCCGCACTGTTGCAGAGTCCACGCGGCTTGAGCGCACGCAGAAGGAGGCGTCCAGAAAGAAGGCGTTCTTCAAGTCCCCCTTCTCTAAGCAGCCTTGAAGCTGAGCACAGCACACTGCGCCTAGGCAGCTTCTTTCTCCGAGAGACGTGCCCTCCTCACACGATGCACTCTCGCAGCTCCCTTGCCCACTTGCAGCAGCTGCTAGCAAAGAAAAAGGCTCCAGGGCTAAGAGCCACTGCTGGGCTGAACCTTCCCCTTGCCTCACGTCAAGCCCCAGAAACTGTCCTCTGCACTCGGTTTTTCCCTTCTCCACCGCATCTACCACGGGCGTCTCTGCATCTCCAAGCATGAAGCTAGCAGAATTGCTTCCAGGGAACAGTGGAAGAGAAATAGGGAGCAGCACAAGTAGCCGCAAGTTGAACTTTCTGCTTCCCACTGCTCAAGTGAATCCGCAAACAAGCGAGTGGCAGGCACGCTTCCTCTTGCAGCCTGGGCCATTCGCACAGCAGCCCAGCCGCTGCTCTGCCTTCGTTCTTATGCCCTTCGTAGCAGGTCGCGCTTTCGTTTTGCTGGAGACGAACAGTCGTCTGCTTCTCGCCCAGAGAGCGCGGTGCCGGCAGCGAAAGCCTCCAGGCTGCTGCTTCTGCCCAAACACGCCTGGCCTATGCACTTTCTCTGGCGGCGCTAGGTAGCGGCACATTCGCTCTGCCTTGTAGCCTGAATCTTAACGGAAAGCTTCTCGGCTACGTCTGGCACAGAGCACAGGTTGAGGTCAACGAGCTTCCCCAGAGCTTGCCCCCGAGGCGTGGAAACTTGGATTTGCAGCACATTCCAGGGCTCCTCTTCCTTCCTTTACAGCCTGCCCAGCGCCGTCAGATCGCCGTGCTCTCTGCCGCCGCCTTCTCGCTTCCAAGTACCAGCACGCACCTTGCAGCCGTGCAGAGAGCAAAGATGCGGATAGACGTCTCGCTCAGAAGAAGGTGCCAGGACGAAAAGATGTTCGTCCTTTCTGCTCCTCGTCGCCCGCATTGTGGTGCTGTGTTGAAAGTCTTGGCCAGCCAAAGGCTAATCTTACAGCAAGTGCTTCTCTCCTGAAGCATTTGGCTCAGTGAGAGCTACACACGCGGTTTGGACACTGTAAAGCAGCAAGAAAAATGATTGTACCTCGAGCTGAGGAAAATCCCTGCACAGAACCCTGTGCATGCGTGCGCTATACCCTCTGAAGAGCGGGACAGCTCCGAGCCGTGGCTGGGCTTCACTTCTGTCCAGAGCACAGAAGGCGAAGAACGAAGCAGCCGGGCACCGGGCTCATGCACTCAGTGCACCGAATTGCATGAGCTCGGCACAAAGCTGCTTCACAAGCACAGTCAGCTGAGAATGCTCCGGCTGCTTCCGAGAGTCCGGCGCAGCCCTTGCACGCCATCACACAAGCTGGCCAGAAACAGTTTCTTACAGCCGCACTGTTGCAGAGTCCACGCGGCTTGAGCGCACGCAGAAGGAGGCGTCCAGAAAGAAGGCGTTCTTCAAGTCCCCCTTCT
Organism: Coloeus monedula; assembly: GCF_965178545.1. Classification (NCBI taxonomy): domain Eukaryota; kingdom Metazoa; phylum Chordata; class Aves; order Passeriformes; family Corvidae; genus Coloeus; species Coloeus monedula. The sequence goes on along the minus strand of NC_138781.1, from coordinate 57,398,992 downwards.
CTAAGCAGCCTTGAAGCTGAGCACAGCACACTGCGCCTAGGCAGCTTCTTTCTCCGAGAGACGTGCCCTCCTCACACGATGCACTCTCGCAGCTCCCTTGCCCACTTGCAGCAGCTGCTAGCAAAGAAAAAGGCTCCAGGGCTAAGAGCCACTGCTGGGCTGAACCTTCCCCTTGCCTCACGTCAAGCCCCAGAAACTGTCCTCTGCACTCGGTTTTTCCCTTCTCCACCGCATCTACCACGGGCGTCTCTGCATCTCCAAGCATGAAGCTAGCAGAATTGCTTCCAGGGAACAGTGGAAGAGAAATAGGGAGCAGCACAAGTAGCCGCAAGTTGAACTTTCTGCTTCCCACTGCTCAAGTGAATCCGCAAACAAGCGAGTGGCAGGCACGCTTCCTCTTGCAGCCTGGGCCATTCGCACAGCAGCCCAGCCGCTGCTCTGCCTTCGTTCTTATGCCCTTCGTAGCAGGTCGCGCTTTCGTTTTGCTGGAGACGAACAGTCGTCTGCTTCTCGCCCAGAGAGCGCGGTGCCGGCAGCGAAAGCCTCCAGGCTGCTGCTTCTGCCCAAACACGCCTGGCCTATGCACTTTCTCTGGCGGCGCTAGGTAGCGGCACATTCGCTCTGCCTTGTAGCCTGAATCTTAACGGAAAGCTTCTCGGCTACGTCTGGCACAGAGCACAGGTTGAGGTCAACGAGCTTCCCCAGAGCTTGCCCCCGAGGCGTGGAAACTTGGATTTGCAGCACATTCCAGGGCTCCTCTTCCTTCCTTTACAGCCTGCCCAGCGCCGTCAGATCGCCGTGCTCTCTGCCGCCGCCTTCTCGCTTCCAAGTACCAGCACGCACCTTGCAGCCGTGCAGAGAGCAAAGATGCGGATAGACGTCTCGCTCAGAAGAAGGTGCCAGGACGAAAAGATGTTCGTCCTTTCTGCTCCTCGTCGCCCGCATTGTGGTGCTGTGTTGAAAGTCTTGGCCAGCCAAAGGCTAATCTTACAGCAAGTGCTTCTCTCCTGAAGCATTTGGCTCAGTGAGAGCTACACACGCGGTTTGGACACTGTAAAGCAGCAAGAAAAATGATTGTACCTCGAGCTGAGGAAAATCCCTGCACAGAACCCTGTGCATGCGTGCGCTATACCCTCTGAAGAGCGGGACAGCTCCGAGCCGTGGCTGGGCTTCACTTCTGTCCAGAGCACAGAAGGCGAAGAACGAAGCAGCCGGGCACCGGGCTCATGCACTCAGTGCACCGAATTGCATGAGCTCAGCACAAAGCTGCTTCACAAGCACAGTCAGCTGAGAATGCTCCGGCTGCTTCCGAGAGTCCGGCGCAGCCCTTGCACGCCATCACACAAGCTGGCCAGAAACAGTTTCTTACAGCCGCACTGTTGCAGAGTCCACGCGGCTTGAGCGCACGCAGAAGGAGGCGTCCAGAAAGAAGGCGTTCTTCAAGTCCCCCTTCTCTAAGCAGCCTTGAAGCTGAGCACAGCACACTGCGCCTAGGCAGCTTCTTTCTCCGAGAGACGTGCCCTCCTCACACGATGCACTCTCGCAGCTCCCTTGCCCACTTGCAGCAGCTGCTAGCAAAGAAAAAGGCTCCAGGGCTAAGAGCCACTGCTGGGCTGAACCTTCCCCTTGCCTCACGTCAAGCCCCAGAAACTGTCCTCTGCACTCGGTTTTTCCCTTCTCCACCGCATCTACCACGGGCGTCTCTGCATCTCCAAGCATGAAGCTAGCAGAATTGCTTCCAGGGAACAGTGGAAGAGAAATAGGGAGCAGCACAAGTAGCCGCAAGTTGAACTTTCTGCTTCCCACTGCTCAAGTGAATCCGCAAACAAGCGAGTGGCAGGCACGCTTCCTCTTGCAGCCTGGGCCATTCGCACAGCAGCCCAGCCGCTGCTCTGCCTTCGTTCTTATGCCCTTCGTAGCAGGTCGCGCTTTCGTTTTGCTGGAGACGAACAGTCGTCTGCTTCTCGCCCAGAGAGCGCGGTGCCGGCAGCGAAAGCCTCCAGGCTGCTGCTTCTGCCCAAACACGCCTGGCCTATGCACTTTCTCTGGCGGCGCTAGGTAGCGGCACATTCGCTCTGCCTTGTAGCCTGAATCTTAACGGAAAGCTTCTCGGCTACGTCTGGCACAGAGCACAGGTTGAGGTCAACGAGCTTCCCCAGAGCTTGCCCCCGAGGCGTGGAAACTTGGATTTGCAGCACATTCCAGGGCTCCTCTTCCTTCCTTTACAGCCTGCCCAGCGCCGTCAGATCGCCGTGCTCTCTGCCGCCGCCTTCTCGCTTCCAAGTACCAGCACGCACCTTGCAGCCGTGCAAAGATGCGGATAGACGTCTCGCTCAGAAGAAGGTGCCAGGACGAAAAGATGTTCGTCCTTTCTGCTCCTCGTCGCCCGCATTGTGGTGCTGTGTTGAAAGTCTTGGCCAGCCAAAGGCTAATGCAGCAGGTGCTTCTCTCCTGAAGCATTTGGCTCAGTGAGAGCTACACACGCGGTTTGGACACTGTAAAGCAGCAAGAAAAATGATTGTACCTCGAGCTGAGGAAAATCCCTGCACAGAACCCTGTGCATGCGTGCGCTATACCCTCTGAAGAGCGCGACAGCTCCGAGCCATGGCTGGGCTTCACTTGTGTCCAGAGCACAGAAGGCGAAGAACGAAGCAGCCGGGCACCGGGCTCATGCACTCAGTGCACCGAATTGCATGAGCTCAGCACAAAGCTGCTTCACAAGCACAGTCAGCTGAGAATGCTCCGGCTGCTTCCGAGAGTCCGGCGCAGCCCTTGCACTCCATCACACACGCTGGCCAGAAACAGTTTCTTACAGCCGCACTGTTGCAGAGTCCACGCGGCTTGAGCGCACGCAGAAGGAGGCGTCCAGAAAGAAGGCGTTCTTCAAGTCCCCCTTCTCTAAGCAGCCTTGAAGCTGAGCACAGCACACTGCGCCTAGGCAGCTTCTTTCTCCGAGAGACGTGCCCTCCTCACACGATGCACTCTCGCAGCTCCCTTGCCCACTTGCAGCAGCTGCTAGCAAAGAAAAAGGCTCCAGGGCTAAGAGCCACTGCTGGGCTGAACCTTCCCCTTGCCTCACGTCAAGCCCCAGAAACTGTCCTCTGCACTCGGTTTTTCCCTTCTCCACCGCATCTACCACGGGCGTCTCTGCATCTCCAAGCATGAAGCTAGCAGAATTGCTTCCAGGGAACAGGGGAAGAGAAATAGGGAGCAGCACAAGTAGCCGCAAGTTGAACTTTCTGCTTCCCACTGCTCAAGTGAATCCGCAAACAAGCGAGTGGCAGGCACGCTTCCTCTTGCAGCCTGGGCCATTCGCACAGCAGCCCAGCCGCTGCTCTGCCTTCGTTCTTATGCCCTTCGTAGCAGGTCGCGCTTTCGTTTTGCTGGAGACGAACAGTCGTCTGCTTCTCGCCCAGAGAGCACGGTGCCGGCAGCGAAAGCCTCCAGGCTGCTGCTTCTGCCCAAACACGCCTGGCCTATGCACTTTCTCTGGCGGCGCTAGGTAGCGGCACATTCGCTCTGCCTTGTAGCCTGAATCTTAACGGAAAGCTTCTCGGCTACGTCTGGCACAGAGCACAGGTTGAGGTCAACGAGCTTCCCCAGAGCTTGCCCCCGAGGCGTGGAAACTTGGATTTGCAGCACATTCCAGGGCTACTCTTCCTTCCTTTACAGCCTGCCCAGCGCCGTCAGATCGCCGTGCTCTCTGCCGCCGCCTTCTCGCTTCCAAGTACCAGCACGCACCTTGCAGCCGTGCAAAGATGCGGATAGACGTCTCGCTCAGAAGAAGGTGCCAGGACGAAAAGATGTTCGTCCTTTCTGCTCCTCGTCGCCCGCATTGTGGTGCTGTGTTGAAAGTCTTGGCCAGCCAAAGGCTAATGCAGCAGGTGCTTCTCTCCTGAAGCATTTGGCTCAGTGAGAGCTACACACGCGGTTTGGACACTGTAAAGCAGCAAGAAAAATGATTGTACCTCGAGCTGAGGAAAATCCCTGCACAGAACCCTGTGCATGCGTGCGCTATACCTTCTGAAGAGCGCGACAGCTCCGAGCCATGGCTGGGCTTCACTTCTGTCCAGAGCACAGAAGGCGAAGAACGAAGCAGCCGGGCACCGGGCTCATGCACTCAGTGCACCGAATTGCATGAGCTCAGCACAAAGCTGCTTCACAAGCACAGTCAGCTGAGAATGCTCCGGCTGCTTCCGAGAGTCCGGCGCAGCCCTTGCACTCCATCACACAAGCTGGCCAGAAACAGTTTCTTACAGCCGCACTGTTGCAGAGTCCACGCGGCTTGAGCGCACGCAGAAGGAGGCGTCCAGAAAGAAGGCGTTCTTCAAGTCCCCCTTCTCTAAGCAGCCTTGAAGCTGAGCACAGCACACTGCGCCTAGGCAGCTTCTTTCTCCGAGAGACGTGCCCTCCTCACACGATGCACTCTCGCAGCTCCCTTGCCCACTTGCAGCAGCTGCTAGCAAAGAAAAAGGCTCCAGGGCTAAGAGCCACTGCTGGGCTGAACCTTCCCCTTGCCTCACGTCAAGCCCCAGAAACTGTCCTCTGCACTCGGTTTTTCCCTTCTCCACCGCATCTACCACGGGCGTCTCTGCATCTCCAAGCATGAAGCTAGCAGAATTGCTTCCAGGGAACAGTGGAAGAGAAATAGGGAGCAGCACAAGTAGCCGCAAGTTGAACTTTCTGCTTCCCACTGCTCAAGTGAATCCGCAAACAAGCGAGTGGCAGGCACGCTTCCTCTTGCAGCCTGGGCCATTCGCACAGCAGCCCAGCCGCTGCTCTGCCTTCGTTCTTATGCCCTTCGTAGCAGGTCGCGCTTTCGTTTTGCTGGAGACGAACAGTCGTCTGCTTCTCGCCCAGAGAGCGCGGTGCCGGCAGCGAAAGCCTCCAGGCTGCTGCTTCTGCCCAAACACGCCTGGCCTATGCACTTTCTCTGGCGGCGCTAGGTAGCGGCACATTCGCTCTGCCTTGTAGCCTGAATCTTAACGGAAAGCTTCTCGGCTACGTCTGGCACAGAGCACAGGTTGAGGTCAACGAGCTTCCCCAGAGCTTGCCCCCGAGGCGTGGAAACTTGGATTTGCAGCACATTCCAGGGCTACTCTTCCTTCCTTTACAGCCTGCCCAGCGCCGTCAGATCGCCGTGCTCTCTGCCGCCGCCTTCTCGCTTCCAAGTACCAGCACGCACCTTGCAGCCGTGCAGAGAGCAAAGATGCGGATAGACGTCTCGCTCAGAAGAAGGTGCCAGGACGAAAAGATGTTCGTCCTTTCTGCTCCTCGTCGCCCGCATTGTGGTGCTGTGTTGAAAGTCTTGGCCAGCCAAAGGCTAATCTTACAGCAAGTGCTTCTCTCCTGAAGCATTTGGCTCAGTGAGAGCTACACACGCGGTTTGGACACTGTAAAGCAGCAAGAAAAATGATTGTACCTCGAGCTGAGGAAAATCCCTGCACAGAACCCTGTGCATGCGTGCGCTATACCCTCTGAAGAGCGGGACAGCTCCGAGCCGTGGCTGGGCTTCACTTCTGTCCAGAGCACAGAAGGCGAAGAACGAAGCAGCCGGGCACCGGGCTCATGCACTCAGTGCACCGAATTGCATGAGCTCGGCACAAAGCTGCTTCACAAGCACAGTCAGCTGAGAATGCTCCGGCTGCTTCCGAGAGTCCGGCGCAGCCCTTGCACGCCATCACACAAGCTGGCCAGAAACAGTTTCTTACAGCCGCACTGTTGCAGAGTCCACGCGGCTTGAGCGCACGCAGAAGGAGGCGTCCAGAAAGAAGGCGTTCTTCAAGTCCCCCTTCTCTAAGCAGCCTTGAAGCTGAGCACAGCACACTGCGCCTAGGCAGCTTCTTTCTCCGAGAGACGTGCCCTCCTCACACGATGCACTCTCGCAGCTCCCTTGCCCACTTGCAGCAGCTGCTAGCAAAGAAAAAGGCTCCAGGGCTAAGAGCCACTGCTGGGCTGAACCTTCCCCTTGCCTCACGTCAAGCCCCAGAAACTGTCCTCTGCACTCGGTTTTTCCCTTCTCCACCGCATCTACCACGGGCGTCTCTGCATCTCCAAGCATGAAGCTAGCAGAATTGCTTCCAGGGAACAGTGGAAGAGAAATAGGGAGCAGCACAAGTAGCCGCAAGTTGAACTTTCTGCTTCCCACTGCTCAAGTGAATCCGCAAACAAGCGAGTGGCAGGCACGCTTCCTCTTGCAGCCTGGGCCATTCGCACAGCAGCCCAGCCGCTGCTCTGCCTTCGTTCTTATGCCCTTCGTAGCAGGTCGCGCTTTCGTTTTGCTGGAGACGAACAGTCGTCTGCTTCTCGCCCAGAGAGCGCGGTGCCGGCAGCGAAAGCCTCCAGGCTGCTGCTTCTGCCCAAACACGCCTGGCCTATGCACTTTCTCTGGCGGCGCTAGGTAGCGGCACATTCGCTCTGCCTTGTAGCCTGAATCTTAACGGAAAGCTTCTCGGCTACGTCTGGCACAGAGCACAGGTTGAGGTCAACGAGCTTCCCCAGAGCTTGCCCCCGAGGCGTGGAAACTTGGATTTGCAGCACATTCCAGGGCTACTCTTCCTTCCTTTACAGCCTGCCCAGCGCCGTCAGATCGCCGTGCTCTCTGCCGCCGCCTTCTCGCTTCCAAGTACCAGCGCGCACCTTGCAGCCGTGCAAAGATGCGGATAGACGTCTCGCTCAGAAGAAGGTGCCAGGACGAAAAGATGTTCGTCCTTTCTGCTCCTCGTCGCCCGCATTGTGGTGCTGTGTTGAAAGTCTTGGCCAGCCAAAGGCTAATGCAGCAGGTGCTTCTCTCCTGAAGCATTTGGCTCAGTGAGAGCTACACACGCGGTTTGGACACTGTAAAGCAGCAAGAAAAATGATTGTACCTCGAGCTGAGGAAAATCCCTGCACAGAACCCTGTGCATGCGTGCGCTATACCCTCTGAAGAGCGCGACAGCTCCGAGCCATGGCTGGGCTTCACTTCTGTCCAGAGCACAGAAGGCGAAGAACGAAGCAGCCGGGCACCGGGCTCATGCACTCAGTGCACCGAATTGCATGAGCTCGGCACAAAGCTGCTTCACAAGCACAGTCAGCTGAGAATGCTCCGGCTGCTTCCGAGAGTCCGGCGCAGCCCTTGCACGCCATCACACAAGCTGGCCAGAAACAGTTTCTTACAGCCGCACTGTTGCAGAGTCCACGCGGCTTGAGCGCACGCAGAAGGAGGCGTCCAGAAAGAAGGCGTTCTTCAAGTCCCCCTTCTCTAAGCAGCCTTGAAGCTGAGCACAGCACACTGCGCCTAGGCAGCTTCTTTCTCCGAGAGACGTGCCCTCCTCACACGATGCACTCTCGCAGCTCCCTTGCCCACTTGCAGCAGCTGCTAGCAAAGAAAAAGGCTCCAGGGCTAAGAGCCACTGCTGGGCTGAACCTTCCCCTTGCCTCACGTCAAGCCCCAGAAACTGTCCTCTGCACTCGGTTTTTCCCTTCTCCACCGCATCTACCACGGGCGTCTCTGCATCTCCAAGCATGAAGCTAGCAGAATTGCTTCCAGGGAACAGTGGAAGAGAAATAGGGAGCAGCACAAGTAGCCGCAAGTTGAACTTTCTGCTTCCCACTGCTCAAGTGAATCCGCAAACAAGCGAGTGGCAGGCACGCTTCCTCTTGCAGCCTGGGCCATTCGCACAGCAGCCCAGCCGCTGCTCTGCCTTCGTTCTTATGCCCTTCGTAGCAGGTCGCGCTTTCGTTTTGCTGGAGACGAACAGTCGTCTGCTTCTCGCCCAGAGAGCGCGGTGCCGGCAGCGAAAGCCTCCAGGCTGCTGCTTCTGCCCAAACACGCCTGGCCTATGCACTTTCTCTGGCGGCGCTAGGTAGCGGCACATTCGCTCTGCCTTGTAGCCTGAATCTTAACGGAAAGCTTCTCGGCTACGTCTGGCACAGAGCACAGGTTGAGGTCAACGAGCTTCCCCAGAGCTTGCCCCCGAGGCGTGGAAACTTGGATTTGCAGCACATTCCAGGGCTCCTCTTCCTTCCTTTACAGCCTGCCCAGCGCCGTCAGATCGCCGTGCTCTCTGCCGCCGCCTTCTCGCTTCCAAGTACCAGCACGCACCTTGCAGCCGTGCAGAGAGCAAAGATGCGGATAGACGTCTCGCTCAGAAGAAGGTGCCAGGACGAAAAGATGTTCGTCCTTTCTGCTCCTCGTCGCCCGCATTGTGGTGCTGTGTTGAAAGTCTTGGCCAGCCAAAGGCTAATCTTACAGCAAGTGCTTCTCTCCTGAAGCATTTGGCTCAGTGAGAGCTACACACGCGGTTTGGACACTGTAAAGCAGCAAGAAAAATGATTGTACCTCGAGCTGAGGAAAATCCCTGCACAGAACCCTGTGCATGCGTGCGCTATACCCTCTGAAGAGCGGGACAGCTCCGAGCCGTGGCTGGGCTTCACTTCTGTCCAGAGCACAGAAGGCGAAGAACGAAGCAGCCGGGCACCGGGCTCATGCACTCAGTGCACCGAATTGCATGAGCTCGGCACAAAGCTGCTTCACAAGCACAGTCAGCTGAGAATGCTCCGGCTGCTTCCGAGAGTCCGGCGCAGCCCTTGCACGCCATCACACAAGCTGGCCAGAAACAGTTTCTTACAGCCGCACTGTTGCAGAGTCCACGCGGCTTGAGCGCACGCAGAAGGAGGCGTCCAGAAAGAAGGCGTTCTTCAAGTCCCCCTTCTCTAAGCAGCCTTGAAGCTGAGCACAGCACACTGCGCCTAGGCAGCTTCTTTCTCCGAGAGACGTGCCCTCCTCACACGATGCACTCTCGCAGCTCCCTTGCCCACTTGCAGCAGCTGCTAGCAAAGAAAAAGGCTCCAGGGCTAAGAGCCACTGCTGGGCTGAACCTTCCCCTTGCCTCACGTCAAGCCCCAGAAACTGTCCTCTGCACTCGGTTTTTCCCTTCTCCACCGCATCTACCACGGGCGTCTCTGCATCTCCAAGCATGAAGCTAGCAGAATTGCTTCCAGGGAACAGTGGAAGAGAAATAGGGAGCAGCACAAGTAGCCGCAAGTTGAACTTTCTGCTTCCCACTGCTCAAGTGAATCCGCAAACAAGCGAGTGGCAGGCACGCTTCCTCTTGCAGCCTGGGCCATTCGCACAGCAGCCCAGCCGCTGCTCTGCCTTCGTTCTTATGCCCTTCGTAGCAGGTCGCGCTTTCGTTTTGCTGGAGACGAACAGTCGTCTGCTTCTCGCCCAGAGAGCGCGGTGCCGGCAGCGAAAGCCTCCAGGCTGCTGCTTCTGCCCAAACACGCCTGGCCTATGCACTTTCTCTGGCGGCGCTAGGTAGCGGCACATTCGCTCTGCCTTGTAGCCTGAATCTTAACGGAAAGCTTCTCGGCTACGTCTGGCACAGAGCACAGGTTGAGGTCAACGAGCTTCCCCAGAGCTTGCCCCCGAGGCGTGGAAACTTGGATTTGCAGCACATTCCAGGGCTCCTCTTCCTTCCTTTACAGCCTGCCCAGCGCCGTCAGATCGCCGTGCTCTCTGCCGCCGCCTTCTCGCTTCCAAGTACCAGCACGCACCTTGCAGCCGTGCAGAGAGCAAAGATGCGGATAGACGTCTCGCTCAGAAGAAGGTGCCAGGACGAAAAGATGTTCGTCCTTTCTGCTCCTCGTCGCCCGCATTGTGGTGCTGTGTTGAAAGTCTTGGCCAGCCAAAGGCTAATGCAGCAGGTGCTTCTCTCCTGAAGCATTTGGCTCAGTGAGAGCTACACACGCGGTTTGGACACTGTAAAGCAGCAAGAAAAATGATTGTACCTCGAGCTGAGGAAAATCCCTGCACAGAACCCTGTGCATGCGTGCGCTATACCCTCTGAAGAGCGCGACAGCTCCGAGCCATGGCTGGGCTTCACTTCTGTCCAGAGCACAGAAGGCGAAGAACGAAGCAGCCGGGCACCGGGCTCATGCACTCAGTGCACCGAATTGCATGAGCTCAGCACAAAGCTGCTTCACAAGCACAGTCAGCTGAGAATGCTCCGGCTGCTTCCGAGAGTCCGGCGCAGCCCTTGCACTCCATCACACAAGCTGGCCAGAAACAGTTTCTTACAGCCGCACTGTTGCAGAGTCCACGCGGCTTGAGCGCACGCAGAAGGAGGCGTCCAGAAAGAAGGCGTTCTTCAAGTCCCCCTTCTCTAAGCAGCCTTGAAGCTGAGCACAGCACACTGCGCCTAGGCAGCTTCTTTCTCCGAGAGACGTGCCCTCCTCACACGATGCACTCTCGCAGCTCCCTTGCCCACTTGCAGCAGCTGCTAGCAAAGAAAAAGGCTCCAGGGCTAAGAGCCACTGCTGGGCTGAACCTTCCCCTTGCCTCACGTCAAGCCCCAGAAACTGTCCTCTGCACTCGGTTTTTCCCTTCTCCACCGCATCTACCACGGGCGTCTCTGCATCTCCAAGCATGAAGCTAGCAGAATTGCTTCCAGGGAACAGTGGAAGAGAAATAGGGAGCAGCACAAGTAGCCGCAAGTTGAACTTTCTGCTTCCCACTGCTCAAGTGAATCCGCAAACAAGCGAGTGGCAGGCACGCTTCCTCTTGCAGCCTGGGCCATTCGCACAGCAGCCCAGCCGCTGCTCTGCCTTCGTTCTTATGCCCTTCGTAGCAGGTCGCGCTTTCGTTTTGCTGGAGACGAACAGTCGTCTGCTTCTCGCCCAGAGAGCGCGGTGCCGGCAGCGAAAGCCTCCAGGCTGCTGCTTCTGCCCAAACACGCCTGGCCTATGCACTTTCTCTGGCGGCGCTAGGTAGCGGCACATTCGCTCTGCCTTGTAGCCTGAATCTTAACGGAAAGCTTCTCGGCTACGTCTGGCACAGAGCACAGGTTGAGGTCAACGAGCTTCCCCAGAGCTTGCCCCCGAGGCGTGGAAACTTGGATTTGCAGCACATTCCAGGGCTCCTCTTCCTTCCTTTACAGCCTGCCCAGCGCCGTCAGATCGCCGTGCTCTCTGCCGCCGCCTTCTCGCTTCCAAGTACCAGCACGCACCTTGCAGCCGTGCAAAGATGCGGATAGACGTCTCGCTCAGAAGAAGGTGCCAGGACGAAAAGATGTTCGTCCTTTCTGCTCCTCGTCGCCCGCATTGTGGTGCTGTGTTGAAAGTCTTGGCCAGCCAAAGGCTAATGCAGCAGGTGCTTCTCTCCTGAAGCATTTGGCTCAGTGAGAGCTACACACGCGGTTTGGACACTGTAAAGCAGCAAGAAAAATGATTGTACCTCGAGCTGAGGAAAATCCCTGCACAGAACCCTGTGCATGCGTGCGCTATACCCTCTGAAGAGCGCGACAGCTCCGAGCCATGGCTGGGCTTCACTTCTGTCCAGAGCACAGAAGGCGAAGAACGAAGCAGCCGGGCACCGGGCTCATGCACTCAGTGCACCGAATTGCATGAGCTCAGCACAAAGCTGCTTCACAAGCACAGTCAGCTGAGAATGCTCCGGCTGCTTCCGAGAGTCCGGCGCAGCCCTTGCACGCCATCACACAAGCTGGCCAGAAACAGTTTCTTACAGCCGCACTGTTGCAGAGTCCACGCGGCTTGAGCGCACGCAGAAGGAGGCGTCCAGAAAGAAGGCGTTCTTCAAGTCCCCCTTCTCTAAGCAGCCTTGAAGCTGAGCACAGCACACTGCGCCTAGGCAGCTTCTTTCTCCGAGAGACGTGCCCTCCTCACACGATGCACTCTCGCAGCTCCCTTGCCCACTTGCAGCAGCTGCTAGCAAAGAAAAAGGCTCCAGGGCTAAGAGCCACTGCTGGGCTGAACCTTCCCCTTGCCTCACGTCAAGCCCCAGAAACTGTCCTCTGCACTCGGTTTTTCCCTTCTCCACCGCATCTACCACGGGCGTCTCTGCATCTCCAAGCATGAAGCTAGCAGAATTGCTTCCAGGGAACAGTGGAAGAGAAATAGGGAGCAGCACAAGTAGCCGCAAGTTGAACTTTCTGCTTCCCACTGCTCAAGTGAATCCGCAAACAAGCGAGTGGCAGGCACGCTTCCTCTTGCAGCCTGGGCCATTCGCACAGCAGCCCAGCCGCTGCTCTGCCTTCGTTCTTATGCCCTTCGTAGCAGGTCGCGCTTTCGTTTTGCTGGAGACGAACAGTCGTCTGCTTCTCGCCCAGAGAGCGCGGTGCCGGCAGCGAAAGCCTCCAGGCTGCTGCTTCTGCCCAAACACGCCTGGCCTATGCACTTTCTCTGGCGGCGCTAGGTAGCGGCACATTCGCTCTGCCTTGTAGCCTGAATCTTAACGGAAAGCTTCTCGGCTACGTCTGGCACAGAGCACAGGTTGAGGTCAACGAGCTTCCCCAGAGCTTGCCCCCGAGGCGTGGAAACTTGGATTTGCAGCACATTCCAGGGCTACTCTTCCTTCCTTTACAGCCTGCCCAGCGCCGTCAGATCGCCGTGCTCTCTGCCGCCGCCTTCTCGCTTCCAAGTACCAGCACGCACCTTGCAGCCGTGCAGAGAGCAAAGATGCGGATAGACGTCTCGCTCAGAAGAAGGTGCCAGGACGAAAAGATGTTCGTCCTTTCTGCTCCTCGTCGCCCGCATTGTGGTGCTGTGTTGAAAGTCTTGGCCAGCCAAAGGCTAATGCAGCAGGTGCTTCTCTCCTGAAGCATTTGGCTCAGTGAGAGCTACACACGCGGTTTGGACACTGTAAAGCAGCAAGAAAAATGATTGTACCTCGAGCTGAGGAAAATCCCTGCACAGAACCCTGTGCATGCGTGCGCTATACCCTCTGAAGAGCGCGACAGCTCCGAGCCATGGCTGGGCTTCACTTCTGTCCAGAGCACAGAAGGCGAAGAACGAAGCAGCCGGGCACCGGGCTCATGCACTCAGTGCACCGAATTGCATGAGCTCAGCACAAAGCTGCTTCACAAGCACAGTCAGCTGAGAATGCTCCGGCTGCTTCCGAGAGTCCGGCGCAGCCCTTGCACGCCATCACACAAGCTGGCCAGAAACAGTTTCTTACAGCCGCACTGTTGCAGAGTCCACGCGGCTTGAGCGCACGCAGAAGGAGGCGTCCAGAAAGAAGGCGTTCTTCAAGTCCCCCTTCTCTAAGCAGCCTTGAAGCTGAGCACAGCACACTGCGCCTAGGCAGCTTCTTTCTCCGAGAGACGTGCCCTCCTCACACGATGCACTCTCGCAGCTCCCTTGCCCACTTGCAGCAGCTGCTAGCAAAGAAAAAGGCTCCAGGGCTAAGAGCCACTGCTGGGCTGAACCTTCCCCTTGCCTCACGTCAAGCCCCAGAAACTGTCCTCTGCACTCGGTTTTTCCCTTCTCCACCGCATCTACCACGGGCGTCTCTGCATCTCCAAGCATGAAGCTAGCAGAATTGCTTCCAGGGAACAGTGGAAGAGAAATAGGGAGCAGCACAAGTAGCCGCAAGTTGAACTTTCTGCTTCCCACTGCTCAAGTGAATCCGCAAACAAGCGAGTGGCAGGCACGCTTCCTCTTGCAGCCTGGGCCATTCGCACAGCAGCCCAGCCGCTGCTCTGCCTTCGTTCTTATGCCCTTCGTAGCAGGTCGCGCTTTCGTTTTGCTGGAGACGAACAGTCGTCTGCTTCTCGCCCAGAGAGCGCGGTGCCGGCAGCGAAAGCCTCCAGGCTGCTGCTTCTGCCCAAACACGCCTGGCCTATGCACTTTCTCTGGCGGCGCTAGGTAGCGGCACATTCGCTCTGCCTTGTAGCCTGAATCTTAACGGAAAGCTTCTCGGCTACGTCTGGCACAGAGCACAGGTTGAGGTCAACGAGCTTCCCCAGAGCTTGCCCCCGAGGCGTGGAAACTTGGATTTGCAGCACATTCCAGGGCTACTCTTCCTTCCTTTACAGCCTGCCCAGCGCCGTCAGATCGCCGTGCTCTCTGCCGCCGCCTTCTCGCTTCCAAGTACCAGCACGCACCTTGCAGCCGTGCAGAGAGCAAAGATGCGGATAGACGTCTCGCTCAGAAGAAGGTGCCAGGACGAAAAGATGTTCGTCCTTTCTGCTCCTCGTCGCCCGCATTGTGGTGCTGTGTTGAAAGTCTTGGCCAGCCAAAGGCTAATCTTACAGCAAGTGCTTCTCTCCTGAAGCATTTGGCTCAGTGAGAGCTACACACGCGGTTTGGACACTGTAAAGCAGCAAGAAAAATGATTGTACCTCGAGCTGAGGAAAATCCCTGCACAGAACCCTGTGCATGCGTGCGCTATACCCTCTGAAGAGCGCGACAGCTCCGAGCCGTGGCTGGGCTTCACTTCTGTCCAGAGCACAGAAGGCGAAGAACGAAGCAGCCGGGCACCGGGCTCATGCACTCAGTGCACCGAATTGCATGAGCTCGGCACAAAGCTGCTTCACAAGCACAGTCAGCTGAGAATGCTCCGGCTGCTTCCGAGAGTCCGGCGCAGCCCTTGCACGCCATCACACAAGCTGGCCAGAAACAGTTTCTTACAGCCGCACTGTTGCAGAGTCCACGCGGCTTGAGCGCACGCAGAAGGAGGCGTCCAGAAAGAAGGCGTTCTTCAAGTCCCCCTTCTCTAAGCAGCCTTGAAGCTGAGCACAGCACACTGCGCCTAGGCAGCTTCTTTCTCCGAGAGACGTGCCCTCCTCACACGATGCACTCTCGCAGCTCCCTTGCCCACTTGCAGCAGCTGCTAGCAAAGAAAAAGGCTCCAGGGCTAAGAGCCACTGCTGGGCTGAACCTTCCCCTTGCCTCACGTCAAGCCCCAGAAACTGTCCTCTGCACTCGGTTTTTCCCTTCTCCACCGCATCTACCACGGGCGTCTCTGCATCTCCAAGCATGAAGCTAGCAGAATTGCTTCCAGGGAACAGTGGAAGAGAAATAGGGAGCAGCACAAGTAGCCGCAAGTTGAACTTTCTGCTTCCCACTGCTCAAGTGAATCCGCAAACAAGCGAGTGGCAGGCACGCTTCCTCTTGCAGCCTGGGCCATTCGCACAGCAGCCCAGCCGCTGCTCTGCCTTCGTTCTTATGCCCTTCGTAGCAGGTCGCGCTTTCGTTTTGCTGGAGACGAACAGTCGTCTGCTTCTCGCCCAGAGAGCGCGGTGCCGGCAGCGAAAGCCTCCAGGCTGCTGCTTCTGCCCAAACACGCCTGGCCTATGCACTTTCTCTGGCGGCGCTAGGTAGCGGCACATTCGCTCTGCCTTGTAGCCTGAATCTTAACGGAAAGCTTCTCGGCTACGTCTGGCACAGAGCACAGGTTGAGGTCAACGAGCTTCCCCAGAGCTTGCCCCCGAGGCGTGGAAACTTGGATTTGCAGCACATTCCAGGGCTACTCTTCCTTCCTTTACAGCCTGCCCAGCGCCGTCAGATCGCCGTGCTCTCTGCCGCCGCCTTCTCGCTTCCAAGTACCAGCACGCACCTTGCAGCCGTGCAGAGAGCAAAGATGCGGATAGACGTCTCGCTCAGAAGAAGGTGCCAGGACGAAAAGATGTTCGTCCTTTCTGCTCCTCGTCGCCCGCATTGTGGTGCTGTGTTGAAAGTCTTGGCCAGCCAAAGGCTAATCTTACAGCAAGTGCTTCTCTCCTGAAGCATTTGGCTCAGTGAGAGCTACACACGCGGTTTGGACACTGTAAAGCAGCAAGAAAAATGATTGTACCTCGAGCTGAGGAAAATCCCTGCACAGAACCCTGTGCATGCGTGCGCTATACCCTCTGAAGAGCGGGACAGCTCCGAGCCGTGGCTGGGCTTCACTTCTGTCCAGAGCACAGAAGGCGAAGAACGAAGCAGCCGGGCACCGGGCTCATGCACTCAGTGCACCGAATTGCATGAGCTCGGCACAAAGCTGCTTCACAAGCACAGTCAGCTGAGAATGCTCCGGCTGCTTCCGAGAGTCCGGCGCAGCCCTTGCACTCCATCACACACGCTGGCCAGAAACAGTTTCTTACAGCCGCACTGTTGCAGAGTCCACGCGGCTTGAGCGCACGCAGAAGGAGGCGTCCAGAAAGAAGGCGTTCTTCAAGTCCCCCTTCTCTAAGCAGCCTTGAAGCTGAGCACAGCACACTGCGCCTAGGCAGCTTCTTTCTCCGAGAGACGTGCCCTCCTCACACGATGCACTCTCGCAGCTCCCTTGCCCACTTGCAGCAGCTGCTAGCAAAGAAAAAGGCTCCAGGGCTAAGAGCCACTGCTGGGCTGAACCTTCCCCTTGCCTCACGTCAAGCCCCAGAAACTGTCCTCTGCACTCGGTTTTTCCCTTCTCCACCGCATCTACCACGGGCGTCTCTGCATCTCCAAGCATGAAGCTAGCAGAATTGCTTCCAGGGAACAGGGGAAGAGAAATAGGGAGCAGCACAAGTAGCCGCAAGTTGAACTTTCTGCTTCCCACTGCTCAAGTGAATCCGCAAACAAGCGAGTGGCAGGCACGCTTCCTCTTGCAGCCTGGGCCATTCGCACAGCAGCCCAGCCGCTGCTCTGCCTTCGTTCTTATGCCCTTCGTAGCAGGTCGCGCTTTCGTTTTGCTGGAGACGAACAGTCGTCTGCTTCTCGCCCAGAGAGCACGGTGCCGGCAGCGAAAGCCTCCAGGCTGCTGCTTCTGCCCAAACACGCCTGGCCTATGCACTTTCTCTGGCGGCGCTAGGTAGCGGCACATTCGCTCTGCCTTGTAGCCTGAATCTTAACGGAAAGCTTCTCGGCTACGTCTGGCACAGAGCACAGGTTGAGGTCAACGAGCTTCCCCAGAGCTTGCCCCCGAGGCGTGGAAACTTGGATTTGCAGCACATTCCAGGGCTACTCTTCCTTCCTTTACAGCCTGCCCAGCGCCGTCAGATCGCCGTGCTCTCTGCCGCCGCCTTCTCGCTTCCAAGTACCAGCACGCACCTTGCAGCCGTGCAGAGAGCAAAGATGCGGATAGACGTCTCGCTCAGAAGAAGGTGCCAGGACGAAAAGATGTTCGTCCTTTCTGCTCCTCGTCGCCCGCATTGTGGTGCTGTGTTGAAAGTCTTGGCCAGCCAAAGGCTAATCTTACAGCAAGTGCTTCTCTCCTGAAGCATTTGGCTCAGTGAGAGCTACACACGCGGTTTGGACACTGTAAAGCAGCAAGAAAAATGATTGTACCTCGAGCTGAGGAAAATCCCTGCACAGAACCCTGTGCATGCGTGCGCTATACCCTCTGAAGAGCGGGACAGCTCCGAGCCATGGCTGGGCTTCACTTGTGTCCAGAGCACAGAAGGCGAAGAACGAAGCAGCCGGGCACCGGGCTCATGCACTCAGTGCACCGAATTGCATGAGCTCGGCACAAAGCTGCTTCACAAGCACAGTCAGCTGAGAATGCTCCGGCTGCTTCCGAGAGTCCGGCGCAGCCCTTGCACTCCATCACACAAGCTGGCCAGAAACAGTTTCTTACAGCCGCACTGTTGCAGAGTCCACGCGGCTTGAGCGCACGCAGAAGGAGGCGTCCAGAAAGAAGGCGTTCTTCAAGTCCCCCTTCTCTAAGCAGCCTTGAAGCTGAGCACAGCACACTGCGCCTAGGCAGCTTCTTTCTCCGAGAGACGTGCCCTCCTCACACGATGCACTCTCGCAGCTCCCTTGCCCACTTGCAGCAGCTGCTAGCAAAGAAAAAGGCTCCAGGGCTAAGAGCCACTGCTGGGCTGAACCTTCCCCTTGCCTCACGTCAAGCCCCAGAAACTGTCCTCTGCACTCGGTTTTTCCCTTCTCCACCGCATCTACCACGGGCGTCTCTGCATCTCCAAGCATGAAGCTAGCAGAATTGCTTCCAGGGAACAGGGGAAGAGAAATAGGGAGCAGCACAAGTAGCCGCAAGTTGAACTTTCTGCTTCCCACTGCTCAAGTGAATCCGCAAACAAGCGAGTGGCAGGCACGCTTCCTCTTGCAGCCTGGGCCATTCGCACAGCAGCCCAGCCGCTGCTCTGCCTTCGTTCTTATGCCCTTCGTAGCAGGTCGCGCTTTCGTTTTGCTGGAGACGAACAGTCGTCTGCTTCTCGCCCAGAGAGCGCGGTGCCGGCAGCGAAAGCCTCCAGGCTGCTGCTTCTGCCCAAACACGCCTGGCCTATGCACTTTCTCTGGCGGCGCTAGGTAGCGGCACATTCGCTCTGCCTTGTAGCCTGAATCTTAACGGAAAGCTTCTCGGCTACGTCTGGCACAGAGCACAGGTTGAGGTCAACGAGCTTCCCCAGAGCTTGCCCCCGAGGCGTGGAAACTTGGATTTGCAGCACATTCCAGGGCTACTCTTCCTTCCTTTACAGCCTGCCCAGCGCCGTCAGATCGCCGTGCTCTCTGCCGCCGCCTTCTCGCTTCCAAGTACCAGCACGCACCTTGCAGCCGTGCAAAGATGCGGATAGACGTCTCGCTCAGAAGAAGGTGCCAGGACGAAAAGATGTTCGTCCTTTCTGCTCCTCGTCGCCCGCATTGTGGTGCTGTGTTGAAAGTCTTGGCCAGCCAAAGGCTAATGCAGCAGGTGCTTCTCTCCTGAAGCATTTGGCTCAGTGAGAGCTACACACGCGGTTTGGACACTGTAAAGCAGCAAGAAAAATGATTGTACCTCGAGCTGAGGAAAATCCCTGCACAGAACCCTGTGCATGCGTGCGCTATACCCTCTGAAGAGCGCGACAGCTCCGAGCCATGGCTGGGCTTCACTTGTGTCCAGAGCACAGAAGGCGAAGAACGAAGCAGCCGGGCACCGGGCTCATGCACTCAGTGCACCGAATTGCATGAGCTCAGCACAAAGCTGCTTCACAAGCACAGTCAGCTGAGAATGCTCCGGCTGCTTCCGAGAGTCCGGCGCAGCCCTTGCACGCCATCACACAAGCTGGCCAGAAACAGTTTCTTACAGCCGCACTGTTGCAGAGTCCACGCGGCTTGAGCGCACGCAGAAGGAGGCGTCCAGAAAGAAGGCGTTCTTCAAGTCCCCCTTCTCTAAGCAGCCTTGAAGCTGAGCACAGCACACTGCGCCTAGGCAGCTTCTTTCTCCGAGAGACGTGCCCTCCTCACACGATGCACTCTCGCAGCTCCCTTGCCCACTTGCAGCAGCTGCTAGCAAAGAAAAAGGCTCCAGGGCTAAGAGCCACTGCTGGGCTGAACCTTCCCCTTGCCTCACGTCAAGCCCCAGAAACTGTCCTCTGCACTCGGTTTTTCCCTTCTCCACCGCATCTACCACGGGCGTCTCTGCATCTCCAAGCATGAAGCTAGCAGAATTGCTTCCAGGGAACAGTGGAAGAGAAATAGGGAGCAGCACAAGTAGCCGCAAGTTGAACTTTCTGCTTCCCACTGCTCAAGTGAATCCGCAAACAAGCGAGTGGCAGGCACGCTTCCTCTTGCAGCCTGGGCCATTCGCACAGCAGCCCAGCCGCTGCTCTGCCTTCGTTCTTATGCCCTTCGTAGCAGGTCGCGCTTTCGTTTTGCTGGAGACGAACAGTCGTCTGCTTCTCGCCCAGAGAGCGCGGTGCCGGCAGCGAAAGCCTCCAGGCTGCTGCTTCTGCCCAAACACGCCTGGCCTATGCACTTTCTCTGGCGGCGCTAGGTAGCGGCACATTCGCTCTGCCTTGTAGCCTGAATCTTAACGGAAAGCTTCTCGGCTACGTCTGGCACAGAGCACAGGTTGAGGTCAACGAGCTTCCCCAGAGCTTGCCCCCGAGGCGTGGAAACTTGGATTTGCAGCACATTCCAGGGCTACTCTTCCTTCCTTTACAGCCTGCCCAGCGCCGTCAGATCGCCGTGCTCTCTGCCGCCGCCTTCTCGCTTCCAAGTACCAGCACGCACCTTGCAGCCGTGCAGAGAGCAAAGATGCGGATAGACGTCTCGCTCAGAAGAAGGTGCCAGGACGAAAAGATGTTCGTCCTTTCTGCTCCTCGTCGCCCGCATTGTGGTGCTGTGTTGAAAGTCTTGGCCAGCCAAAGGCTAATCTTACAGCAAGTGCTTCTCTCCTGAAGCATTTGGCTCAGTGAGAGCTACACACGCGGTTTGGACACTGTAAAGCAGCAAGAAAAATGATTGTACCTCGAGCTGAGGAAAATCCCTGCACAGAACCCTGTGCATGCGTGCGCTATACCCTCTGAAGAGCGCGACAGCTCCGAGCCGTGGCTGGGCTTCACTTCTGTCCAGAGCACAGAAGGCGAAGAACGAAGCAGCCGGGCACCGGGCTCATGCACTCAGTGCACCGAATTGCATGAGCTCGGCACAAAGCTGCTTCACAAGCACAGTCAGCTGAGAATGCTCCGGCTGCTTCCGAGAGTCCGGCGCAGCCCTTGCACTCCATCACACACGCTGGCCAGAAACAGTTTCTTACAGCCGCACTGTTGCAGAGTCCACGCGGCTTGAGCGCACGCAGAAGGAGGCGTCCAGAAAGAAGGCGTTCTTCAAGTCCCCCTTCTCTAAGCAGCCTTGAAGCTGAGCACAGCACACTGCGCCTAGGCAGCTTCTTTCTCCGAGAGACGTGCCCTCCTCACACGATGCACTCTCGCAGCTCCCTTGCCCACTTGCAGCAGCTGCTAGCAAAGAAAAAGGCTCCAGGGCTAAGAGCCACTGCTGGGCTGAACCTTCCCCTTGCCTCACGTCAAGCCCCAGAAACTGTCCTCTGCACTCGGTTTTTCCCTTCTCCACCGCATCTACCACGGGCGTCTCTGCATCTCCAAGCATGAAGCTAGCAGAATTGCTTCCAGGGAACAGGGGAAGAGAAATAGGGAGCAGCACAAGTAGCCGCAAGTTGAACTTTCTGCTTCCCACTGCTCAAGTGAATCCGCAAACAAGCGAGTGGCAGGCACGCTTCCTCTTGCAGCCTGGGCCATTCGCACAGCAGCCCAGCCGCTGCTCTGCCTTCGTTCTTATGCCCTTCGTAGCAGGTCGCGCTTTCGTTTTGCTGGAGACGAACAGTCGTCTGCTTCTCGCCCAGAGAGCACGGTGCCGGCAGCGAAAGCCTCCAGGCTGCTGCTTCTGCCCAAACACGCCTGGCCTATGCACTTTCTCTGGCGGCGCTAGGTAGCGGCACATTCGCTCTGCCTTGTAGCCTGAATCTTAACGGAAAGCTTCTCGGCTACGTCTGGCACAGAGCACAGGTTGAGGTCAACGAGCTTCCCCAGAGCTTGCCCCCGAGGCGTGGAAACTTGGATTTGCAGCACATTCCAGGGCTACTCTTCCTTCCTTTACAGCCTGCCCAGCGCCGTCAGATCGCCGTGCTCTCTGCCGCCGCCTTCTCGCTTCCAAGTACCAGCACGCACCTTGCAGCCGTGCAGAGAGCAAAGATGCGGATAGACGTCTCGCTCAGAAGAAGGTGCCAGGACGAAAAGATGTTCGTCCTTTCTGCTCCTCGTCGCCCGCATTGTGGTGCTGTGTTGAAAGTCTTGGCCAGCCAAAGGCTAATCTTACAGCAAGTGCTTCTCTCCTGAAGCATTTGGCTCAGTGAGAGCTACACACGCGGTTTGGACACTGTAAAGCAGCAAGAAAAATGATTGTACCTCGAGCTGAGGAAAATCCCTGCACAGAACCCTGTGCATGCGTGCGCTATACCCTCTGAAGAGCGGGACAGCTCCGAGCCATGGCTGGGCTTCACTTCTGTCCAGAGCACAGAAGGCGAAGAACGAAGCAGCCGGGCACCGGGCTCATGCACTCAGTGCACCGAATTGCATGAGCTCGGCACAAAGCTGCTTCACAAGCACAGTCAGCTGAGAATGCTCCGGCTGCTTCCGAGAGTCCGGCGCAGCCCTTGCACTCCATCACACAAGCTGGCCAGAAACAGTTTCTTACAGCCGCACTGTTGCAGAGTCCACGCGGCTTGAGCGCACGCAGAAGGAGGCGTCCAGAAAGAAGGCGTTCTTCAAGTCCCCCTTCTCTAAGCAGCCTTGAAGCTGAGCACAGCACACTGCGCCTAGGCAGCTTCTTTCTCCGAGAGACGTGCCCTCCTCACACGATGCACTCTCGCAGCTCCCTTGCCCACTTGCAGCAGCTGCTAGCAAAGAAAAAGGCTCCAGGGCTAAGAGCCACTGCTGGGCTGAACCTTCCCCTTGCCTCACGTCAAGCCCCAGAAACTGTCCTCTGCACTCGGTTTTTCCCTTCTCCACCGCATCTACCACGGGCGTCTCTGCATCTCCAAGCATGAAGCTAGCAGAATTGCTTCCAGGGAACAGGGGAAGAGAAATAGGGAGCAGCACAAGTAGCCGCAAGTTGAACTTTCTGCTTCCCACTGCTCAAGTGAATCCGCAAACAAGCGAGTGGCAGGCACGCTTCCTCTTGCAGCCTGGGCAATTCGCACAGCAGCCCAGCCGCTGCTCTGCCTTCGTTCTTATGCCCTTCGTAGCAGGTCGCGCTTTCGTTTTGCTGGAGACGAACAGTCGTCTGCTTCTCGCCCAGAGAGCACGGTGCCGGCAGCGAAAGCCTCCAGGCTGCTGCTTCTGCCCAAACACGCCTGGCCTATGCACTTTCTCTGGCGGCGCTAGGTAGCGGCACATTCGCTCTGCCTTGTAGCCTGAATCTTAACGGAAAGCTTCTCGGCTACGTCTGGCACAGAGCACAGGTTGAGGTCAACGAGCTTCCCCAGAGCTTGCCCCCGAGGCGTGGAAACTTGGATTTGCAGCACATTCCAGGGCTACTCTTCCTTCCTTTACAGCCTGCCCAGCGCCGTCAGATCGCCGTGCTCTCTGCCGCCGCCTTCTCGCTTCCAAGTACCAGCACGCACCTTGCAGCCGTGCAAAGATGCGGATAGACGTCTCGCTCAGAAGAAGGTGCCAGGACGAAAAGATGTTCGTCCTTTCTGCTCCTCGTCGCCCGCATTGTGGTGCTGTGTTGAAAGTCTTGGCCAGCCAAAGGCTAATGCAGCAGGTGCTTCTCTCCTGAAGCATTTGGCTCAGTGAGAGCTACACACGCGGTTTGGACACTGTAAAGCAGCAAGAAAAATGATTGTACCTCGAGCTGAGGAAAATCCCTGCACAGAACCCTGTGCATGCGTGCGCTATACCCTCTGAAGAGCGCGACAGCTCCGAGCCATGGCTGGGCTTCACTTGTGTCCAGAGCACAGAAGGCGAAGAACGAAGCAGCCGGGCACCGGGCTCATGCACTCAGTGCACCGAATTGCATGAGCTCAGCACAAAGCTGCTTCACAAGCACAGTCAGCTGAGAATGCTCCGGCTGCTTCCGAGAGTCCGGCGCAGCCCTTGCACGCCATCACACAAGCTGGCCAGAAACAGTTTCTTACAGCCGCACTGTTGCAGAGTCCACGCGGCTTGAGCGCACGCAGAAGGAGGCGTCCAGAAAGAAGGCGTTCTTCAAGTCCCCCTTCTCTAAGCAGCCTTGAAGCTGAGCACAGCACACTGCGCCTAGGCAGCTTCTTTCTCCGAGAGACGTGCCCTCCTCACACGATGCACTCTCGCAGCTCCCTTGCCCACTTGCAGCAGCTGCTAGCAAAGAAAAAGGCTCCAGGGCTAAGAGCCACTGCTGGGCTGAACCTTCCCCTTGCCTCACGTCAAGCCCCAGAAACTGTCCTCTGCACTCGGTTTTTCCCTTCTCCACCGCATCTACCACGGGCGTCTCTGTATCTCCAAGCATGAAGCTAGCAGAATTGCTTCCAGGGAACAGTGGAAGAGAAATAGGGAGCAGCACAAGTAGCCGCAAGTTGAACTTTCTGCTTCCCACTGCTCAAGTGAATCCGCAAACAAGCGAGTGGCAGGCACGCTTCCTCTTGCAGCCTGGGCCATTCGCACAGCAGCCCAGCCGCTGCTCTGCCTTCGTTCTTATGCCCTTCGTAGCAGGTCGCGCTTTCGTTTTGCTGGAGACGAACAGTCGTCTGCTTCTCGCCCAGAGAGCGCGGTGCCGGCAGCGAAAGCCTCCAGGCTGCTGCTTCTGCCCAAACACGCCTGGCCTATGCACTTTCTCTGGCGGCGCTAGGTAGCGGCACATTCGCTCTGCCTTGTAGCCTGAATCTTAACGGAAAGCTTCTCGGCTACGTCTGGCACAGAGCACAGGTTGAGGTCAACGAGCTTCCCCAGAGCTTGCCCCCGAGGCGTGGAAACTTGGATTTGCAGCACATTCCAGGGCTACTCTTCCTTCCTTTACAGCCTGCCCAGCGCCGTCAGATCGCCGTGCTCTCTGCCGCCGCCTTCTCGCTTCCAAGTACCAGCACGCACCTTGCAGCCGTGCAGAGAGCAAAGATGCGGATAGACGTCTCGCTCAGAAGAAGGTGCCAGGACGAAAAGATGTTCGTCCTTTCTGCTCCTCGTCGCCCGCATTGTGGTGCTGTGTTGAAAGTCTTGGCCAGCCAAAGGCTAATCTTACAGCAAGTGCTTCTCTCCTGAAGCATTTGGCTCAGTGAGAGCTACACACGCGGTTTGGACACTGTAAAGCAGCAAGAAAAATGATTGTACCTCGAGCTGAGGAAAATCCCTGCACAGAACCCTGTGCATGCGTGCGCTATACCCTCTGAAGAGCGGGACAGCTCCGAGCCGTGGCTGGGCTTCACTTCTGTCCAGAGCACAGAAGGCGAAGAACGAAGCAGCCGGGCACCGGGCTCATGCACTCAGTGCACCGAATTGCATGAGCTCGGCACAAAGCTGCTTCACAAGCACAGTCAGCTGAGAATGCTCCGGCTGCTTCCGAGAGTCCGGCGCAGCCCTTGCACGCCATCACACAAGCTGGCCAGAAACAGTTTCTTACAGCCGCACTGTTGCAGAGTCCACGCGGCTTGAGCGCACGCAGAAGGAGGCGTCCAGAAAGAAGGCGTTCTTCAAGTCCCCCTTCTCTAAGCAGCCTTGAAGCTGAGCACAGCACACTGCGCCTAGGCAGCTTCTTTCTCCGAGAGACGTGCCCTCCTCACACGATGCACTCTCGCAGCTCCCTTGCCCACTTGCAGCAGCTGCTAGCAAAGAAAAAGGCTCCAGGGCTAAGAGCCACTGCTGGGCTGAACCTTCCCCTTGCCTCACGTCAAGCCCCAGAAACTGTCCTCTGCACTCGGTTTTTCCCTTCTCCACCGCATCTACCACGGGCGTCTCTGCATCTCCAAGCATGAAGCTAGCAGAATTGCTTCCAGGGAACAGTGGAAGAGAAATAGGGAGCAGCACAAGTAGCCGCAAGTTGAACTTTCTGCTTCCCACTGCTCAAGTGAATCCGCAAACAAGCGAGTGGCAGGCACGCTTCCTCTTGCAGCCTGGGCCATTCGCACAGCAGCCCAGCCGCTGCTCTGCCTTCGTTCTTATGCCCTTCGTAGCAGGTCGCGCTTTCGTTTTGCTGGAGACGAACAGTCGTCTGCTTCTCGCCCAGAGAGCGCGGTGCCGGCAGCGAAAGCCTCCAGGCTGCTGCTTCTGCCCAAACACGCCTGGCCTATGCACTTTCTCTGGCGGCGCTAGGTAGCGGCACATTCGCTCTGCCTTGTAGCCTGAATCTTAACGGAAAGCTTCTCGGCTACGTCTGGCACAGAGCACAGGTTGAGGTCAACGAGCTTCCCCAGAGCTTGCCCCCGAGGCGTGGAAACTTGGATTTGCAGCACATTCCAGGGCTACTCTTCCTTCCTTTACAGCCTGCCCAGCGCCGTCAGATCGCCGTGCTCTCTGCCGCCGCCTTCTCGCTTCCAAGTACCAGCACGCACCTTGCAGCCGTGCAAAGATGCGGATAGACGTCTCGCTCAGAAGAAGGTGCCAGGACGAAAAGATGTTCGTCCTTTCTGCTCCTCGTCGCCCGCATTGTGGTGCTGTGTTGAAAGTCTTGGCCAGCCAAAGGCTAATGCAGCAGGTGCTTCTCTCCTGAAGCATTTGGCTCAGTGAGAGCTACACACGCGGTTTGGACACTGTAAAGCAGCAAGAAAAATGATTGTACCTCGAGCTGAGGAAAATCCCTGCACAGAACCCTGTGCATGCGTGCGCTATACCCTCTGAAGAGCGCGACAGCTCCGAGCCATGGCTGGGCTTCACTTCTGTCCAGAGCACAGAAGGCGAAGAACGAAGCAGCCGGGCACCGGGCTCATGCACTCAGTGCACCGAATTGCATGAGCTCAGCACAAAGCTGCTTCACAAGCACAGTCAGCTGAGAATGCTCCGGCTGCTTCCGAGAGTCCGGCGCAGCCCTTGCACGCCATCACACAAGCTGGCCAGAAACAGTTTCTTACAGCCGCACTGTTGCAGAGTCCACGCGGCTTGAGCGCACGCAGAAGGAGGCGTCCAGAAAGAAGGCGTTCTTCAAGTCCCCCTTCTCTAAGCAGCCTTGAAGCTGAGCACAGCACACTGCGCCTAGGCAGCTTCTTTCTCCGAGAGACGTGCCCTCCTCACACGATGCACTCTCGCAGCTCCCTTGCCCACTTGCAGCAGCTGCTAGCAAAGAAAAAGGCTCCAGGGCTAAGAGCCACTGCTGGGCTGAACCTTCCCCTTGCCTCACGTCAAGCCCCAGAAACTGTCCTCTGCACTCGGTTTTTCCCTTCTCCACCGCATCTACCACGGGCGTCTCTGCATCTCCAAGCATGAAGCTAGCAGAATTGCTTCCAGGGAACAGTGGAAGAGAAATAGGGAGCAGCACAAGTAGCCGCAAGTTGAACTTTCTGCTTCCCACTGCTCAAGTGAATCCGCAAACAAGCGAGTGGCAGGCACGCTTCCTCTTGCAGCCTGGGCCATTCGCACAGCAGCCCAGCCGCTGCTCTGCCTTCGTTCTTATGCCCTTCGTAGCAGGTCGCGCTTTCGTTTTGCTGGAGACGAACAGTCGTCTGCTTCTCGCCCAGAGAGCGCGGTGCCGGCAGCGAAAGCCTCCAGGCTGCTGCTTCTGCCCAAACACGCCTGGCCTATGCACTTTCTCTGGCGGCGCTAGGTAGCGGCACATTCGCTCTGCCTTGTAGCCTGAATCTTAACGGAAAGCTTCTCGGCTACGTCTGGCACAGAGCACAGGTTGAGGTCAACGAGCTTCCCCAGAGCTTGCCCCCGAGGCGTGGAAACTTGGATTTGCAGCACATTCCAGGGCTACTCTTCCTTCCTTTACAGCCTGCCCAGCGCCGTCAGATCGCCGTGCTCTCTGCCGCCGCCTTCTCGCTTCCAAGTACCAGCACGCACCTTGCAGCCGTGCAGAGAGCAAAGATGCGGATAGACGTCTCGCTCAGAAGAAGGTGCCAGGACGAAAAGATGTTCGTCCTTTCTGCTCCTCGTCGCCCGCATTGTGGTGCTGTGTTGAAAGTCTTGGCCAGCCAAAGGCTAATCTTACAGCAAGTGCTTCTCTCCTGAAGCATTTGGCTCAGTGAGAGCTACACACGCGGTTTGGACACTGTAAAGCAGCAAGAAAAATGATTGTACCTCGAGCTGAGGAAAATCCCTGCACAGAACCCTGTGCATGCGTGCGCTATACCCTCTGAAGAGCGCGACAGCTCCGAGCCGTGGCTGGGCTTCACTTCTGTCCAGAGCACAGAAGGCGAAGAACGAAGCAGCCGGGCACCGGGCTCATGCACTCAGTGCACCGAATTGCATGAGCTCGGCACAAAGCTGCTTCACAAGCACAGTCAGCTGAGAATGCTCCGGCTGCTTCCGAGAGTCCGGCGCAGCCCTTGCACGCCATCACACAAGCTGGCCAGAAACAGTTTCTTACAGCCGCACTGTTGCAGAGTCCACGCGGCTTGAGCGCACGCAGAAGGAGGCGTCCAGAAAGAAGGCGTTCTTCAAGTCCCCCTTCTCTAAGCAGCCTTGAAGCTGAGCACAGCACACTGCGCCTAGGCAGCTTCTTTCTCCGAGAGACGTGCCCTCCTCACACGATGCACTCTCGCAGCTCCCTTGCCCACTTGCAGCAGCTGCTAGCAAAGAAAAAGGCTCCAGGGCTAAGAGCCACTGCTGGGCTGAACCTTCCCCTTGCCTCACGTCAAGCCCCAGAAACTGTCCTCTGCACTCGGTTTTTCCCTTCTCCACCGCATCTACCACGGGCGTCTCTGCATCTCCAAGCATGAAGCTAGCAGAATTGCTTCCAGGGAACAGGGGAAGAGAAATAGGGAGCAGCACAAGTAGCCGCAAGTTGAACTTTCTGCTTCCCACTGCTCAAGTGAATCCGCAAACAAGCGAGTGGCAGGCACGCTTCCTCTTGCAGCCTGGGCCATTCGCACAGCAGCCCAGCCGCTGCTCTGCCTTCGTTCTTATGCCCTTCGTAGCAGGTCGCGCTTTCGTTTTGCTGGAGACGAACAGTCGTCTGCTTCTCGCCCAGAGAGCGCGGTGCCGGCAGCGAAAGCCTCCAGGCTGCTGCTTCTGCCCAAACACGCCTGGCCTATGCACTTTCTCTGGCGGCGCTAGGTAGCGGCACATTCGCTCTGCCTTGTAGCCTGAATCTTAACGGAAAGCTTCTCGGCTACGTCTGGCACAGAGCACAGGTTGAGGTCAACGAGCTTCCCCAGAGCTTGCCCCCGAGGCGTGGAAACTTGGATTTGCAGCACATTCCAGGGCTCCTCTTCCTTCCTTTACAGCCTGCCCAGCGCCGTCAGATCGCCGTGCTCTCTGCCGCCGCCTTCTCGCTTCCAAGTACCAGCACGCACCTTGCAGCCGTGCAGAGAGCAAAGATGCGGATAGACGTCTCGCTCAGAAGAAGGTGCCAGGACGAAAAGATGTTCGTCCTTTCTGCTCCTCGTCGCCCGCATTGTGGTGCTGTGTTGAAAGTCTTGGCCAGCCAAAGGCTAATCTTACAGCAAGTGCTTCTCTCCTGAAGCATTTGGCTCAGTGAGAGCTACACACGCGGTTTGGACACTGTAAAGCAGCAAGAAAAATGATTGTACCTCGAGCTGAGGAAAATCCCTGCACAGAACCCTGTGCATGCGTGCGCTATACCCTCTGAAGAGCGGGACAGCTCCGAGCCGTGGCTGGGCTTCACTTCTGTCCAGAGCACAGAAGGCGAAGAACGAAGCAGCCGGGCACCGGGCTCATGCACTCAGTGCACCGAATTGCATGAGCTCGGCACAAAGCTGCTTCACAAGCACAGTCAGCTGAGAATGCTCCGGCTGCTTCCGAGAGTCCGGCGCAGCCCTTGCACTCCATCACACACGCTGGCCAGAAACAGTTTCTTACAGCCGCACTGTTGCAGAGTCCACGCGGCTTGAGCGCACGCAGAAGGAGGCGTCCAGAAAGAAGGCGTTCTTCAAGTCCCCCTTCTCTAAGCAGCCTTGAAGCTGAGCACAGCACACTGCGCCTAGGCAGCTTCTTTCTCCGAGAGACGTGCCCTCCTCACACGATGCACTCTCGCAGCTCCCTTGCCCACTTGCAGCAGCTGCTAGCAAAGAAAAAGGCTCCAGGGCTAAGAGCCACTGCTGGGCTGAACCTTCCCCTTGCCTCACGTCAAGCCCCAGAAACTGTCCTCTGCACTCGGTTTTTCCCTTCTCCACCGCATCTACCACGGGCGTCTCTGCATCTCCAAGCATGAAGCTAGCAGAATTGCTTCCAGGGAACAGGGGAAGAGAAATAGGGAGCAGCACAAGTAGCCGCAAGTTGAACTTTCTGCTTCCCACTGCTCAAGTGAATCCGCAAACAAGCGAGTGGCAGGCACGCTTCCTCTTGCAGCCTGGGCCATTCGCACAGCAGCCCAGCCGCTGCTCTGCCTTCGTTCTTATGCCCTTCGTAGCAGGTCGCGCTTTCGTTTTGCTGGAGACGAACAGTCGTCTGCTTCTCGCCCAGAGAGCACGGTGCCGGCAGCGAAAGCCTCCAGGCTGCTGCTTCTGCCCAAACACGCCTGGCCTATGCACTTTCTCTGGCGGCGCTAGGTAGCGGCACATTCGCTCTGCCTTGTAGCCTGAATCTTAACGGAAAGCTTCTCGGCTACGTCTGGCACAGAGCACAGGTTGAGGTCAACGAGCTTCCCCAGAGCTTGCCCCCGAGGCGTGGAAACTTGGATTTGCAGCACATTCCAGGGCTACTCTTCCTTCCTTTACAGCCTGCCCAGCGCCGTCAGATCGCCGTGCTCTCTGCCGCCGCCTTCTCGCTTCCAAGTACCAGCACGCACCTTGCAGCCGTGCAAAGATGCGGATAGACGTCTCGCTCAGAAGAAGGTGCCAGGACGAAAAGATGTTCGTCCTTTCTGCTCCTCGTCGCCCGCATTGTGGTGCTGTGTTGAAAGTCTTGGCCAGCCAAAGGCTAATGCAGCAGGTGCTTCTCTCCTGAAGCATTTGGCTCAGTGAGAGCTACACACGCGGTTTGGACACTGTAAAGCAGCAAGAAAAATGATTGTACCTCGAGCTGAGGAAAATCCCTGCACAGAACCCTGTGCATGCGTGCGCTATACCCTCTGAAGAGCGCGACAGCTCCGAGCCATGGCTGGGCTTCACTTGTGTCCAGAGCACAGAAGGCGAAGAACGAAGCAGCCGGGCACCGGGCTCATGCACTCAGTGCACCGAATTGCATGAGCTCAGCACAAAGCTGCTTCACAAGCACAGTCAGCTGAGAATGCTCCGGCTGCTTCCGAGAGTCCGGCGCAGCCCTTGCACTCCATCACACAAGCTGGCCAGAAACAGTTTCTTACAGCCGCACTGTTGCAGAGTCCACGCGGCTTGAGCGCACGCAGAAGGAGGCGTCCAGAAAGAAGGCGTTCTTCAAGTCCCCCTTCTCTAAGCAGCCTTGAAGCTGAGCACAGCACACTGCGCCTAGGCAGCTTCTTTCTCCGAGAGACGTGCCCTCCTCACACGATGCACTCTCGCAGCTCCCTTGCCCACTTGCAGCAGCTGCTAGCAAAGAAAAAGGCTCCAGGGCTAAGAGCCACTGCTGGGCTGAACCTTCCCCTTGCCTCACGTCAAGCCCCAGAAACTGTCCTCTGCACTCGGTTTTTCCCTTCTCCACCGCATCTACCACGGGCGTCTCTGCATCTCCAAGCATGAAGCTAGCAGAATTGCTTCCAGGGAACAGTGGAAGAGAAATAGGGAGCAGCACAAGTAGCCGCAAGTTGAACTTTCTGCTTCCCACTGCTCAAGTGAATCCGCAAACAAGCGAGTGGCAGGCACGCTTCCTCTTGCAGCCTGGGCCATTCGCACAGCAGCCCAGCCGCTGCTCTGCCTTCGTTCTTATGCCCTTCGTAGCAGGTCGCGCTTTCGTTTTGCTGGAGACGAACAGTCGTCTGCTTCTCGCCCAGAGAGCGCGGTGCCGGCAGCGAAAGCCTCCAGGCTGCTGCTTCTGCCCAAACACGCCTGGCCTATGCACTTTCTCTGGCGGCGCTAGGTAGCGGCACATTCGCTCTGCCTTGTAGCCTGAATCTTAACGGAAAGCTTCTCGGCTACGTCTGGCACAGAGCACAGGTTGAGGTCAACGAGCTTCCCCAGAGCTTGCCCCCGAGGCGTGGAAACTTGGATTTGCAGCACATTCCAGGGCTACTCTTCCTTCCTTTACAGCCTGCCCAGCGCCGTCAGATCGCCGTGCTCTCTGCCGCCGCCTTCTCGCTTCCAAGTACCAGCACGCACCTTGCAGCCGTGCAGAGAGCAAAGATGCGGATAGACGTCTCGCTCAGAAGAAGGTGCCAGGACGAAAAGATGTTCGTCCTTTCTGCTCCTCGTCGCCCGCATTGTGGTGCTGTGTTGAAAGTCTTGGCCAGCCAAAGGCTAATCTTACAGCAAGTGCTTCTCTCCTGAAGCATTTGGCTCAGTGAGAGCTACACACGCGGTTTGGACACTGTAAAGCAGCAAGAAAAATGATTGTACCTCGAGCTGAGGAAAATCCCTGCACAGAACCCTGTGCATGCGTGCGCTATACCCTCTGAAGAGCGGGACAGCTCCGAGCCGTGGCTGGGCTTCACTTCTGTCCAGAGCACAGAAGGCGAAGAACGAAGCAGCCGGGCACCGGGCTCATGCACTCAGTGCACCGAATTGCATGAGCTCGGCACAAAGCTGCTTCACAAGCACAGTCAGCTGAGAATGCTCCGGCTGCTTCCGAGAGTCCGGCGCAGCCCTTGCACGCCATCACACAAGCTGGCCAGAAACAGTTTCTTACAGCCGCACTGTTGCAGAGTCCACGCGGCTTGAGCGCACGCAGAAGGAGGCGTCCAGAAAGAAGGCGTTCTTCAAGTCCCCCTTCTCTAAGCAGCCTTGAAGCTGAGCACAGCACACTGCGCCTAGGCAGCTTCTTTCTCCGAGAGACGTGCCCTCCTCACACGATGCACTCTCGCAGCTCCCTTGCCCACTTGCAGCAGCTGCTAGCAAAGAAAAAGGCTCCAGGGCTAAGAGCCACTGCTGGGCTGAACCTTCCCCTTGCCTCACGTCAAGCCCCAGAAACTGTCCTCTGCACTCGGTTTTTCCCTTCTCCACCGCATCTACCACGGGCGTCTCTGCATCTCCAAGCATGAAGCTAGCAGAATTGCTTCCAGGGAACAGTGGAAGAGAAATAGGGAGCAGCACAAGTAGCCGCAAGTTGAACTTTCTGCTTCCCACTGCTCAAGTGAATCCGCAAACAAGCGAGTGGCAGGCACGCTTCCTCTTGCAGCCTGGGCCATTCGCACAGCAGCCCAGCCGCTGCTCTGCCTTCGTTCTTATGCCCTTCGTAGCAGGTCGCGCTTTCGTTTTGCTGGAGACGAACAGTCGTCTGCTTCTCGCCCAGAGAGCGCGGTGCCGGCAGCGAAAGCCTCCAGGCTGCTGCTTCTGCCCAAACACGCCTGGCCTATGCACTTTCTCTGGCGGCGCTAGGTAGCGGCACATTCGCTCTGCCTTGTAGCCTGAATCTTAACGGAAAGCTTCTCGGCTACGTCTGGCACAGAGCACAGGTTGAGGTCAACGAGCTTCCCCAGAGCTTGCCCCCGAGGCGTGGAAACTTGGATTTGCAGCACATTCCAGGGCTCCTCTTCCTTCCTTTACAGCCTGCCCAGCGCCGTCAGATCGCCGTGCTCTCTGCCGCCGCCTTCTCGCTTCCAAGTACCAGCACGCACCTTGCAGCCGTGCAAAGATGCGGATAGACGTCTCGCTCAGAAGAAGGTGCCAGGACGAAAAGATGTTCGTCCTTTCTGCTCCTCGTCGCCCGCATTGTGGTGCTGTGTTGAAAGTCTTGGCCAGCCAAAGGCTAATGCAGCAGGTGCTTCTCTCCTGAAGCATTTGGCTCAGTGAGAGCTACACACGCGGTTTGGACACTGTAAAGCAGCAAGAAAAATGATTGTACCTCGAGCTGAGGAAAATCCCTGCACAGAACCCTGTGCATGCGTGCGCTATACCCTCTGAAGAGCGCGACAGCTCCGAGCCATGGCTGGGCTTCACTTCTGTCCAGAGCACAGAAGGCGAAGAACGAAGCAGCCGGGCACCGGGCTCATGCACTCAGTGCACCGAATTGCATGAGCTCAGCACAAAGCTGCTTCACAAGCACAGTCAGCTGAGAATGCTCCGGCTGCTTCCGAGAGTCCGGCGCAGCCCTTGCACTCCATCACACACGCTGGCCAGAAACAGTTTCTTACAGCCGCACTGTTGCAGAGTCCACGCGGCTTGAGCGCACGCAGAAGGAGGCGTCCAGAAAGAAGGCGTTCTTCAAGTCCCCCTTCTCTAAGCAGCCTTGAAGCTGAGCACAGCACACTGCGCCTAGGCAGCTTCTTTCTCCGAGAGACGTGCCCTCCTCACACGATGCACTCTCGCAGCTCCCTTGCCCACTTGCAGCAGCTGCTAGCAAAGAAAAAGGCTCCAGGGCTAAGAGCCACTGCTGGGCTGAACCTTCCCCTTGCCTCACGTCAAGCCCCAGAAACTGTCCTCTGCACTCGGTTTTTCCCTTCTCCACCGCATCTACCACGGGCGTCTCTGCATCTCCAAGCATGAAGCTAGCAGAATTGCTTCCAGGGAACAGTGGAAGAGAAATAGGGAGCAGCACAAGTAGCCGCAAGTTGAACTTTCTGCTTCCCACTGCTCAAGTGAATCCGCAAACAAGCGAGTGGCAGGCACGCTTCCTCTTGCAGCCTGGGCCATTCGCACAGCAGCCCAGCCGCTGCTCTGCCTTCGTTCTTATGCCCTTCGTAGCAGGTCGCGCTTTCGTTTTGCTGGAGACGAACAGTCGTCTGCTTCTCGCCCAGAGAGCGCGGTGCCGGCAGCGAAAGCCTCCAGGCTGCTGCTTCTGCCCAAACACGCCTGGCCTATGCACTTTCTCTGGCGGCGCTAGGTAGCGGCACATTCGCTCTGCCTTGTAGCCTGAATCTTAACGGAAAGCTTCTCGGCTACGTCTGGCACAGAGCACAGGTTGAGGTCAACGAGCTTCCCCAGAGCTTGCCCCCGAGGCGTGGAAACTTGGATTTGCAGCACATTCCAGGGCTACTCTTCCTTCCTTTACAGCCTGCCCAGCGCCGTCAGATCGCCGTGCTCTCTGCCGCCGCCTTCTCGCTTCCAAGTACCAGCACGCACCTTGCAGCCGTGCAGAGAGCAAAGATGCGGATAGACGTCTCGCTCAGAAGAAGGTGCCAGGACGAAAAGATGTTCGTCCTTTCTGCTCCTCGTCGCCCGCATTGTGGTGCTGTGTTGAAAGTCTTGGCCAGCCAAAGGCTAATCTTACAGCAAGTGCTTCTCTCCTGAAGCATTTGGCTCAGTGAGAGCTACACACGCGGTTTGGACACTGTAAAGCAGCAAGAAAAATGATTGTACCTCGAGCTGAGGAAAATCCCTGCACAGAACCCTGTGCATGCGTGCGCTATACCCTCTGAAGAGCGGGACAGCTCCGAGCCGTGGCTGGGCTTCACTTCTGTCCAGAGCACAGAAGGCGAAGAACGAAGCAGCCGGGCACCGGGCTCATGCACTCAGTGCACCGAATTGCATGAGCTCGGCACAAAGCTGCTTCACAAGCACAGTCAGCTGAGAATGCTCCGGCTGCTTCCGAGAGTCCGGCGCAGCCCTTGCACGCCATCACACAAGCTGGCCAGAAACAGTTTCTTACAGCCGCACTGTTGCAGAGTCCACGCGGCTTGAGCGCACGCAGAAGGAGGCGTCCAGAAAGAAGGCGTTCTTCAAGTCCCCCTTCTCTAAGCAGCCTTGAAGCTGAGCACAGCACACTGCGCCTAGGCAGCTTCTTTCTCCGAGAGACGTGCCCTCCTCACACGATGCACTCTCGCAGCTCCCTTGCCCACTTGCAGCAGCTGCTAGCAAAGAAAAAGGCTCCAGGGCTAAGAGCCACTGCTGGGCTGAACCTTCCCCTTGCCTCACGTCAAGCCCCAGAAACTGTCCTCTGCACTCGGTTTTTCCCTTCTCCACCGCATCTACCACGGGCGTCTCTGCATCTCCAAGCATGAAGCTAGCAGAATTGCTTCCAGGGAACAGTGGAAGAGAAATAGGGAGCAGCACAAGTAGCCGCAAGTTGAACTTTCTGCTTCCCACTGCTCAAGTGAATCCGCAAACAAGCGAGTGGCAGGCACGCTTCCTCTTGCAGCCTGGGCCATTCGCACAGCAGCCCAGCCGCTGCTCTGCCTTCGTTCTTATGCCCTTCGTAGCAGGTCGCGCTTTCGTTTTGCTGGAGACGAACAGTCGTCTGCTTCTCGCCCAGAGAGCGCGGTGCCGGCAGCGAAAGCCTCCAGGCTGCTGCTTCTGCCCAAACACGCCTGGCCTATGCACTTTCTCTGGCGGCGCTAGGTAGCGGCACATTCGCTCTGCCTTGTAGCCTGAATCTTAACGGAAAGCTTCTCGGCTACGTCTGGCACAGAGCACAGGTTGAGGTCAACGAGCTTCCCCAGAGCTTGCCCCCGAGGCGTGGAAACTTGGATTTGCAGCACATTCCAGGGCTACTCTTCCTTCCTTTACAGCCTGCCCAGCGCCGTCAGATCGCCGTGCTCT
Organism: Coloeus monedula; assembly: GCF_965178545.1. Classification (NCBI taxonomy): domain Eukaryota; kingdom Metazoa; phylum Chordata; class Aves; order Passeriformes; family Corvidae; genus Coloeus; species Coloeus monedula. The sequence continues at coordinate 57,363,387 of NC_138781.1, read as the reverse complement.
CTGCCGCCGCCTTCTCGCTTCCAAGTACCAGCACGCACCTTGCAGCCGTGCAAAGATGCGGATAGACGTCTCGCTCAGAAGAAGGTGCCAGGACGAAAAGATGTTCGTCCTTTCTGCTCCTCGTCGCCCGCATTGTGGTGCTGTGTTGAAAGTCTTGGCCAGCCAAAGGCTAATGCAGCAGGTGCTTCTCTCCTGAAGCATTTGGCTCAGTGAGAGCTACACACGCGGTTTGGACACTGTAAAGCAGCAAGAAAAATGATTGTACCTCGAGCTGAGGAAAATCCCTGCACAGAACCCTGTGCATGCGTGCGCTATACCCTCTGAAGAGCGCGACAGCTCCGAGCCATGGCTGGGCTTCACTTCTGTCCAGAGCACAGAAGGCGAAGAACGAAGCAGCCGGGCACCGGGCTCATGCACTCAGTGCACCGAATTGCATGAGCTCAGCACAAAGCTGCTTCACAAGCACAGTCAGCTGAGAATGCTCCGGCTGCTTCCGAGAGTCCGGCGCAGCCCTTGCACGCCATCACACAAGCTGGCCAGAAACAGTTTCTTACAGCCGCACTGTTGCAGAGTCCACGCGGCTTGAGCGCACGCAGAAGGAGGCGTCCAGAAAGAAGGCGTTCTTCAAGTCCCCCTTCTCTAAGCAGCCTTGAAGCTGAGCACAGCACACTGCGCCTAGGCAGCTTCTTTCTCCGAGAGACGTGCCCTCCTCACACGATGCACTCTCGCAGCTCCCTTGCCCACTTGCAGCAGCTGCTAGCAAAGAAAAAGGCTCCAGGGCTAAGAGCCACTGCTGGGCTGAACCTTCCCCTTGCCTCACGTCAAGCCCCAGAAACTGTCCTCTGCACTCGGTTTTTCCCTTCTCCACCGCATCTACCACGGGCGTCTCTGCATCTCCAAGCATGAAGCTAGCAGAATTGCTTCCAGGGAACAGTGGAAGAGAAATAGGGAGCAGCACAAGTAGCCGCAAGTTGAACTTTCTGCTTCCCACTGCTCAAGTGAATCCGCAAACAAGCGAGTGGCAGGCACGCTTCCTCTTGCAGCCTGGGCCATTCGCACAGCAGCCCAGCCGCTGCTCTGCCTTCGTTCTTATGCCCTTCGTAGCAGGTCGCGCTTTCGTTTTGCTGGAGACGAACAGTCGTCTGCTTCTCGCCCAGAGAGCGCGGTGCCGGCAGCGAAAGCCTCCAGGCTGCTGCTTCTGCCCAAACACGCCTGGCCTATGCACTTTCTCTGGCGGCGCTAGGTAGCGGCACATTCGCTCTGCCTTGTAGCCTGAATCTTAACGGAAAGCTTCTCGGCTACGTCTGGCACAGAGCACAGGTTGAGGTCAACGAGCTTCCCCAGAGCTTGCCCCCGAGGCGTGGAAACTTGGATTTGCAGCACATTCCAGGGCTACTCTTCCTTCCTTTACAGCCTGCCCAGCGCCGTCAGATCGCCGTGCTCTCTGCCGCCGCCTTCTCGCTTCCAAGTACCAGCACGCACCTTGCAGCCGTGCAGAGAGCAAAGATGCGGATAGACGTCTCGCTCAGAAGAAGGTGCCAGGACGAAAAGATGTTCGTCCTTTCTGCTCCTCGTCGCCCGCATTGTGGTGCTGTGTTGAAAGTCTTGGCCAGCCAAAGGCTAATCTTACAGCAAGTGCTTCTCTCCTGAAGCATTTGGCTCAGTGAGAGCTACACACGCGGTTTGGACACTGTAAAGCAGCAAGAAAAATGATTGTACCTCGAGCTGAGGAAAATCCCTGCACAGAACCCTGTGCATGCGTGCGCTATACCCTCTGAAGAGCGCGACAGCTCCGAGCCGTGGCTGGGCTTCACTTCTGTCCAGAGCACAGAAGGCGAAGAACGAAGCAGCCGGGCACCGGGCTCATGCACTCAGTGCACCGAATTGCATGAGCTCGGCACAAAGCTGCTTCACAAGCACAGTCAGCTGAGAATGCTCCGGCTGCTTCCGAGAGTCCGGCGCAGCCCTTGCACGCCATCACACAAGCTGGCCAGAAACAGTTTCTTACAGCCGCACTGTTGCAGAGTCCACGCGGCTTGAGCGCACGCAGAAGGAGGCGTCCAGAAAGAAGGCGTTCTTCAAGTCCCCCTTCTCTAAGCAGCCTTGAAGCTGAGCACAGCACACTGCGCCTAGGCAGCTTCTTTCTCCGAGAGACGTGCCCTCCTCACACGATGCACTCTCGCAGCTCCCTTGCCCACTTGCAGCAGCTGCTAGCAAAGAAAAAGGCTCCAGGGCTAAGAGCCACTGCTGGGCTGAACCTTCCCCTTGCCTCACGTCAAGCCCCAGAAACTGTCCTCTGCACTCGGTTTTTCCCTTCTCCACCGCATCTACCACGGGCGTCTCTGCATCTCCAAGCATGAAGCTAGCAGAATTGCTTCCAGGGAACAGGGGAAGAGAAATAGGGAGCAGCACAAGTAGCCGCAAGTTGAACTTTCTGCTTCCCACTGCTCAAGTGAATCCGCAAACAAGCGAGTGGCAGGCACGCTTCCTCTTGCAGCCTGGGCCATTCGCACAGCAGCCCAGCCGCTGCTCTGCCTTCGTTCTTATGCCCTTCGTAGCAGGTCGCGCTTTCGTTTTGCTGGAGACGAACAGTCGTCTGCTTCTCGCCCAGAGAGCGCGGTGCCGGCAGCGAAAGCCTCCAGGCTGCTGCTTCTGCCCAAACACGCCTGGCCTATGCACTTTCTCTGGCGGCGCTAGGTAGCGGCACATTCGCTCTGCCTTGTAGCCTGAATCTTAACGGAAAGCTTCTCGGCTACGTCTGGCACAGAGCACAGGTTGAGGTCAACGAGCTTCCCCAGAGCTTGCCCCCGAGGCGTGGAAACTTGGATTTGCAGCACATTCCAGGGCTACTCTTCCTTCCTTTACAGCCTGCCCAGCGCCGTCAGATCGCCGTGCTCTCTGCCGCCGCCTTCTCGCTTCCAAGTACCAGCACGCACCTTGCAGCCGTGCAGAGAGCAAAGATGCGGATAGACGTCTCGCTCAGAAGAAGGTGCCAGGACGAAAAGATGTTCGTCCTTTCTGCTCCTCGTCGCCCGCATTGTGGTGCTGTGTTGAAAGTCTTGGCCAGCCAAAGGCTAATCTTACAGCAAGTGCTTCTCTCCTGAAGCATTTGGCTCAGTGAGAGCTACACACGCGGTTTGGACACTGTAAAGCAGCAAGAAAAATGATTGTACCTCGAGCTGAGGAAAATCCCTGCACAGAACCCTGTGCATGCGTGCGCTATACCCTCTGAAGAGCGGGACAGCTCCGAGCCGTGGCTGGGCTTCACTTCTGTCCAGAGCACAGAAGGCGAAGAACGAAGCAGCCGGGCACCGGGCTCATGCACTCAGTGCACCGAATTGCATGAGCTCGGCACAAAGCTGCTTCACAAGCACAGTCAGCTGAGAATGCTCCGGCTGCTTCCGAGAGTCCGGCGCAGCCCTTGCACTCCATCACACACGCTGGCCAGAAACAGTTTCTTACAGCCGCACTGTTGCAGAGTCCACGCGGCTTGAGCGCACGCAGAAGGAGGCGTCCAGAAAGAAGGCGTTCTTCAAGTCCCCCTTCTCTAAGCAGCCTTGAAGCTGAGCACAGCACACTGCGCCTAGGCAGCTTCTTTCTCCGAGAGACGTGCCCTCCTCACACGATGCACTCTCGCAGCTCCCTTGCCCACTTGCAGCAGCTGCTAGCAAAGAAAAAGGCTCCAGGGCTAAGAGCCACTGCTGGGCTGAACCTTCCCCTTGCCTCACGTCAAGCCCCAGAAACTGTCCTCTGCACTCGGTTTTTCCCTTCTCCACCGCATCTACCACGGGCGTCTCTGCATCTCCAAGCATGAAGCTAGCAGAATTGCTTCCAGGGAACAGGGGAAGAGAAATAGGGAGCAGCACAAGTAGCCGCAAGTTGAACTTTCTGCTTCCCACTGCTCAAGTGAATCCGCAAACAAGCGAGTGGCAGGCACGCTTCCTCTTGCAGCCTGGGCCATTCGCACAGCAGCCCAGCCGCTGCTCTGCCTTCGTTCTTATGCCCTTCGTAGCAGGTCGCGCTTTCGTTTTGCTGGAGACGAACAGTCGTCTGCTTCTCGCCCAGAGAGCACGGTGCCGGCAGCGAAAGCCTCCAGGCTGCTGCTTCTGCCCAAACACGCCTGGCCTATGCACTTTCTCTGGCGGCGCTAGGTAGCGGCACATTCGCTCTGCCTTGTAGCCTGAATCTTAACGGAAAGCTTCTCGGCTACGTCTGGCACAGAGCACAGGTTGAGGTCAACGAGCTTCCCCAGAGCTTGCCCCCGAGGCGTGGAAACTTGGATTTGCAGCACATTCCAGGGCTACTCTTCCTTCCTTTACAGCCTGCCCAGCGCCGTCAGATCGCCGTGCTCTCTGCCGCCGCCTTCTCGCTTCCAAGTACCAGCACGCACCTTGCAGCCGTGCAGAGAGCAAAGATGCGGATAGACGTCTCGCTCAGAAGAAGGTGCCAGGACGAAAAGATGTTCGTCCTTTCTGCTCCTCGTCGCCCGCATTGTGGTGCTGTGTTGAAAGTCTTGGCCAGCCAAAGGCTAATCTTACAGCAAGTGCTTCTCTCCTGAAGCATTTGGCTCAGTGAGAGCTACACACGCGGTTTGGACACTGTAAAGCAGCAAGAAAAATGATTGTACCTCGAGCTGAGGAAAATCCCTGCACAGAACCCTGTGCATGCGTGCGCTATACCCTCTGAAGAGCGCGACAGCTCCGAGCCATGGCTGGGCTTCACTTCTGTCCAGAGCACAGAAGGCGAAGAACGAAGCAGCCGGGCACCGGGCTCATGCACTCAGTGCACCGAATTGCATGAGCTCAGCACAAAGCTGCTTCACAAGCACAGTCAGCTGAGAATGCTCCGGCTGCTTCCGAGAGTCCGGCGCAGCCCTTGCACTCCATCACACACGCTGGCCAGAAACAGTTTCTTACAGCCGCACTGTTGCAGAGTCCACGCGGCTTGAGCGCACGCAGAAGGAGGCGTCCAGAAAGAAGGCGTTCTTCAAGTCCCCCTTCTCTAAGCAGCCTTGAAGCTGAGCACAGCACACTGCGCCTAGGCAGCTTCTTTCTCCGAGAGACGTGCCCTCCTCACACGATGCACTCTCGCAGCTCCCTTGCCCACTTGCAGCAGCTGCTAGCAAAGAAAAAGGCTCCAGGGCTAAGAGCCACTGCTGGGCTGAACCTTCCCCTTGCCTCACGTCAAGCCCCAGAAACTGTCCTCTGCACTCGGTTTTTCCCTTCTCCACCGCATCTACCACGGGCGTCTCTGCATCTCCAAGCATGAAGCTAGCAGAATTGCTTCCAGGGAACAGGGGAAGAGAAATAGGGAGCAGCACAAGTAGCCGCAAGTTGAACTTTCTGCTTCCCACTGCTCAAGTGAATCCGCAAACAAGCGAGTGGCAGGCACGCTTCCTCTTGCAGCCTGGGCAATTCGCACAGCAGCCCAGCCGCTGCTCTGCCTTCGTTCTTATGCCCTTCGTAGCAGGTCGCGCTTTCGTTTTGCTGGAGACGAACAGTCGTCTGCTTCTCGCCCAGAGAGCACGGTGCCGGCAGCGAAAGCCTCCAGGCTGCTGCTTCTGCCCAAACACGCCTGGCCTATGCACTTTCTCTGGCGGCGCTAGGTAGCGGCACATTCGCTCTGCCTTGTAGCCTGAATCTTAACGGAAAGCTTCTCGGCTACGTCTGGCACAGAGCACAGGTTGAGGTCAACGAGCTTCCCCAGAGCTTGCCCCCGAGGCGTGGAAACTTGGATTTGCAGCACATTCCAGGGCTACTCTTCCTTCCTTTACAGCCTGCCCAGCGCCGTCAGATCGCCGTGCTCTCTGCCGCCGCCTTCTCGCTTCCAAGTACCAGCACGCACCTTGCAGCCGTGCAAAGATGCGGATAGACGTCTCGCTCAGAAGAAGGTGCCAGGACGAAAAGATGTTCGTCCTTTCTGCTCCTCGTCGCCCGCATTGTGGTGCTGTGTTGAAAGTCTTGGCCAGCCAAAGGCTAATGCAGCAGGTGCTTCTCTCCTGAAGCATTTGGCTCAGTGAGAGCTACACACGCGGTTTGGACACTGTAAAGCAGCAAGAAAAATGATTGTACCTCGAGCTGAGGAAAATCCCTGCACAGAACCCTGTGCATGCGTGCGCTATACCCTCTGAAGAGCGCGACAGCTCCGAGCCATGGCTGGGCTTCACTTGTGTCCAGAGCACAGAAGGCGAAGAACGAAGCAGCCGGGCACCGGGCTCATGCACTCAGTGCACCGAATTGCATGAGCTCAGCACAAAGCTGCTTCACAAGCACAGTCAGCTGAGAATGCTCCGGCTGCTTCCGAGAGTCCGGCGCAGCCCTTGCACTCCATCACACAAGCTGGCCAGAAACAGTTTCTTACAGCCGCACTGTTGCAGAGTCCACGCGGCTTGAGCGCACGCAGAAGGAGGCGTCCAGAAAGAAGGCGTTCTTCAAGTCCCCCTTCTCTAAGCAGCCTTGAAGCTGAGCACAGCACACTGCGCCTAGGCAGCTTCTTTCTCCGAGAGACGTGCCCTCCTCACACGATGCACTCTCGCAGCTCCCTTGCCCACTTGCAGCAGCTGCTAGCAAAGAAAAAGGCTCCAGGGCTAAGAGCCACTGCTGGGCTGAACCTTCCCCTTGCCTCACGTCAAGCCCCAGAAACTGTCCTCTGCACTCGGTTTTTCCCTTCTCCACCGCATCTACCACGGGCGTCTCTGCATCTCCAAGCATGAAGCTAGCAGAATTGCTTCCAGGGAACAGTGGAAGAGAAATAGGGAGCAGCACAAGTAGCCGCAAGTTGAACTTTCTGCTTCCCACTGCTCAAGTGAATCCGCAAACAAGCGAGTGGCAGGCACGCTTCCTCTTGCAGCCTGGGCCATTCGCACAGCAGCCCAGCCGCTGCTCTGCCTTCGTTCTTATGCCCTTCGTAGCAGGTCGCGCTTTCGTTTTGCTGGAGACGAACAGTCGTCTGCTTCTCGCCCAGAGAGCGCGGTGCCGGCAGCGAAAGCCTCCAGGCTGCTGCTTCTGCCCAAACACGCCTGGCCTATGCACTTTCTCTGGCGGCGCTAGGTAGCGGCACATTCGCTCTGCCTTGTAGCCTGAATCTTAACGGAAAGCTTCTCGGCTACGTCTGGCACAGAGCACAGGTTGAGGTCAACGAGCTTCCCCAGAGCTTGCCCCCGAGGCGTGGAAACTTGGATTTGCAGCACATTCCAGGGCTACTCTTCCTTCCTTTACAGCCTGCCCAGCGCCGTCAGATCGCCGTGCTCTCTGCCGCCGCCTTCTCGCTTCCAAGTACCAGCACGCACCTTGCAGCCGTGCAGAGAGCAAAGATGCGGATAGACGTCTCGCTCAGAAGAAGGTGCCAGGACGAAAAGATGTTCGTCCTTTCTGCTCCTCGTCGCCCGCATTGTGGTGCTGTGTTGAAAGTCTTGGCCAGCCAAAGGCTAATCTTACAGCAAGTGCTTCTCTCCTGAAGCATTTGGCTCAGTGAGAGCTACACACGCGGTTTGGACACTGTAAAGCAGCAAGAAAAATGATTGTACCTCGAGCTGAGGAAAATCCCTGCACAGAACCCTGTGCATGCGTGCGCTATACCCTCTGAAGAGCGCGACAGCTCCGAGCCGTGGCTGGGCTTCACTTCTGTCCAGAGCACAGAAGGCGAAGAACGAAGCAGCCGGGCACCGGGCTCATGCACTCAGTGCACCGAATTGCATGAGCTCGGCACAAAGCTGCTTCACAAGCACAGTCAGCTGAGAATGCTCCGGCTGCTTCCGAGAGTCCGGCGCAGCCCTTGCACGCCATCACACAAGCTGGCCAGAAACAGTTTCTTACAGCCGCACTGTTGCAGAGTCCACGCGGCTTGAGCGCACGCAGAAGGAGGCGTCCAGAAAGAAGGCGTTCTTCAAGTCCCCCTTCTCTAAGCAGCCTTGAAGCTGAGCACAGCACACTGCGCCTAGGCAGCTTCTTTCTCCGAGAGACGTGCCCTCCTCACACGATGCACTCTCGCAGCTCCCTTGCCCACTTGCAGCAGCTGCTAGCAAAGAAAAAGGCTCCAGGGCTAAGAGCCACTGCTGGGCTGAACCTTCCCCTTGCCTCACGTCAAGCCCCAGAAACTGTCCTCTGCACTCGGTTTTTCCCTTCTCCACCGCATCTACCACGGGCGTCTCTGCATCTCCAAGCATGAAGCTAGCAGAATTGCTTCCAGGGAACAGTGGAAGAGAAATAGGGAGCAGCACAAGTAGCCGCAAGTTGAACTTTCTGCTTCCCACTGCTCAAGTGAATCCGCAAACAAGCGAGTGGCAGGCACGCTTCCTCTTGCAGCCTGGGCCATTCGCACAGCAGCCCAGCCGCTGCTCTGCCTTCGTTCTTATGCCCTTCGTAGCAGGTCGCGCTTTCGTTTTGCTGGAGACGAACAGTCGTCTGCTTCTCGCCCAGAGAGCGCGGTGCCGGCAGCGAAAGCCTCCAGGCTGCTGCTTCTGCCCAAACACGCCTGGCCTATGCACTTTCTCTGGCGGCGCTAGGTAGCGGCACATTCGCTCTGCCTTGTAGCCTGAATCTTAACGGAAAGCTTCTCGGCTACGTCTGGCACAGAGCACAGGTTGAGGTCAACGAGCTTCCCCAGAGCTTGCCCCCGAGGCGTGGAAACTTGGATTTGCAGCACATTCCAGGGCTCCTCTTCCTTCCTTTACAGCCTGCCCAGCGCCGTCAGATCGCCGTGCTCTCTGCCGCCGCCTTCTCGCTTCCAAGTACCAGCACGCACCTTGCAGCCGTGCAAAGATGCGGATAGACGTCTCGCTCAGAAGAAGGTGCCAGGACGAAAAGATGTTCGTCCTTTCTGCTCCTCGTCGCCCGCATTGTGGTGCTGTGTTGAAAGTCTTGGCCAGCCAAAGGCTAATGCAGCAGGTGCTTCTCTCCTGAAGCATTTGGCTCAGTGAGAGCTACACACGCGGTTTGGACACTGTAAAGCAGCAAGAAAAATGATTGTACCTCGAGCTGAGGAAAATCCCTGCACAGAACCCTGTGCATGCGTGCGCTATACCCTCTGAAGAGCGCGACAGCTCCGAGCCATGGCTGGGCTTCACTTCTGTCCAGAGCACAGAAGGCGAAGAACGAAGCAGCCGGGCACCGGGCTCATGCACTCAGTGCACCGAATTGCATGAGCTCAGCACAAAGCTGCTTCACAAGCACAGTCAGCTGAGAATGCTCCGGCTGCTTCCGAGAGTCCGGCGCAGCCCTTGCACTCCATCACACACGCTGGCCAGAAACAGTTTCTTACAGCCGCACTGTTGCAGAGTCCACGCGGCTTGAGCGCACGCAGAAGGAGGCGTCCAGAAAGAAGGCGTTCTTCAAGTCCCCCTTCTCTAAGCAGCCTTGAAGCTGAGCACAGCACACTGCGCCTAGGCAGCTTCTTTCTCCGAGAGACGTGCCCTCCTCACACGATGCACTCTCGCAGCTCCCTTGCCCACTTGCAGCAGCTGCTAGCAAAGAAAAAGGCTCCAGGGCTAAGAGCCACTGCTGGGCTGAACCTTCCCCTTGCCTCACGTCAAGCCCCAGAAACTGTCCTCTGCACTCGGTTTTTCCCTTCTCCACCGCATCTACCACGGGCGTCTCTGCATCTCCAAGCATGAAGCTAGCAGAATTGCTTCCAGGGAACAGGGGAAGAAAAATAGGGAGCAGCACAAGTAGCCGCAAGTTGAACTTTCTGCTTCCCACTGCTCAAGTGAATCCGCAAACAAGCGAGTGGCAGGCACGCTTCCTCTTGCAGCCTGGGCCATTCGCACAGCAGCCCAGCCGCTGCTCTGCCTTCGTTCTTATGCCCTTCGTAGCAGGTCGCGCTTTCGTTTTGCTGGAGACGAACAGTCGTCTGCTTCTCGCCCAGAGAGCACGGTGCCGGCAGCGAAAGCCTCCAGGCTGCTGCTTCTGCCCAAACACGCCTGGCCTATGCACTTTCTCTGGCGGCGCTAGGTAGCGGCACATTCGCTCTGCCTTGTAGCCTGAATCTTAACGGAAAGCTTCTCGGCTACGTCTGGCACAGAGCACAGGTTGAGGTCAACGAGCTTCCCCAGAGCTTGCCCCCGAGGCGTGGAAACTTGGATTTGCAGCACATTCCAGGGCTACTCTTCCTTCCTTTACAGCCTGCCCAGCGCCGTCAGATCGCCGTGCTCTCTGCCGCCGCCTTCTCGCTTCCAAGTACCAGCACGCACCTTGCAGCCGTGCAAAGATGCGGATAGACGTCTCGCTCAGAAGAAGGTGCCAGGACGAAAAGATGTTCGTCCTTTCTGCTCCTCGTCGCCCGCATTGTGGTGCTGTGTTGAAAGTCTTGGCCAGCCAAAGGCTAATGCAGCAGGTGCTTCTCTCCTGAAGCATTTGGCTCAGTGAGAGCTACACACGCGGTTTGGACACTGTAAAGCAGCAAGAAAAATGATTGTACCTCGAGCTGAGGAAAATCCCTGCACAGAACCCTGTGCATGCGTGCGCTATACCCTCTGAAGAGCGCGACAGCTCCGAGCCATGGCTGGGCTTCACTTCTGTCCAGAGCACAGAAGGCGAAGAACGAAGCAGCCGGGCACCGGGCTCATGCACTCAGTGCACCGAATTGCATGAGCTCAGCACAAAGCTGCTTCACAAGCACAGTCAGCTGAGAATGCTCCGGCTGCTTCCGAGAGTCCGGCGCAGCCCTTGCACGCCATCACACAAGCTGGCCAGAAACAGTTTCTTACAGCCGCACTGTTGCAGAGTCCACGCGGCTTGAGCGCACGCAGAAGGAGGCGTCCAGAAAGAAGGCGTTCTTCAAGTCCCCCTTCTCTAAGCAGCCTTGAAGCTGAGCACAGCACACTGCGCCTAGGCAGCTTCTTTCTCCGAGAGACGTGCCCTCCTCACACGATGCACTCTCGCAGCTCCCTTGCCCACTTGCAGCAGCTGCTAGCAAAGAAAAAGGCTCCAGGGCTAAGAGCCACTGCTGGGCTGAACCTTCCCCTTGCCTCACGTCAAGCCCCAGAAACTGTCCTCTGCACTCGGTTTTTCCCTTCTCCACCGCATCTACCACGGGCGTCTCTGCATCTCCAAGCATGAAGCTAGCAGAATTGCTTCCAGGGAACAGTGGAAGAGAAATAGGGAGCAGCACAAGTAGCCGCAAGTTGAACTTTCTGCTTCCCACTGCTCAAGTGAATCCGCAAACAAGCGAGTGGCAGGCACGCTTCCTCTTGCAGCCTGGGCCATTCGCACAGCAGCCCAGCCGCTGCTCTGCCTTCGTTCTTATGCCCTTCGTAGCAGGTCGCGCTTTCGTTTTGCTGGAGACGAACAGTCGTCTGCTTCTCGCCCAGAGAGCGCGGTGCCGGCAGCGAAAGCCTCCAGGCTGCTGCTTCTGCCCAAACACGCCTGGCCTATGCACTTTCTCTGGCGGCGCTAGGTAGCGGCACATTCGCTCTGCCTTGTAGCCTGAATCTTAACGGAAAGCTTCTCGGCTACGTCTGGCACAGAGCACAGGTTGAGGTCAACGAGCTTCCCCAGAGCTTGCCCCCGAGGCGTGGAAACTTGGATTTGCAGCACATTCCAGGGCTACTCTTCCTTCCTTTACAGCCTGCCCAGCGCCGTCAGATCGCCGTGCTCTCTGCCGCCGCCTTCTCGCTTCCAAGTACCAGCACGCACCTTGCAGCCGTGCAGAGAGCAAAGATGCGGATAGACGTCTCGCTCAGAAGAAGGTGCCAGGACGAAAAGATGTTCGTCCTTTCTGCTCCTCGTCGCCCGCATTGTGGTGCTGTGTTGAAAGTCTTGGCCAGCCAAAGGCTAATCTTACAGCAAGTGCTTCTCTCCTGAAGCATTTGGCTCAGTGAGAGCTACACACGCGGTTTGGACACTGTAAAGCAGCAAGAAAAATGATTGTACCTCGAGCTGAGGAAAATCCCTGCACAGAACCCTGTGCATGCGTGCGCTATACCCTCTGAAGAGCGGGACAGCTCCGAGCCGTGGCTGGGCTTCACTTCTGTCCAGAGCACAGAAGGCGAAGAACGAAGCAGCCGGGCACCGGGCTCATGCACTCAGTGCACCGAATTGCATGAGCTCGGCACAAAGCTGCTTCACAAGCACAGTCAGCTGAGAATGCTCCGGCTGCTTCCGAGAGTCCGGCGCAGCCCTTGCACGCCATCACACAAGCTGGCCAGAAACAGTTTCTTACAGCCGCACTGTTGCAGAGTCCACGCGGCTTGAGCGCACGCAGAAGGAGGCGTCCAGAAAGAAGGCGTTCTTCAAGTCCCCCTTCTCTAAGCAGCCTTGAAGCTGAGCACAGCACACTGCGCCTAGGCAGCTTCTTTCTCCGAGAGACGTGCCCTCCTCACACGATGCACTCTCGCAGCTCCCTTGCCCACTTGCAGCAGCTGCTAGCAAAGAAAAAGGCTCCAGGGCTAAGAGCCACTGCTGGGCTGAACCTTCCCCTTGCCTCACGTCAAGCCCCAGAAACTGTCCTCTGCACTCGGTTTTTCCCTTCTCCACCGCATCTACCACGGGCGTCTCTGCATCTCCAAGCATGAAGCTAGCAGAATTGCTTCCAGGGAACAGTGGAAGAGAAATAGGGAGCAGCACAAGTAGCCGCAAGTTGAACTTTCTGCTTCCCACTGCTCAAGTGAATCCGCAAACAAGCGAGTGGCAGGCACGCTTCCTCTTGCAGCCTGGGCCATTCGCACAGCAGCCCAGCCGCTGCTCTGCCTTCGTTCTTATGCCCTTCGTAGCAGGTCGCGCTTTCGTTTTGCTGGAGACGAACAGTCGTCTGCTTCTCGCCCAGAGAGCGCGGTGCCGGCAGCGAAAGCCTCCAGGCTGCTGCTTCTGCCCAAACACGCCTGGCCTATGCACTTTCTCTGGCGGCGCTAGGTAGCGGCACATTCGCTCTGCCTTGTAGCCTGAATCTTAACGGAAAGCTTCTCGGCTACGTCTGGCACAGAGCACAGGTTGAGGTCAACGAGCTTCCCCAGAGCTTGCCCCCGAGGCGTGGAAACTTGGATTTGCAGCACATTCCAGGGCTACTCTTCCTTCCTTTACAGCCTGCCCAGCGCCGTCAGATCGCCGTGCTCTCTGCCGCCGCCTTCTCGCTTCCAAGTACCAGCACGCACCTTGCAGCCGTGCAAAGATGCGGATAGACGTCTCGCTCAGAAGAAGGTGCCAGGACGAAAAGATGTTCGTCCTTTCTGCTCCTCGTCGCCCGCATTGTGGTGCTGTGTTGAAAGTCTTGGCCAGCCAAAGGCTAATCTTACAGCAAGTGCTTCTCTCCTGAAGCATTTGGCTCAGTGAGAGCTACACACGCGGTTTGGACACTGTAAAGCAGCAAGAAAAATGATTGTACCTCGAGCTGAGGAAAATCCCTGCACAGAACCCTGTGCATGCGTGCGCTATACCCTCTGAAGAGCGCGACAGCTCCGAGCCATGGCTGGGCTTCACTTCTGTCCAGAGCACAGAAGGCGAAGAACGAAGCAGCCGGGCACCGGGCTCATGCACTCAGTGCACCGAATTGCATGAGCTCAGCACAAAGCTGCTTCACAAGCACAGTCAGCTGAGAATGCTCCGGCTGCTTCCGAGAGTCCGGCGCAGCCCTTGCACGCCATCACACAAGCTGGCCAGAAACAGTTTCTTACAGCCGCACTGTTGCAGAGTCCACGCGGCTTGAGCGCACGCAGAAGGAGGCGTCCAGAAAGAAGGCGTTCTTCAAGTCCCCCTTCTCTAAGCAGCCTTGAAGCTGAGCACAGCACACTGCGCCTAGGCAGCTTCTTTCTCCGAGAGACGTGCCCTCCTCACACGATGCACTCTCGCAGCTCCCTTGCCCACTTGCAGCAGCTGCTAGCAAAGAAAAAGGCTCCAGGGCTAAGAGCCACTGCTGGGCTGAACCTTCCCCTTGCCTCACGTCAAGCCCCAGAAACTGTCCTCTGCACTCGGTTTTTCCCTTCTCCACCGCATCTACCACGGGCGTCTCTGCATCTCCAAGCATGAAGCTAGCAGAATTGCTTCCAGGGAACAGTGGAAGAGAAATAGGGAGCAGCACAAGTAGCCGCAAGTTGAACTTTCTGCTTCCCACTGCTCAAGTGAATCCGCAAACAAGCGAGTGGCAGGCACGCTTCCTCTTGCAGCCTGGGCCATTCGCACAGCAGCCCAGCCGCTGCTCTGCCTTCGTTCTTATGCCCTTCGTAGCAGGTCGCGCTTTCGTTTTGCTGGAGACGAACAGTCGTCTGCTTCTCGCCCAGAGAGCGCGGTGCCGGCAGCGAAAGCCTCCAGGCTGCTGCTTCTGCCCAAACACGCCTGGCCTATGCACTTTCTCTGGCGGCGCTAGGTAGCGGCACATTCGCTCTGCCTTGTAGCCTGAATCTTAACGGAAAGCTTCTCGGCTACGTCTGGCACAGAGCACAGGTTGAGGTCAACGAGCTTCCCCAGAGCTTGCCCCCGAGGCGTGGAAACTTGGATTTGCAGCACATTCCAGGGCTACTCTTCCTTCCTTTACAGCCTGCCCAGCGCCGTCAGATCGCCGTGCTCTCTGCCGCCGCCTTCTCGCTTCCAAGTACCAGCACGCACCTTGCAGCCGTGCAGCCGTGCAAAGATGCGGATAGACGTCTCGCTCAGAAGAAGGTGCCAGGACGAAAAGATGTTCGTCCTTTCTGCTCCTCGTCGCCCGCATTGTGGTGCTGTGTTGAAAGTCTTGGCCAGCCAAAGGCTAATCTTACAGCAAGTGCTTCTCTCCTGAAGCATTTGGCTCAGTGAGAGCTACACACGCGGTTTGGACACTGTAAAGCAGCAAGAAAAATGATTGTACCTCGAGCTGAGGAAAATCCCTGCACAGAACCCTGTGCATGCGTGCGCTATACCCTCTGAAGAGCGGGACAGCTCCGAGCCGTGGCTGGGCTTCACTTCTGTCCAGAGCACAGAAGGCGAAGAACGAAGCAGCCGGGCACCGGGCTCATGCACTCAGTGCACCGAATTGCATGAGCTCGGCACAAAGCTGCTTCACAAGCACAGTCAGCTGAGAATGCTCCGGCTGCTTCCGAGAGTCCGGCGCAGCCCTTGCACGCCATCACACAAGCTGGCCAGAAACAGTTTCTTACAGCCGCACTGTTGCAGAGTCCACGCGGCTTGAGCGCACGCAGAAGGAGGCGTCCAGAAAGAAGGCGTTCTTCAAGTCCCCCTTCTCTAAGCAGCCTTGAAGCTGAGCACAGCACACTGCGCCTAGGCAGCTTCTTTCTCCGAGAGACGTGCCCTCCTCACACGATGCACTCTCGCAGCTCCCTTGCCCACTTGCAGCAGCTGCTAGCAAAGAAAAAGGCTCCAGGGCTAAGAGCCACTGCTGGGCTGAACCTTCCCCTTGCCTCACGTCAAGCCCCAGAAACTGTCCTCTGCACTCGGTTTTTCCCTTCTCCACCGCATCTACCACGGGCGTCTCTGCATCTCCAAGCATGAAGCTAGCAGAATTGCTTCCAGGGAACAGGGGAAGAGAAATAGGGAGCAGCACAAGTAGCCGCAAGTTGAACTTTCTGCTTCCCACTGCTCAAGTGAATCCGCAAACAAGCGAGTGGCAGGCACGCTTCCTCTTGCAGCCTGGGCCATTCGCACAGCAGCCCAGCCGCTGCTCTGCCTTCGTTCTTATGCCCTTCGTAGCAGGTCGCGCTTTCGTTTTGCTGGAGACGAACAGTCGTCTGCTTCTCGCCCAGAGAGCGCGGTGCCGGCAGCGAAAGCCTCCAGGCTGCTGCTTCTGCCCAAACACGCCTGGCCTATGCACTTTCTCTGGCGGCGCTAGGTAGCGGCACATTCGCTCTGCCTTGTAGCCTGAATCTTAACGGAAAGCTTCTCGGCTACGTCTGGCACAGAGCACAGGTTGAGGTCAACGAGCTTCCCCAGAGCTTGCCCCCGAGGCGTGGAAACTTGGATTTGCAGCACATTCCAGGGCTACTCTTCCTTCCTTTACAGCCTGCCCAGCGCCGTCAGATCGCCGTGCTCTCTGCCGCCGCCTTCTCGCTTCCAAGTACCAGCACGCACCTTGCAGCCGTGCAAAGATGCGGATAGACGTCTCGCTCAGAAGAAGGTGCCAGGACGAAAAGATGTTCGTCCTTTCTGCTCCTCGTCGCCCGCATTGTGGTGCTGTGTTGAAAGTCTTGGCCAGCCAAAGGCTAATGCAGCAGGTGCTTCTCTCCTGAAGCATTTGGCTCAGTGAGAGCTACACACGCGGTTTGGACACTGTAAAGCAGCAAGAAAAATGATTGTACCTCGAGCTGAGGAAAATCCCTGCACAGAACCCTGTGCATGCGTGCGCTATACCCTCTGAAGAGCGCGACAGCTCCGAGCCATGGCTGGGCTTCACTTCTGTCCAGAGCACAGAAGGCGAAGAACGAAGCAGCCGGGCACCGGGCTCATGCACTCAGTGCACCGAATTGCATGAGCTCAGCACAAAGCTGCTTCACAAGCACAGTCAGCTGAGAATGCTCCGGCTGCTTCCGAGAGTCCGGCGCAGCCCTTGCACTCCATCACACAAGCTGGCCAGAAACAGTTTCTTACAGCCGCACTGTTGCAGAGTCCACGCGGCTTGAGCGCACGCAGAAGGAGGCGTCCAGAAAGAAGGCGTTCTTCAAGTCCCCCTTCTCTAAGCAGCCTTGAAGCTGAGCACAGCACACTGCGCCTAGGCAGCTTCTTTCTCCGAGAGACGTGCCCTCCTCACACGATGCACTCTCGCAGCTCCCTTGCCCACTTGCAGCAGCTGCTAGCAAAGAAAAAGGCTCCAGGGCTAAGAGCCACTGCTGGGCTGAACCTTCCCCTTGCCTCACGTCAAGCCCCAGAAACTGTCCTCTGCACTCGGTTTTTCCCTTCTCCACCGCATCTACCACGGGCGTCTCTGCATCTCCAAGCATGAAGCTAGCAGAATTGCTTCCAGGGAACAGTGGAAGAGAAATAGGGAGCAGCACAAGTAGCCGCAAGTTGAACTTTCTGCTTCCCACTGCTCAAGTGAATCCGCAAACAAGCGAGTGGCAGGCACGCTTCCTCTTGCAGCCTGGGCCATTCGCACAGCAGCCCAGCCGCTGCTCTGCCTTCGTTCTTATGCCCTTCGTAGCAGGTCGCGCTTTCGTTTTGCTGGAGACGAACAGTCGTCTGCTTCTCGCCCAGAGAGCGCGGTGCCGGCAGCGAAAGCCTCCAGGCTGCTGCTTCTGCCCAAACACGCCTGGCCTATGCACTTTCTCTGGCGGCGCTAGGTAGCGGCACATTCGCTCTGCCTTGTAGCCTGAATCTTAACGGAAAGCTTCTCGGCTACGTCTGGCACAGAGCACAGGTTGAGGTCAACGAGCTTCCCCAGAGCTTGCCCCCGAGGCGTGGAAACTTGGATTTGCAGCACATTCCAGGGCTCCTCTTCCTTCCTTTACAGCCTGCCCAGCGCCGTCAGATCGCCGTGCTCTCTGCCGCCGCCTTCTCGCTTCCAAGTACCAGCACGCACCTTGCAGCCGTGCAGAGAGCAAAGATGCGGATAGACGTCTCGCTCAGAAGAAGGTGCCAGGACGAAAAGATGTTCGTCCTTTCTGCTCCTCGTCGCCCGCATTGTGGTGCTGTGTTGAAAGTCTTGGCCAGCCAAAGGCTAATCTTACAGCAAGTGCTTCTCTCCTGAAGCATTTGGCTCAGTGAGAGCTACACACGCGGTTTGGACACTGTAAAGCAGCAAGAAAAATGATTGTACCTCGAGCTGAGGAAAATCCCTGCACAGAACCCTGTGCATGCGTGCGCTATACCCTCTGAAGAGCGCGACAGCTCCGAGCCATGGCTGGGCTTCACTTCTGTCCAGAGCACAGAAGGCGAAGAACGAAGCAGCCGGGCACCGGGCTCATGCACTCAGTGCACCGAATTGCATGAGCTCAGCACAAAGCTGCTTCACAAGCACAGTCAGCTGAGAATGCTCCGGCTGCTTCCGAGAGTCCGGCGCAGCCCTTGCACTCCATCACACAAGCTGGCCAGAAACAGTTTCTTACAGCCGCACTGTTGCAGAGTCCACGCGGCTTGAGCGCACGCAGAAGGAGGCGTCCAGAAAGAAGGCGTTCTTCAAGTCCCCCTTCTCTAAGCAGCCTTGAAGCTGAGCACAGCACACTGCGCCTAGGCAGCTTCTTTCTCCGAGAGACGTGCCCTCCTCACACGATGCACTCTCGCAGCTCCCTTGCCCACTTGCAGCAGCTGCTAGCAAAGAAAAAGGCTCCAGGGCTAAGAGCCACTGCTGGGCTGAACCTTCCCCTTGCCTCACGTCAAGCCCCAGAAACTGTCCTCTGCACTCGGTTTTTCCCTTCTCCACCGCATCTACCACGGGCGTCTCTGCATCTCCAAGCATGAAGCTAGCAGAATTGCTTCCAGGGAACAGGGGAAGAGAAATAGGGAGCAGCACAAGTAGCCGCAAGTTGAACTTTCTGCTTCCCACTGCTCAAGTGAATCCGCAAACAAGCGAGTGGCAGGCACGCTTCCTCTTGCAGCCTGGGCCATTCGCACAGCAGCCCAGCCGCTGCTCTGCCTTCGTTCTTATGCCCTTCGTAGCAGGTCGCGCTTTCGTTTTGCTGGAGACGAACAGTCGTCTGCTTCTCGCCCAGAGAGCACGGTGCCGGCAGCGAAAGCCTCCAGGCTGCTGCTTCTGCCCAAACACGCCTGGCCTATGCACTTTCTCTGGCGGCGCTAGGTAGCGGCACATTCGCTCTGCCTTGTAGCCTGAATCTTAACGGAAAGCTTCTCGGCTACGTCTGGCACAGAGCACAGGTTGAGGTCAACGAGCTTCCCCAGAGCTTGCCCCCGAGGCGTGGAAACTTGGATTTGCAGCACATTCCAGGGCTCCTCTTCCTTCCTTTACAGCCTGCCCAGCGCCGTCAGATCGCCGTGCTCTCTGCCGCCGCCTTCTCGCTTCCAAGTACCAGCACGCACCTTGCAGCCGTGCAAAGATGCGGATAGACGTCTCGCTCAGAAGAAGGTGCCAGGACGAAAAGATGTTCGTCCTTTCTGCTCCTCGTCGCCCGCATTGTGGTGCTGTGTTGAAAGTCTTGGCCAGCCAAAGGCTAATGCAGCAGGTGCTTCTCTCCTGAAGCATTTGGCTCAGTGAGAGCTACACACGCGGTTTGGACACTGTAAAGCAGCAAGAAAAATGATTGTACCTCGAGCTGAGGAAAATCCCTGCACAGAACCCTGTGCATGCGTGCGCTATACCCTCTGAAGAGCGGGACAGCTCCGAGCCATGGCTGGGCTTCACTTCTGTCCAGAGCACAGAAGGCGAAGAACGAAGCAGCCGGGCACCGGGCTCATGCACTCAGTGCACCGAATTGCATGAGCTCAGCACAAAGCTGCTTCACAAGCACAGTCAGCTGAGAATGCTCCGGCTGCTTCCGAGAGTCCGGCGCAGCCCTTGCACGCCATCACACAAGCTGGCCAGAAACAGTTTCTTACAGCCGCACTGTTGCAGAGTCCACGCGGCTTGAGCGCACGCAGAAGGAGGCGTCCAGAAAGAAGGCGTTCTTCAAGTCCCCCTTCTCTAAGCAGCCTTGAAGCTGAGCACAGCACACTGCGCCTAGGCAGCTTCTTTCTCCGAGAGACGTGCCCTCCTCACACGATGCACTCTCGCAGCTCCCTTGCCCACTTGCAGCAGCTGCTAGCAAAGAAAAAGGCTCCAGGGCTAAGAGCCACTGCTGGGCTGAACCTTCCCCTTGCCTCACGTCAAGCCCCAGAAACTGTCCTCTGCACTCGGTTTTTCCCTTCTCCACCGCATCTACCACGGGCGTCTCTGCATCTCCAAGCATGAAGCTAGCAGAATTGCTTCCAGGGAACAGTGGAAGAGAAATAGGGAGCAGCACAAGTAGCCGCAAGTTGAACTTTCTGCTTCCCACTGCTCAAGTGAATCCGCAAACAAGCGAGTGGCAGGCACGCTTCCTCTTGCAGCCTGGGCCATTCGCACAGCAGCCCAGCCGCTGCTCTGCCTTCGTTCTTATGCCCTTCGTAGCAGGTCGCGCTTTCGTTTTGCTGGAGACGAACAGTCGTCTGCTTCTCGCCCAGAGAGCACGGTGCCGGCAGCGAAAGCCTCCAGGCTGCTGCTTCTGCCCAAACACGCCTGGCCTATGCACTTTCTCTGGCGGCGCTAGGTAGCGGCACATTCGCTCTGCCTTGTAGCCTGAATCTTAACGGAAAGCTTCTCGGCTACGTCTGGCACAGAGCACAGGTTGAGGTCAACGAGCTTCCCCAGAGCTTGCCCCCGAGGCGTGGAAACTTGGATTTGCAGCACATTCCAGGGCTCCTCTTCCTTCCTTTACAGCCTGCCCAGCGCCGTCAGATCGCCGTGCTCTCTGCCGCCGCCTTCTCGCTTCCAAGTACCAGCACGCACCTTGCAGCCGTGCAAAGATGCGGATAGACGTCTCGCTCAGAAGAAGGTGCCAGGACGAAAAGATGTTCGTCCTTTCTGCTCCTCGTCGCCCGCATTGTGGTGCTGTGTTGAAAGTCTTGGCCAGCCAAAGGCTAATGCAGCAGGTGCTTCTCTCCTGAAGCATTTGGCTCAGTGAGAGCTACACACGCGGTTTGGACACTGTAAAGCAGCAAGAAAAATGATTGTACCTCGAGCTGAGGAAAATCCCTGCACAGAACCCTGTGCATGCGTGCGCTATACCCTCTGAAGAGCGGGACAGCTCCGAGCCATGGCTGGGCTTCACTTCTGTCCAGAGCACAGAAGGCGAAGAACGAAGCAGCCGGGCACCGGGCTCATGCACTCAGTGCACCGAATTGCATGAGCTCAGCACAAAGCTGCTTCACAAGCACAGTCAGCTGAGAATGCTCCGGCTGCTTCCGAGAGTCCGGCGCAGCCCTTGCACGCCATCACACAAGCTGGCCAGAAACAGTTTCTTACAGCCGCACTGTTGCAGAGTCCACGCGGCTTGAGCGCACGCAGAAGGAGGCGTCCAGAAAGAAGGCGTTCTTCAAGTCCCCCTTCTCTAAGCAGCCTTGAAGCTGAGCACAGCACACTGCGCCTAGGCAGCTTCTTTCTCCGAGAGACGTGCCCTCCTCACACGATGCACTCTCGCAGCTCCCTTGCCCACTTGCAGCAGCTGCTAGCAAAGAAAAAGGCTCCAGGGCTAAGAGCCACTGCTGGGCTGAACCTTCCCCTTGCCTCACGTCAAGCCCCAGAAACTGTCCTCTGCACTCGGTTTTTCCCTTCTCCACCGCATCTACCACGGGCGTCTCTGCATCTCCAAGCATGAAGCTAGCAGAATTGCTTCCAGGGAACAGTGGAAGAGAAATAGGGAGCAGCACAAGTAGCCGCAAGTTGAACTTTCTGCTTCCCACTGCTCAAGTGAATCCGCAAACAAGCGAGTGGCAGGCACGCTTCCTCTTGCAGCCTGGGCCATTCGCACAGCAGCCCAGCCGCTGCTCTGCCTTCGTTCTTATGCCCTTCGTAGCAGGTCGCGCTTTCGTTTTGCTGGAGACGAACAGTCGTCTGCTTCTCGCCCAGAGAGCGCGGTGCCGGCAGCGAAAGCCTCCAGGCTGCTGCTTCTGCCCAAACACGCCTGGCCTATGCACTTTCTCTGGCGGCGCTAGGTAGCGGCACATTCGCTCTGCCTTGTAGCCTGAATCTTAACGGAAAGCTTCTCGGCTACGTCTGGCACAGAGCACAGGTTGAGGTCAACGAGCTTCCCCAGAGCTTGCCCCCGAGGCGTGGAAACTTGGATTTGCAGCACATTCCAGGGCTCCTCTTCCTTCCTTTACAGCCTGCCCAGCGCCGTCAGATCGCCGTGCTCTCTGCCGCCGCCTTCTCGCTTCCAAGTACCAGCACGCACCTTGCAGCCGTGCAGAGAGCAAAGATGCGGATAGACGTCTCGCTCAGAAGAAGGTGCCAGGACGAAAAGATGTTCGTCCTTTCTGCTCCTCGTCGCCCGCATTGTGGTGCTGTGTTGAAAGTCTTGGCCAGCCAAAGGCTAATCTTACAGCAAGTGCTTCTCTCCTGAAGCATTTGGCTCAGTGAGAGCTACACACGCGGTTTGGACACTGTAAAGCAGCAAGAAAAATGATTGTACCTCGAGCTGAGGAAAATCCCTGCACAGAACCCTGTGCATGCGTGCGCTATACCCTCTGAAGAGCGGGACAGCTCCGAGCCGTGGCTGGGCTTCACTTCTGTCCAGAGCACAGAAGGCGAAGAACGAAGCAGCCGGGCACCGGGCTCATGCACTCAGTGCACCGAATTGCATGAGCTCGGCACAAAGCTGCTTCACAAGCACAGTCAGCTGAGAATGCTCCGGCTGCTTCCGAGAGTCCGGCGCAGCCCTTGCACGCCATCACACAAGCTGGCCAGAAACAGTTTCTTACAGCCGCACTGTTGCAGAGTCCACGCGGCTTGAGCGCACGCAGAAGGAGGCGTCCAGAAAGAAGGCGTTCTTCAAGTCCCCCTTCTCTAAGCAGCCTTGAAGCTGAGCACAGCACACTGCGCCTAGGCAGCTTCTTTCTCCGAGAGACGTGCCCTCCTCACACGATGCACTCTCGCAGCTCCCTTGCCCACTTGCAGCAGCTGCTAGCAAAGAAAAAGGCTCCAGGGCTAAGAGCCACTGCTGGGCTGAACCTTCCCCTTGCCTCACGTCAAGCCCCAGAAACTGTCCTCTGCACTCGGTTTTTCCCTTCTCCACCGCATCTACCACGGGCGTCTCTGCATCTCCAAGCATGAAGCTAGCAGAATTGCTTCCAGGGAACAGGGGAAGAGAAATAGGGAGCAGCACAAGTAGCCGCAAGTTGAACTTTCTGCTTCCCACTGCTCAAGTGAATCCGCAAACAAGCGAGTGGCAGGCACGCTTCCTCTTGCAGCCTGGGCCATTCGCACAGCAGCCCAGCCGCTGCTCTGCCTTCGTTCTTATGCCCTTCGTAGCAGGTCGCGCTTTCGTTTTGCTGGAGACGAACAGTCGTCTGCTTCTCGCCCAGAGAGCGCGGTGCCGGCAGCGAAAGCCTCCAGGCTGCTGCTTCTGCCCAAACACGCCTGGCCTATGCACTTTCTCTGGCGGCGCTAGGTAGCGGCACATTCGCTCTGCCTTGTAGCCTGAATCTTAACGGAAAGCTTCTCGGCTACGTCTGGCACAGAGCACAGGTTGAGGTCAACGAGCTTCCCCAGAGCTTGCCCCCGAGGCGTGGAAACTTGGATTTGCAGCACATTCCAGGGCTACTCTTCCTTCCTTTACAGCCTGCCCAGCGCCGTCAGATCGCCGTGCTCTCTGCCGCCGCCTTCTCGCTTCCAAGTACCAGCACGCACCTTGCAGCCGTGCAGAGAGCAAAGATGCGGATAGACGTCTCGCTCAGAAGAAGGTGCCAGGACGAAAAGATGTTCGTCCTTTCTGCTCCTCGTCGCCCGCATTGTGGTGCTGTGTTGAAAGTCTTGGCCAGCCAAAGGCTAATCTTACAGCAAGTGCTTCTCTCCTGAAGCATTTGGCTCAGTGAGAGCTACACACGCGGTTTGGACACTGTAAAGCAGCAAGAAAAATGATTGTACCTCGAGCTGAGGAAAATCCCTGCACAGAACCCTGTGCATGCGTGCGCTATACCCTCTGAAGAGCGGGACAGCTCCGAGCCGTGGCTGGGCTTCACTTCTGTCCAGAGCACAGAAGGCGAAGAACGAAGCAGCCGGGCACCGGGCTCATGCACTCAGTGCACCGAATTGCATGAGCTCGGCACAAAGCTGCTTCACAAGCACAGTCAGCTGAGAATGCTCCGGCTGCTTCCGAGAGTCCGGCGCAGCCCTTGCACTCCATCACACACGCTGGCCAGAAACAGTTTCTTACAGCCGCACTGTTGCAGAGTCCACGCGGCTTGAGCGCACGCAGAAGGAGGCGTCCAGAAAGAAGGCGTTCTTCAAGTCCCCCTTCTCTAAGCAGCCTTGAAGCTGAGCACAGCACACTGCGCCTAGGCAGCTTCTTTCTCCGAGAGACGTGCCCTCCTCACACGATGCACTCTCGCAGCTCCCTTGCCCACTTGCAGCAGCTGCTAGCAAAGAAAAAGGCTCCAGGGCTAAGAGCCACTGCTGGGCTGAACCTTCCCCTTGCCTCACGTCAAGCCCCAGAAACTGTCCTCTGCACTCGGTTTTTCCCTTCTCCACCGCATCTACCACGGGCGTCTCTGCATCTCCAAGCATGAAGCTAGCAGAATTGCTTCCAGGGAACAGTGGAAGAGAAATAGGGAGCAGCACAAGTAGCCGCAAGTTGAACTTTCTGCTTCCCACTGCTCAAGTGAATCCGCAAACAAGCGAGTGGCAGGCACGCTTCCTCTTGCAGCCTGGGCCATTCGCACAGCAGCCCAGCCGCTGCTCTGCCTTCGTTCTTATGCCCTTCGTAGCAGGTCGCGCTTTCGTTTTGCTGGAGACGAACAGTCGTCTGCTTCTCGCCCAGAGAGCACGGTGCCGGCAGCGAAAGCCTCCAGGCTGCTGCTTCTGCCCAAACACGCCTGGCCTATGCACTTTCTCTGGCGGCGCTAGGTAGCGGCACATTCGCTCTGCCTTGTAGCCTGAATCTTAACGGAAAGCTTCTCGGCTACGTCTGGCACAGAGCACAGGTTGAGGTCAACGAGCTTCCCCAGAGCTTGCCCCCGAGGCGTGGAAACTTGGATTTGCAGCACATTCCAGGGCTACTCTTCCTTCCTTTACAGCCTGCCCAGCGCCGTCAGATCGCCGTGCTCTCTGCCGCCGCCTTCTCGCTTCCAAGTACCAGCACGCACCTTGCAGCCGTGCAAAGATGCGGATAGACGTCTCGCTCAGAAGAAGGTGCCAGGACGAAAAGATGTTCGTCCTTTCTGCTCCTCGTCGCCCGCATTGTGGTGCTGTGTTGAAAGTCTTGGCCAGCCAAAGGCTAATCTTACAGCAAGTGCTTCTCTCCTGAAGCATTTGGCTCAGTGAGAGCTACACACGCGGTTTGGACACTGTAAAGCAGCAAGAAAAATGATTGTACCTCGAGCTGAGGAAAATCCCTGCACAGAACCCTGTGCATGCGTGCGCTATACCCTCTGAAGAGCGCGACAGCTCCGAGCCGTGGCTGGGCTTCACTTCTGTCCAGAGCACAGAAGGCGAAGAACGAAGCAGCCGGGCACCGGGCTCATGCACTCAGTGCACCGAATTGCATGAGCTCGGCACAAAGCTGCTTCACAAGCACAGTCAGCTGAGAATGCTCCGGCTGCTTCCGAGAGTCCGGCGCAGCCCTTGCACTCCATCACACACGCTGGCCAGAAACAGTTTCTTACAGCCGCACTGTTGCAGAGTCCACGCGGCTTGAGCGCACGCAGAAGGAGGCGTCCAGAAAGAAGGCGTTCTTCAAGTCCCCCTTCTCTAAGCAGCCTTGAAGCTGAGCACAGCACACTGCGCCTAGGCAGCTTCTTTCTCCGAGAGACGTGCCCTCCTCACACGATGCACTCTCGCAGCTCCCTTGCCCACTTGCAGCAGCTGCTAGCAAAGAAAAAGGCTCCAGGGCTAAGAGCCACTGCTGGGCTGAACCTTCCCCTTGCCTCACGTCAAGCCCCAGAAACTGTCCTCTGCACTCGGTTTTTCCCTTCTCCACCGCATCTACCACGGGCGTCTCTGCATCTCCAAGCATGAAGCTAGCAGAATTGCTTCCAGGGAACAGTGGAAGAGAAATAGGGAGCAGCACAAGTAGCCGCAAGTTGAACTTTCTGCTTCCCACTGCTCAAGTGAATCCGCAAACAAGCGAGTGGCAGGCACGCTTCCTCTTGCAGCCTGGGCCATTCGCACAGCAGCCCAGCCGCTGCTCTGCCTTCGTTCTTATGCCCTTCGTAGCAGGTCGCGCTTTCGTTTTGCTGGAGACGAACAGTCGTCTGCTTCTCGCCCAGAGAGCACGGTGCCGGCAGCGAAAGCCTCCAGGCTGCTGCTTCTGCCCAAACACGCCTGGCCTATGCACTTTCTCTGGCGGCGCTAGGTAGCGGCACATTCGCTCTGCCTTGTAGCCTGAATCTTAACGGAAAGCTTCTCGGCTACGTCTGGCACAGAGCACAGGTTGAGGTCAACGAGCTTCCCCAGAGCTTGCCCCCGAGGCGTGGAAACTTGGATTTGCAGCACATTCCAGGGCTCCTCTTCCTTCCTTTACAGCCTGCCCAGCGCCGTCAGATCGCCGTGCTCTCTGCCGCCGCCTTCTCGCTTCCAAGTACCAGCACGCACCTTGCAGCCGTGCAAAGATGCGGATAGACGTCTCGCTCAGAAGAAGGTGCCAGGACGAAAAGATGTTCGTCCTTTCTGCTCCTCGTCGCCCGCATTGTGGTGCTGTGTTGAAAGTCTTGGCCAGCCAAAGGCTAATGCAGCAGGTGCTTCTCTCCTGAAGCATTTGGCTCAGTGAGAGCTACACACGCGGTTTGGACACTGTAAAGCAGCAAGAAAAATGATTGTACCTCGAGCTGAGGAAAATCCCTGCACAGAACCCTGTGCATGCGTGCGCTATACCTTCTGAAGAGCGCGACAGCTCCGAGCCATGGCTGGGCTTCACTTCTGTCCAGAGCACAGAAGGCGAAGAACGAAGCAGCCGGGCACCGGGCTCATGCACTCAGTGCACCGAATTGCATGAGCTCAGCACAAAGCTGCTTCACAAGCACAGTCAGCTGAGAATGCTCCGGCTGCTTCCGAGAGTCCGGCGCAGCCCTTGCACGCCATCACACAAGCTGGCCAGAAACAGTTTCTTACAGCCGCACTGTTGCAGAGTCCACGCGGCTTGAGCGCACGCAGAAGGAGGCGTCCAGAAAGAAGGCGTTCTTCAAGTCCCCCTTCTCTAAGCAGCCTTGAAGCTGAGCACAGCACACTGCGCCTAGGCAGCTTCTTTCTCCGAGAGACGTGCCCTCCTCACACGATGCACTCTCGCAGCTCCCTTGCCCACTTGCAGCAGCTGCTAGCAAAGAAAAAGGCTCCAGGGCTAAGAGCCACTGCTGGGCTGAACCTTCCCCTTGCCTCACGTCAAGCCCCAGAAACTGTCCTCTGCACTCGGTTTTTCCCTTCTCCACCGCATCTACCACGGGCGTCTCTGCATCTCCAAGCATGAAGCTAGCAGAATTGCTTCCAGGGAACAGTGGAAGAGAAATAGGGAGCAGCACAAGTAGCCGCAAGTTGAACTTTCTGCTTCCCACTGCTCAAGTGAATCCGCAAACAAGCGAGTGGCAGGCACGCTTCCTCTTGCAGCCTGGGCCATTCGCACAGCAGCCCAGCCGCTGCTCTGCCTTCGTTCTTATGCCCTTCGTAGCAGGTCGCGCTTTCGTTTTGCTGGAGACGAACAGTCGTCTGCTTCTCGCCCAGAGAGCGCGGTGCCGGCAGCGAAAGCCTCCAGGCTGCTGCTTCTGCCCAAACACGCCTGGCCTATGCACTTTCTCTGGCGGCGCTAGGTAGCGGCACATTCGCTCTGCCTTGTAGCCTGAATCTTAACGGAAAGCTTCTCGGCTACGTCTGGCACAGAGCACAGGTTGAGGTCAACGAGCTTCCCCAGAGCTTGCCCCCGAGGCGTGGAAACTTGGATTTGCAGCACATTCCAGGGCTACTCTTCCTTCCTTTACAGCCTGCCCAGCGCCGTCAGATCGCCGTGCTCTCTGCCGCCGCCTTCTCGCTTCCAAGTACCAGCACGCACCTTGCAGCCGTGCAAAGATGCGGATAGACGTCTCGCTCAGAAGAAGGTGCCAGGACGAAAAGATGTTCGTCCTTTCTGCTCCTCGTCGCCCGCATTGTGGTGCTGTGTTGAAAGTCTTGGCCAGCCAAAGGCTAATGCAGCAGGTGCTTCTCTCCTGAAGCATTTGGCTCAGTGAGAGCTACACACGCGGTTTGGACACTGTAAAGCAGCAAGAAAAATGATTGTACCTCGAGCTGAGGAAAATCCCTGCACAGAACCCTGTGCATGCGTGCGCTATACCCTCTGAAGAGCGCGACAGCTCCGAGCCATGGCTGGGCTTCACTTCTGTCCAGAGCACAGAAGGCGAAGAACGAAGCAGCCGGGCACCGGGCTCATGCACTCAGTGCACCGAATTGCATGAGCTCAGCACAAAGCTGCTTCACAAGCACAGTCAGCTGAGAATGCTCCGGCTGCTTCCGAGAGTCCGGCGCAGCCCTTGCACGCCATCACACAAGCTGGCCAGAAACAGTTTCTTACAGCCGCACTGTTGCAGAGTCCACGCGGCTTGAGCGCACGCAGAAGGAGGCGTCCAGAAAGAAGGCGTTCTTCAAGTCCCCCTTCTCTAAGCAGCCTTGAAGCTGAGCACAGCACACTGCGCCTAGGCAGCTTCTTTCTCCGAGAGACGTGCCCTCCTCACACGATGCACTCTCGCAGCTCCCTTGCCCACTTGCAGCAGCTGCTAGCAAAGAAAAAGGCTCCAGGGCTAAGAGCCACTGCTGGGCTGAACCTTCCCCTTGCCTCACGTCAAGCCCCAGAAACTGTCCTCTGCACTCGGTTTTTCCCTTCTCCACCGCATCTACCACGGGCGTCTCTGCATCTCCAAGCATGAAGCTAGCAGAATTGCTTCCAGGGAACAGTGGAAGAGAAATAGGGAGCAGCACAAGTAGCCGCAAGTTGAACTTTCTGCTTCCCACTGCTCAAGTGAATCCGCAAACAAGCGAGTGGCAGGCACGCTTCCTCTTGCAGCCTGGGCCATTCGCACAGCAGCCCAGCCGCTGCTCTGCCTTCGTTCTTATGCCCTTCGTAGCAGGTCGCGCTTTCGTTTTGCTGGAGACGAACAGTCGTCTGCTTCTCGCCCAGAGAGCGCGGTGCCGGCAGCGAAAGCCTCCAGGCTGCTGCTTCTGCCCAAACACGCCTGGCCTATGCACTTTCTCTGGCGGCGCTAGGTAGCGGCACATTCGCTCTGCCTTGTAGCCTGAATCTTAACGGAAAGCTTCTCGGCTACGTCTGGCACAGAGCACAGGTTGAGGTCAACGAGCTTCCCCAGAGCTTGCCCCCGAGGCGTGGAAACTTGGATTTGCAGCACATTCCAGGGCTACTCTTCCTTCCTTTACAGCCTGCCCAGCGCCGTCAGATCGCCGTGCTCTCTGCCGCCGCCTTCTCGCTTCCAAGTACCAGCACGCACCTTGCAGCCGTGCAGAGAGCAAAGATGCGGATAGACGTCTCGCTCAGAAGAAGGTGCCAGGACGAAAAGATGTTCGTCCTTTCTGCTCCTCGTCGCCCGCATTGTGGTGCTGTGTTGAAAGTCTTGGCCAGCCAAAGGCTAATCTTACAGCAAGTGCTTCTCTCCTGAAGCATTTGGCTCAGTGAGAGCTACACACGCGGTTTGGACACTGTAAAGCAGCAAGAAAAATGATTGTACCTCGAGCTGAGGAAAATCCCTGCACAGAACCCTGTGCATGCGTGCGCTATACCCTCTGAAGAGCGCGACAGCTCCGAGCCATGGCTGGGCTTCACTTCTGTCCAGAGCACAGAAGGCGAAGAACGAAGCAGCCGGGCACCGGGCTCATGCACTCAGTGCACCGAATTGCATGAGCTCAGCACAAAGCTGCTTCACAAGCACAGTCAGCTGAGAATGCTCCGGCTGCTTCCGAGAGTCCGGCGCAGCCCTTGCACGCCATCACACAAGCTGGCCAGAAACAGTTTCTTACAGCCGCACTGTTGCAGAGTCCACGCGGCTTGAGCGCACGCAGAAGGAGGCGTCCAGAAAGAAGGCGTTCTTCAAGTCCCCCTTCTCTAAGCAGCCTTGAAGCTGAGCACAGCACACTGCGCCTAGGCAGCTTCTTTCTCCGAGAGACGTGCCCTCCTCACACGATGCACTCTCGCAGCTCCCTTGCCCACTTGCAGCAGCTGCTAGCAAAGAAAAAGGCTCCAGGGCTAAGAGCCACTGCTGGGCTGAACCTTCCCCTTGCCTCACGTCAAGCCCCAGAAACTGTCCTCTGCACTCGGTTTTTCCCTTCTCCACCGCATCTACCACGGGCGTCTCTGCATCTCCAAGCATGAAGCTAGCAGAATTGCTTCCAGGGAACAGTGGAAGAGAAATAGGGAGCAGCACAAGTAGCCGCAAGTTGAACTTTCTGCTTCCCACTGCTCAAGTGAATCCGCAAACAAGCGAGTGGCAGGCACGCTTCCTCTTGCAGCCTGGGCCATTCGCACAGCAGCCCAGCCGCTGCTCTGCCTTCGTTCTTATGCCCTTCGTAGCAGGTCGCGCTTTCGTTTTGCTGGAGACGAACAGTCGTCTGCTTCTCGCCCAGAGAGCGCGGTGCCGGCAGCGAAAGCCTCCAGGCTGCTGCTTCTGCCCAAACACGCCTGGCCTATGCACTTTCTCTGGCGGCGCTAGGTAGCGGCACATTCGCTCTGCCTTGTAGCCTGAATCTTAACGGAAAGCTTCTCGGCTACGTCTGGCACAGAGCACAGGTTGAGGTCAACGAGCTTCCCCAGAGCTTGCCCCCGAGGCGTGGAAACTTGGATTTGCAGCACATTCCAGGGCTACTCTTCCTTCCTTTACAGCCTGCCCAGCGCCGTCAGATCGCCGTGCTCTCTGCCGCCGCCTTCTCGCTTCCAAGTACCAGCACGCACCTTGCAGCCGTGCAAAGATGCGGATAGACGTCTCGCTCAGAAGAAGGTGCCAGGACGAAAAGATGTTCGTCCTTTCTGCTCCTCGTCGCCCGCATTGTGGTGCTGTGTTGAAAGTCTTGGCCAGCCAAAGGCTAATGCAGCAGGTGCTTCTCTCCTGAAGCATTTGGCTCAGTGAGAGCTACACACGCGGTTTGGACACTGTAAAGCAGCAAGAAAAATGATTGTACCTCGAGCTGAGGAAAATCCCTGCACAGAACCCTGTGCATGCGTGCGCTATACCCTCTGAAGAGCGCGACAGCTCCGAGCCATGGCTGGGCTTCACTTCTGTCCAGAGCACAGAAGGCGAAGAACGAAGCAGCCGGGCACCGGGCTCATGCACTCAGTGCACCGAATTGCATGAGCTCAGCACAAAGCTGCTTCACAAGCACAGTCAGCTGAGAATGCTCCGGCTGCTTCCGAGAGTCCGGCGCAGCCCTTGCACTCCATCACACAAGCTGGCCAGAAACAGTTTCTTACAGCCGCACTGTTGCAGAGTCCACGCGGCTTGAGCGCACGCAGAAGGAGGCGTCCAGAAAGAAGGCGTTCTTCAAGTCCCCCTTCTCTAAGCAGCCTTGAAGCTGAGCACAGCACACTGCGCCTAGGCAGCTTCTTTCTCCGAGAGACGTGCCCTCCTCACACGATGCACTCTCGCAGCTCCCTTGCCCACTTGCAGCAGCTGCTAGCAAAGAAAAAGGCTCCAGGGCTAAGAGCCACTGCTGGGCTGAACCTTCCCCTTGCCTCACGTCAAGCCCCAGAAACTGTCCTCTGCACTCGGTTTTTCCCTTCTCCACCGCATCTACCACGGGCGTCTCTGCATCTCCAAGCATGAAGCTAGCAGAATTGCTTCCAGGGAACAGTGGAAGAGAAATAGGGAGCAGCACAAGTAGCCGCAAGTTGAACTTTCTGCTTCCCACTGCTCAAGTGAATCCGCAAACAAGCGAGTGGCAGGCACGCTTCCTCTTGCAGCCTGGGCCATTCGCACAGCAGCCCAGCCGCTGCTCTGCCTTCGTTCTTATGCCCTTCGTAGCAGGTCGCGCTTTCGTTTTGCTGGAGACGAACAGTCGTCTGCTTCTCGCCCAGAGAGCGCGGTGCCGGCAGCGAAAGCCTCCAGGCTGCTGCTTCTGCCCAAACACGCCTGGCCTATGCACTTTCTCTGGCGGCGCTAGGTAGCGGCACATTCGCTCTGCCTTGTAGCCTGAATCTTAACGGAAAGCTTCTCGGCTACGTCTGGCACAGAGCACAGGTTGAGGTCAACGAGCTTCCCCAGAGCTTGCCCCCGAGGCGTGGAAACTTGGATTTGCAGCACATTCCAGGGCTACTCTTCCTTCCTTTACAGCCTGCCCAGCGCCGTCAGATCGCCGTGCTCTCTGCCGCCGCCTTCTCGCTTCCAAGTACCAGCACGCACCTTGCAGCCGTGCAGAGAGCAAAGATGCGGATAGACGTCTCGCTCAGAAGAAGGTGCCAGGACGAAAAGATGTTCGTCCTTTCTGCTCCTCGTCGCCCGCATTGTGGTGCTGTGTTGAAAGTCTTGGCCAGCCAAAGGCTAATCTTACAGCAAGTGCTTCTCTCCTGAAGCATTTGGCTCAGTGAGAGCTACACACGCGGTTTGGACACTGTAAAGCAGCAAGAAAAATGATTGTACCTCGAGCTGAGGAAAATCCCTGCACAGAACCCTGTGCATGCGTGCGCTATACCCTCTGAAGAGCGGGACAGCTCCGAGCCGTGGCTGGGCTTCACTTCTGTCCAGAGCACAGAAGGCGAAGAACGAAGCAGCCGGGCACCGGGCTCATGCACTCAGTGCACCGAATTGCATGAGCTCGGCACAAAGCTGCTTCACAAGCACAGTCAGCTGAGAATGCTCCGGCTGCTTCCGAGAGTCCGGCGCAGCCCTTGCACTCCATCACACACGCTGGCCAGAAACAGTTTCTTACAGCCGCACTGTTGCAGAGTCCACGCGGCTTGAGCGCACGCAGAAGGAGGCGTCCAGAAAGAAGGCGTTCTTCAAGTCCCCCTTCTCTAAGCAGCCTTGAAGCTGAGCACAGCACACTGCGCCTAGGCAGCTTCTTTCTCCGAGAGACGTGCCCTCCTCACACGATGCACTCTCGCAGCTCCCTTGCCCACTTGCAGCAGCTGCTAGCAAAGAAAAAGGCTCCAGGGCTAAGAGCCACTGCTGGGCTGAACCTTCCCCTTGCCTCACGTCAAGCCCCAGAAACTGTCCTCTGCACTCGGTTTTTCCCTTCTCCACCGCATCTACCACGGGCGTCTCTGCATCTCCAAGCATGAAGCTAGCAGAATTGCTTCCAGGGAACAGTGGAAGAGAAATAGGGAGCAGCACAAGTAGCCGCAAGTTGAACTTTCTGCTTCCCACTGCTCAAGTGAATCCGCAAACAAGCGAGTGGCAGGCACGCTTCCTCTTGCAGCCTGGGCCATTCGCACAGCAGCCCAGCCGCTGCTCTGCCTTCGTTCTTATGCCCTTCGTAGCAGGTCGCGCTTTCGTTTTGCTGGAGACGAACAGTCGTCTGCTTCTCGCCCAGAGAGCACGGTGCCGGCAGCGAAAGCCTCCAGGCTGCTGCTTCTGCCCAAACACGCCTGGCCTATGCACTTTCTCTGGCGGCGCTAGGTAGCGGCACATTCGCTCTGCCTTGTAGCCTGAATCTTAACGGAAAGCTTCTCGGCTACGTCTGGCACAGAGCACAGGTTGAGGTCAACGAGCTTCCCCAGAGCTTGCCCCCGAGGCGTGGAAACTTGGATTTGCAGCACATTCCAGGGCTACTCTTCCTTCCTTTACAGCCTGCCCAGCGCCGTCAGATCGCCGTGCTCTCTGCCGCCGCCTTCTCGCTTCCAAGTACCAGCACGCACCTTGCAGCCGTGCAAAGATGCGGATAGACGTCTCGCTCAGAAGAAGGTGCCAGGACGAAAAGATGTTCGTCCTTTCTGCTCCTCGTCGCCCGCATTGTGGTGCTGTGTTGAAAGTCTTGGCCAGCCAAAGGCTAATGCAGCAGGTGCTTCTCTCCTGAAGCATTTGGCTCAGTGAGAGCTACACACGCGGTTTGGACACTGTAAAGCAGCAAGAAAAATGATTGTACCTCGAGCTGAGGAAAATCCCTGCACAGAACCCTGTGCATGCGTGCGCTATACCTTCTGAAGAGCGCGACAGCTCCGAGCCATGGCTGGGCTTCACTTCTGTCCAGAGCACAGAAGGCGAAGAACGAAGCAGCCGGGCACCGGGCTCATGCACTCAGTGCACCGAATTGCATGAGCTCAGCACAAAGCTGCTTCACAAGCACAGTCAGCTGAGAATGCTCCGGCTGCTTCCGAGAGTCCGGCGCAGCCCTTGCACGCCATCACACAAGCTGGCCAGAAACAGTTTCTTACAGCCGCACTGTTGCAGAGTCCACGCGGCTTGAGCGCACGCAGAAGGAGGCGTCCAGAAAGAAGGCGTTCTTCAAGTCCCCCTTCTCTAAGCAGCCTTGAAGCTGAGCACAGCACACTGCGCCTAGGCAGCTTCTTTCTCCGAGAGACGTGCCCTCCTCACACGATGCACTCTCGCAGCTCCCTTGCCCACTTGCAGCAGCTGCTAGCAAAGAAAAAGGCTCCAGGGCTAAGAGCCACTGCTGGGCTGAACCTTCCCCTTGCCTCACGTCAAGCCCCAGAAACTGTCCTCTGCACTCGGTTTTTCCCTTCTCCACCGCATCTACCACGGGCGTCTCTGCATCTCCAAGCATGAAGCTAGCAGAATTGCTTCCAGGGAACAGTGGAAGAGAAATAGGGAGCAGCACAAGTAGCCGCAAGTTGAACTTTCTGCTTCCCACTGCTCAAGTGAATCCGCAAACAAGCGAGTGGCAGGCACGCTTCCTCTTGCAGCCTGGGCCATTCGCACAGCAGCCCAGCCGCTGCTCTGCCTTCGTTCTTATGCCCTTCGTAGCAGGTCGCGCTTTCGTTTTGCTGGAGACGAACAGTCGTCTGCTTCTCGCCCAGAGAGCGCGGTGCCGGCAGCGAAAGCCTCCAGGCTGCTGCTTCTGCCCAAACACGCCTGGCCTATGCACTTTCTCTGGCGGCGCTAGGTAGCGGCACATTCGCTCTGCCTTGTAGCCTGAATCTTAACGGAAAGCTTCTCGGCTACGTCTGGCACAGAGCACAGGTTGAGGTCAACGAGCTTCCCCAGAGCTTGCCCCCGAGGCGTGGAAACTTGGATTTGCAGCACATTCCAGGGCTACTCTTCCTTCCTTTACAGCCTGCCCAGCGCCGTCAGATCGCCGTGCTCTCTGCCGCCGCCTTCTCGCTTCCAAGTACCAGCACGCACCTTGCAGCCGTGCAGAGAGCAAAGATGCGGATAGACGTCTCGCTCAGAAGAAGGTGCCAGGACGAAAAGATGTTCGTCCTTTCTGCTCCTCGTCGCCCGCATTGTGGTGCTGTGTTGAAAGTCTTGGCCAGCCAAAGGCTAATCTTACAGCAAGTGCTTCTCTCCTGAAGCATTTGGCTCAGTGAGAGCTACACACGCGGTTTGGACACTGTAAAGCAGCAAGAAAAATGATTGTACCTCGAGCTGAGGAAAATCCCTGCACAGAACCCTGTGCATGCGTGCGCTATACCCTCTGAAGAGCGCGACAGCTCCGAGCCGTGGCTGGGCTTCACTTCTGTCCAGAGCACAGAAGGCGAAGAACGAAGCAGCCGGGCACCGGGCTCATGCACTCAGTGCACCGAATTGCATGAGCTCGGCACAAAGCTGCTTCACAAGCACAGTCAGCTGAGAATGCTCCGGCTGCTTCCGAGAGTCCGGCGCAGCCCTTGCACTCCATCACACACGCTGGCCAGAAACAGTTTCTTACAGCCGCACTGTTGCAGAGTCCACGCGGCTTGAGCGCACGCAGAAGGAGGCGTCCAGAAAGAAGGCGTTCTTCAAGTCCCCCTTCTCTAAGCAGCCTTGAAGCTGAGCACAGCACACTGCGCCTAGGCAGCTTCTTTCTCCGAGAGACGTGCCCTCCTCACACGATGCACTCTCGCAGCTCCCTTGCCCACTTGCAGCAGCTGCTAGCAAAGAAAAAGGCTCCAGGGCTAAGAGCCACTGCTGGGCTGAACCTTCCCCTTGCCTCACGTCAAGCCCCAGAAACTGTCCTCTGCACTCGGTTTTTCCCTTCTCCACCGCATCTACCACGGGCGTCTCTGCATCTCCAAGCATGAAGCTAGCAGAATTGCTTCCAGGGAACAGTGGAAGAGAAATAGGGAGCAGCACAAGTAGCCGCAAGTTGAACTTTCTGCTTCCCACTGCTCAAGTGAATCCGCAAACAAGCGAGTGGCAGGCACGCTTCCTCTTGCAGCCTGGGCCATTCGCACAGCAGCCCAGCCGCTGCTCTGCCTTCGTTCTTATGCCCTTCGTAGCAGGTCGCGCTTTCGTTTTGCTGGAGACGAACAGTCGTCTGCTTCTCGCCCAGAGAGCACGGTGCCGGCAGCGAAAGCCTCCAGGCTGCTGCTTCTGCCCAAACACGCCTGGCCTATGCACTTTCTCTGGCGGCGCTAGGTAGCGGCACATTCGCTCTGCCTTGTAGCCTGAATCTTAACGGAAAGCTTCTCGGCTACGTCTGGCACAGAGCACAGGTTGAGGTCAACGAGCTTCCCCAGAGCTTGCCCCCGAGGCGTGGAAACTTGGATTTGCAGCACATTCCAGGGCTCCTCTTCCTTCCTTTACAGCCTGCCCAGCGCCGTCAGATCGCCGTGCTCTCTGCCGCCGCCTTCTCGCTTCCAAGTACCAGCACGCACCTTGCAGCCGTGCAAAGATGCGGATAGACGTCTCGCTCAGAAGAAGGTGCCAGGACGAAAAGATGTTCGTCCTTTCTGCTCCTCGTCGCCCGCATTGTGGTGCTGTGTTGAAAGTCTTGGCCAGCCAAAGGCTAATGCAGCAGGTGCTTCTCTCCTGAAGCATTTGGCTCAGTGAGAGCTACACACGCGGTTTGGACACTGTAAAGCAGCAAGAAAAATGATTGTACCTCGAGCTGAGGAAAATCCCTGCACAGAACCCTGTGCATGCGTGCGCTATACCTTCTGAAGAGCGCGACAGCTCCGAGCCATGGCTGGGCTTCACTTGTGTCCAGAGCACAGAAGGCGAAGAACGAAGCAGCCGGGCACCGGGCTCATGCACTCAGTGCACCGAATTGCATGAGCTCAGCACAAAGCTGCTTCACAAGCACAGTCAGCTGAGAATGCTCCGGCTGCTTCCGAGAGTCCGGCGCAGCCCTTGCACGCCATCACACAAGCTGGCCAGAAACAGTTTCTTACAGCCGCACTGTTGCAGAGTCCACGCGGCTTGAGCGCACGCAGAAGGAGGCGTCCAGAAAGAAGGCGTTCTTCAAGTCCCCCTTCTCTAAGCAGCCTTGAAGCTGAGCACAGCACACTGCGCCTAGGCAGCTTCTTTCTCCGAGAGACGTGCCCTCCTCACACGATGCACTCTCGCAGCTCCCTTGCCCACTTGCAGCAGCTGCTAGCAAAGAAAAAGGCTCCAGGGCTAAGAGCCACTGCTGGGCTGAACCTTCCCCTTGCCTCACGTCAAGCCCCAGAAACTGTCCTCTGCACTCGGTTTTTC
The DNA here is from genome assembly GCF_965178545.1 of Coloeus monedula. Lineage (NCBI taxonomy): Eukaryota > Metazoa > Chordata > Aves > Passeriformes > Corvidae > Coloeus > Coloeus monedula. The sequence continues at coordinate 57,326,302 of NC_138781.1, read as the reverse complement.
CCTTCTCCACCGCATCTACCACGGGCGTCTCTGCATCTCCAAGCATGAAGCTAGCAGAATTGCTTCCAGGGAACAGTGGAAGAGAAATAGGGAGCAGCACAAGTAGCCGCAAGTTGAACTTTCTGCTTCCCACTGCTCAAGTGAATCCGCAAACAAGCGAGTGGCAGGCACGCTTCCTCTTGCAGCCTGGGCCATTCGCACAGCAGCCCAGCCGCTGCTCTGCCTTCGTTCTTATGCCCTTCGTAGCAGGTCGCGCTTTCGTTTTGCTGGAGACGAACAGTCGTCTGCTTCTCGCCCAGAGAGCGCGGTGCCGGCAGCGAAAGCCTCCAGGCTGCTGCTTCTGCCCAAACACGCCTGGCCTATGCACTTTCTCTGGCGGCGCTAGGTAGCGGCACATTCGCTCTGCCTTGTAGCCTGAATCTTAACGGAAAGCTTCTCGGCTACGTCTGGCACAGAGCACAGGTTGAGGTCAACGAGCTTCCCCAGAGCTTGCCCCCGAGGCGTGGAAACTTGGATTTGCAGCACATTCCAGGGCTACTCTTCCTTCCTTTACAGCCTGCCCAGCGCCGTCAGATCGCCGTGCTCTCTGCCGCCGCCTTCTCGCTTCCAAGTACCAGCACGCACCTTGCAGCCGTGCAAAGATGCGGATAGACGTCTCGCTCAGAAGAAGGTGCCAGGACGAAAAGATGTTCGTCCTTTCTGCTCCTCGTCGCCCGCATTGTGGTGCTGTGTTGAAAGTCTTGGCCAGCCAAAGGCTAATGCAGCAGGTGCTTCTCTCCTGAAGCATTTGGCTCAGTGAGAGCTACACACGCGGTTTGGACACTGTAAAGCAGCAAGAAAAATGATTGTACCTCGAGCTGAGGAAAATCCCTGCACAGAACCCTGTGCATGCGTGCGCTATACCCTCTGAAGAGCGCGACAGCTCCGAGCCATGGCTGGGCTTCACTTCTGTCCAGAGCACAGAAGGCGAAGAACGAAGCAGCCGGGCACCGGGCTCATGCACTCAGTGCACCGAATTGCATGAGCTCAGCACAAAGCTGCTTCACAAGCACAGTCAGCTGAGAATGCTCCGGCTGCTTCCGAGAGTCCGGCGCAGCCCTTGCACTCCATCACACAAGCTGGCCAGAAACAGTTTCTTACAGCCGCACTGTTGCAGAGTCCACGCGGCTTGAGCGCACGCAGAAGGAGGCGTCCAGAAAGAAGGCGTTCTTCAAGTCCCCCTTCTCTAAGCAGCCTTGAAGCTGAGCACAGCACACTGCGCCTAGGCAGCTTCTTTCTCCGAGAGACGTGCCCTCCTCACACGATGCACTCTCGCAGCTCCCTTGCCCACTTGCAGCAGCTGCTAGCAAAGAAAAAGGCTCCAGGGCTAAGAGCCACTGCTGGGCTGAACCTTCCCCTTGCCTCACGTCAAGCCCCAGAAACTGTCCTCTGCACTCGGTTTTTCCCTTCTCCACCGCATCTACCACGGGCGTCTCTGCATCTCCAAGCATGAAGCTAGCAGAATTGCTTCCAGGGAACAGTGGAAGAGAAATAGGGAGCAGCACAAGTAGCCGCAAGTTGAACTTTCTGCTTCCCACTGCTCAAGTGAATCCGCAAACAAGCGAGTGGCAGGCACGCTTCCTCTTGCAGCCTGGGCCATTCGCACAGCAGCCCAGCCGCTGCTCTGCCTTCGTTCTTATGCCCTTCGTAGCAGGTCGCGCTTTCGTTTTGCTGGAGACGAACAGTCGTCTGCTTCTCGCCCAGAGAGCGCGGTGCCGGCAGCGAAAGCCTCCAGGCTGCTGCTTCTGCCCAAACACGCCTGGCCTATGCACTTTCTCTGGCGGCGCTAGGTAGCGGCACATTCGCTCTGCCTTGTAGCCTGAATCTTAACGGAAAGCTTCTCGGCTACGTCTGGCACAGAGCACAGGTTGAGGTCAACGAGCTTCCCCAGAGCTTGCCCCCGAGGCGTGGAAACTTGGATTTGCAGCACATTCCAGGGCTACTCTTCCTTCCTTTACAGCCTGCCCAGCGCCGTCAGATCGCCGTGCTCTCTGCCGCCGCCTTCTCGCTTCCAAGTACCAGCACGCACCTTGCAGCCGTGCA